>NW_021604565.1:21773466-21801634 GCF_004785775.1 Grammomys surdaster | reverse complement strand
AGAGGGAGGGAAGGAGGGGGAGAGAATTTCATCAGAGACACTCAAAGACAAGATAAAATTGTGGGAATAAAAAGTATAAAAATGTAATTTTATAGAGCCTAGAAAATTAGTGCTTTTATTCAATGATAAATTGGAACACCTTAGAAATCAGAAAGGAATTATGGTGTTCACCACGGACCCACTAACCTACTTATATTCACCTTAAATGAAAGAGATAATAGTTTTTCATTTTATTTCAAACTTAGTGCACTTAGTTATATAAAATGTAGACCTTTTATCTATCAGAGGTTCAATTTTTTTTTTTCACAGCTGTAGGTATCAGGATTGTAGATATCAGAAATTACTGAAGAAAGTAATGGGGTAGATTTCTAAAGACTTTTTCAGAATTCATCCCATACTTACGGAAGTGGCACTTTACTGATGAAGACTAATCACTGCTGCTCTCTTGTGACACAATTTTGTAATGTAAGAGTGCCAACTATGAAAACGTTGTTCCTCCAGAATTAAGCTTTCCAAGATAGTGACTCAATACTTTTGCTGGCTTATATGTGTCTTATGTCAACTTGACACAACTTGAAAGGAGGAAACCTCAATTGAGAAAATGACTCTGTAAGATCCAGCTTTAAGATTGTGTCTTAGTGATTGTTTGGGAAAGACCCGATCCTTTTTTCAGTGGTGTCATCCCTGAGTTGGTGGTCCTGAGTTCTATAAGAAAACAGGCTGAGCAAGCCAGCAGAAGTAAGCTAGCTAACAACACCCATCCATTCAGCTGCTCCAGGTTCCTGTCTTGACTTTCTAAAATGATGGACTATGATTTGGAATTTTAAACCAAATAACCCATTCCTCCTCTATTGCCATTTTGGACATAATGTTTCAACACAGCAAGAAAAACCCTAACAAAGACATTATAATTTTTAAAGGTGTGTGTGTGTCTGTGTTTTTTGTACTGAGAAAAATATTAAAAGTATTCCTGAGAGAAAAGTTTTATATTTGTTAGAAAGAAAAATCTTAAGATTAATTCCTATTAGCCATCTTTAAATAAATTAACATCTTCAATTATTCTCCATCAAATCCCTTCCACCATGTCTGAAGAAATGCTTAGGAAGAAGAGGTAGAAAGAGTCTAAGAGCTAGAGAGGATGGAAGAAACCAGGAGAACAAGGCTCTCAGAATCACCTAAACACAACACACATGCACTCACAGAGAATGAATCAGAAAGCACAGAGCTACAGAGGTCTGTACTAAGTCCTCTGCATATATTTATGACTTTCAATTTGTATTTTATGAGACTCCTGAATATGTGAACTAATGGGTCTTGGTTTCTTTTTTATTCTCTTGGAGCTGTATTTCTTTTATTGATTTGCCTTTTTTCCAATTCCTATGTGGTTATTTTTGTTTTATTTTATTATATTTTATTTTGTTAGCTTGTCTTGTTGTCTCTTTGAAATCTCTTCTTTTCCAATGAGAGACAAAAAAAATGATCTGGACTGGTGGGTAGTGGGGAGAAACTAATAGGAGTAGAGACGGGAGAAATGGAAATCAGGATATATTATATGAAAAATATTATTAATTGAAGGGGAAAAGAGGAAACATTTTTAAAGATATACTAATTTTTATTTCAAACATGAGAATATCCTGATGTTGGTAGGTACACCTAGTGTATGTCTATTGCCAGTGGAAGCCAGAAGAGCCTGTCTGGTCCCTTAGAGTTGCAGTTATCTGTGATATAGATGATGGGACTTGGGACCTGAACCTAGGTCCGCTAGAAGAGCAAGAAGCGCACTTAACCTTGTGATATTTTTATATCACCATAGTTAGAGATTTCAAATTTCTGATTCAAGCTGGCTTTGTATTTTCTGTCAAATTGGTAGATATCTAATGGACGTCCACATTGATGTCTTTTTTTTTTTAAATCAAAGCTTTATGTAATGGAGCCAAATATTTTTTTGTACATTTCTGTTGTTTTACAATCTGGATATATAAAAGATATCCACACAAGAGACTATTTCTGGTTATATTTGTTTATAATATAAAGAGATACACTCTAAATAGTTTTCTTTCAGATGATACAGGGATCTACATTCATCAGTTATTTTGGCTCTAAAAAGTACAAGAAATCATAGAACATTTCAATGCTTCTATTTCAATACTAACCAAAATGTGCTGGCAAACCAATTAGAAAGAAATGATTAAACAATTTATTTATCTTAGTAAGGCAACATATTTTATTTTTAAAGAAAAGTTGACTTTTAAATCTTACCTACACTGAGCAATCTAGACATGACCCAGAATTGCAATAAATTCCCATGCAGAAAAGGAATTGGACAGGGTCAAATTTGGAATCATACGTTTAAAATTTATGAGAATTATTACTCTCATCTTGTATATTGTGAGTGACTCTGATGGTCACAACTTCAATCTCAGGAGTCTCAACACAGAACTATTTGTTGAATTTTATGATGACAATCACTACTGAATATGTAGACTAAGATTTTTCATAAACTTTAAGGGAAGCTATCCTCTTCTTCATTTGATAAAAAGGCAATGAAAATAAAAATATATACAGAAGATCTTATCTAAGCATATTTAAAAAATGTTAAACTTTATATGTTGAGTAATGTTTACTCTTGTGAAAGTAATATATTTCTCCTTTACTAAACATATTCACATAGACCTAAGCAAAGGCATTGTTACTCACCTTGCAAACTAGAAAGTTCATTTTATATTAAATTGACTGTTTTGTAATTGTATAACTTACTTTCTATTAGGTACTTTTATTCATGAGCTTAGTAATTTGTTCTTAACACATAGAGACACAAAAAGACATGGTATCAGTTATGTAAACAATTATACATTTTAGCATATTTTGGGTCTTGATATTATAAAAGGATGTTAGAGATTCCATGGAAATGTCCTTCCATAGTCTCAAATATTTAGATGTCTAGTTCCCAGTTTTTAGACTGCTCAGGAAGGTTTAGATCATATGTTCTTTTTAGAGGATGTATGTTGGAGGTGTGCTTTTCAGTTTCAAAGTCCCACACCATGCCTAGTCTCAATTTTTTCTGCCTTCTCCATGTAGGATAAAATGTAAGCTCTGCCTACCACCATGTTTCCTGCCATCATGGTCATGGACTAACCCTCAGAAACTGTAAGTTCCCAAATTAATGCTTCTGATAATAAACTGAATTGATCTTTTTTTTTTGTCACAGAAATAGAAGAGTAAGATCTGTGGAAACATTGTAACAATACCTACAATTGTGTAGCAGTATTTCTGTATTATTTAAATAATGCCTTATCCCTGAGTTTCTAATTCTATGGAAATATTAAAAATTCAAAGTCTTTTTTTCTCAATGTGATGGGTATTCACTTATTTGTCCCAAGCCACCCATATAAATTTAGAGTTCACAAACAATATGAAATGCTCTCTTAGATTATCATTTTAAATTAAAATTGCATCCCCAAAACTTAGGATTTTGCATATTGGAATCATAGACAGTGTGTCCATAATAAAACTATAACTGTATGTGGAGGTTTCAAATGAAAAATGTAGAATGAGTTTTGAGTGTGATAGAAGTCTCACCTACATTTTTGAAATCAAAATTATATGATGCATTTATAGTACATGTATCTTATATTTCAACATACAGTGACATTATCCTTTCAAATATTCATGTTTCTAAAGAGAAAAACCATGTTATTTTTCTAGTTCATTCTTTTCTAGCTGACTTTACTCAAGAACATCAAGTAGGCCTATAAACTGAGCGGTGCCCATAAAGTAATTCTTTTCTGTTACATTTATCAATTACTATTACTGGACAGTTACTAATTGTACATAGAAAAGATCTAAACTCTGAGAATTTAAGTTCAGTTTAGCTTTCCAAAGCAACAGAAACAATTTTTCTAATAAAATCCTTAAATAAATATTTAGGGCAAATTAGCATTTCATTGGGATCACAAATGTCTAACAAACATTAAAGTGAAGCTTAAAACAGAAAGTACATTAATTTCTAAATAATTTTTGTCATTTATGATGATATTTGACCTGAGTCATATAGTTTAAGTTTTAAGATTATTTTTTAAAATATTCAGGCCTCAGAAAACCTGTGAACTGTCATAAATTTTCCTAGAGATTCTACTAACTCATAGGTGTTATATCTCATTCTCTACAGGAAAAAATAAAATTCAAGCAGTTTCATTGAACCTTGCTTTATAAAACAGTATCTTGGAAATTTTTGAAGGGATGAAATACAGATACTAATTTATATGACCTAGTGTCTTTGGAGTAAGTGGTTTTATAGAAAATCCATCACTGACATGTACCAGTGCTCTCCAGTTTCTGTTCTGTAAGTCTATGTACAATAGTGAAGCTTGTGTTAAATGCTATTTAATTTATGTATGCACTGATAGTCAGTGTGTATCAGAGTCTGAGAGTTCAAGAGAAATAGCATGCCAATCACTGTACACATGCCTGAATACACTGAGCTTTATAGTGATTTTTACACAAAAATGCAAATTAACCTTGGATTGGCCTGAAATTACAAAGTGAGTTATATACAGAGCAGAGCATTTAGAACACAAATACAAATATGTTGCTCCAGTATGAATTTGTTTTCCAGTATAATTTCTCAAAATACCTAATTTTCTCCATTTCTAATACTGAAAACTAGTTGGTAGTCCCTATGACATTTTATATGTTGTACTTAAAATGTTATTTCAAATTAAAAAAAAGTAGAAATATGTTGTTTTTAATATCTACAGTTAAAATGATGTGACTTCTCAGACCATAGTTTTTAACTTGAAAATATGTATTAGTGTAATCCAGCACTCAGAAATCAGGGACAGGTGGAACTTTGTGAGTTTATGGCCAGTCCAGTCTACAGAGCTAGTTCTAGGACTGTCAAGGCTACACAAAGAAACCCTGTTTTGAAAAATCAAACAAATAAAAAGATTTACTTATTCATTATGGACAAGTAAAATATTCATATGCAAATACTTGCTTCAGCAGACAATATTATCAGTCTATCTGAAGTGACTGTACATATGGCTAAGCTAACAAGGGTGACAAAGAAAACCCCAATGCTGAATTACACTGCCAAGTTTCCATAGAGATTGAAGAAAATACAAATGTTGAGTACAAACATTTAGAGAGAGGCTAAGTATCGTATATCACATTAATGTGAGGACTGCATGCTATAGAACTAGAAATGTTATTTACCTGTATCTAAATGGATGCATATTTAAGTGACATTCTAAAATAGATTATGCACTGACCTTATATATCCCCTAAGAATGAACAGTACACATTTTGACATAAGTTAAGCTTATTGGATATTAGGATTGAACATTATTGATCACTTATTTGACTTAGAATGAAAGCAATAAGAATAATTATTTTATGAATTTGATTTAAGAACCTTAAACGGGGGGCAATCAGTAAGAATTAAGGTGAGCAGCTAAAAGATCAAAAACCCAATCTATGCAGTGTGTAATCCTTTATTTACATGCTTTTTTTTCTTTTTAGCCCTTTTCCTACACTTTTCACTAAAAAACTTCTCATAGTGCCAGTTGTTTTCAATCAGTAACTCTCACAGAGTCTACTCCTATTTCCTAAATGAGTGTAATAATGTTACAGTACTCATTATTCTCTTATTGGTCCCTATTATACTATACCAAGCCAATAGCAATGCAAAATAATTAATACATAATATACTATGCTTATTATCTTATTTCATTATTAATGTATTCATGTCTTATTGTGGCTAGTGGAGAAATTATATATGTGGGTCTAAAAGTTATAAATATAATATGAAAATGGATAACTAACCATGAGTCAAGAAAATTAATGAAAATATCAAGGAGAAAACTTAAAAGGCAGTGCTCAAGAATTAAATGTAGAAAATATCGATCTGTAAAGCATGTCTTTATTTTTTTAAAAAATTAAAGGGAATGTTTCTACACATTCTTCATTTCATTGATCTTGTTATAGAGTCTGCATATATTCTTCAATTACCTCAAATATAGAAACTCAGCTTTCTTTGTTGTTGTTGTTGTTGTTTGTTTGTTTTCCTTCATTTTTCTTTATTTTACTGGATATTTTCTTTATTTGCATTTCAAATGTTAGACCCTTTCCCAGTTTCCGCCTTGGAAACATCCTATCCCAACTTCCCTCCCCATTGCTTCTATGAGAGAATCCCCAACCCACCCTCCCACTGCTGCCCTGGCATTCTCCTAAACTGAGGCATGGAGCCTTCACAGGACCAAGAGCCTCTTCTCTCATTGATGCCTGACAAAGCCATCCTCTGCTACATATGGGGCTAGAGCCATTAATCCCTCCATGTCTACTCCTTGGTTGGTGATTTAGTCACTGGGAGCTCTAGGGAGTCTGGTTGGTTGATATTATTGTTATTACTATGGGAATGCAAACCCGTTCAGCTCCTTCAGTCCTTTCTCTAACTTCTCCATTGGGGACCCCTTGTCCAGTTTAATGGTTGGATGCGAGCAATCTTTTCTGTATTTGTCAGGCTCTGGCAGAACCTTTCAGGAGACAGCTATATCAGACTCCTATCAGCATGCACTTCTTGGCATCCACAATGGTGTCTGGGGTTGGTGACTGTATATGGGATGGATCCCCAGGTGGGGCAGTATCGGGATGCCCTTTCCTTCAGTCTCTACTCCACACTTTGTCTCTGTATTTGCTCCAGTGAGTATTTTGTTTCCCCTTCTAAAAAGGACCAAAGCACCGACACTTTGGTCTTCCTTCTTCTTGAGCTTCATGTGGTCTGTGAATTGTATCTTGGGTACTCTGAGCTTTTGGACTTATATCCACTCACCAGTGAGTGCATACCATGTATGTTCTTTTATGTTTGGGTTACCTTACTCAGAATGATACTTTCTAGTTCCCTACACTTTCCTAAGAATTTCATGAATTCATTGTTCTTATTAGCTGAGTAATACTCCATTATGTAAATGTACCACATTTTCTCTATCCATTCCTCTGTTGAAGGACACCTGAATTCTTTCCAGTTTTTGGCTATTATAAATGAGGCTGCTGTGAATATAGTGATGCATGTGTCCTTGTTATATGTTGTAGCATTTTTTGGGTATATGCCCAGGAGTGATATACCTGGGAGCACAGGTGATACTACATCCAATTTTGAACTGCCAGACTGATTTCCAGAGTGGTTGTACCAGCTTTCAATCCCATCAAAAATGGAGGAGTGTTCCTATTTCTCCACATCATCACCAGCATCTGCTATCACCTTAGTTTTTGATCTTAGTCATTCTGAAGGGTGTGAGGTGGAATCTCAGGGTTATGTTGATTTATATTTCCCTGATGACTAAGAATCTTGAGCATTTCTTTAGGTGTTTCTTGGCCATTCAATGTTCCTCAGTTGAAAATTCTTTGTTTAGCTCTGTACCCAATTTTATAATAAGGTTATTTGATTGTCTGAAGTCTAACTTATTGAATATATATTGGATATTAGCCCTCTATAGGATATAGGGTTGGTAAAGATCTTTATCCAATCTGTTGGTTGCTGTTTTCTCCTATTGACAGTGTCTTTTGCCTTACAGAAGCTTTGCAATTTTAAGAGGTCCCATTTATCTATTCCCGATCATAAAGTATAAGGCATTGGTGTTCAGTTCAGGAAATTTTCAACTGTGCCCATGTGTTTGACGCATTTCTCCACTTTCTCTTCTTCTCTTAGGTTCAGTGTATCTGGTTTTTATGTGGATGTCCTTCATCCACTTGGACTTGAGCTTTGTACAAGGAGATAAGAATGAATTCATTTGCATTCTTCTCTGTGGTGAACTTCAGTTGAGCCAGCACCATTTGTTGAAAACGCTGTCTTTTTTCCACTGAATGGTTTTAGGTCCTTTGTCAAAGATCAAGTAGCCAAAGGAGTGTGGATTCCTTTCTAGGTCTTCAACTCTACTCCACTGATCTTCCTGCCTGTCTGTGTACCAATATCATACAGTTTTTATTGCTATTGCTCTGTAATACAACTTGAGGTCAGGTATGGTGATTTCTCTAGAAATTCTTTTATTGTTGAGAATAGTTTTGTTTTTTGTTATTCCAAATGAATTTGCAAATTTCTCTTTCTAATTCTATGAAGAATTGAGTTGGAATTTTGATGGCAATTGCATTGAATCTATAGATTACTTTTGGTAAGATAGCCATTGTTATTATATTAATCCTGCCAGTCCATGAGCATTGGAGATTTTTCCATCTTCTGAGATCTTTTTAAATTTCTTTCTTCAGAAACTTGAAGTTCCTGTCATACAGATCTTTTACTTGCTTGGATTGATTCACACCAAGATATTTTATATTATTTGTGACTATTTTGAAGGATGTCATTTCTTTAATTTCTTTTTCAGCCTGTTTATCCTTTGAGTAGAAGAAGGCTACTGATTTGAGTTAATTTTATATCCAGTCACTTTGCTGAAGTTGTTTTTTAGGATTAGGAGTTCTCAGGTATAAGTTTTGTGGTCACTTAAGTGACCACATCACATCACATCATCTGCAAATAGTGATATTCTGACTTCTTCCTTTCCAGTTTGTATCCCACTGTCTCTTTTTGTTGTCTAATTGTTCTGGCTAGGACCTTGAGTACTTTATAGAATTGGAAGGGAGAGAAGGAGCAACCATGTCTAGTAACTGATTTTAGTGGGATTGCTTCAAGTTTCTCACCATTTAGTTTGATGTTGACTACTGGTTTGCTGTATATTGCTTTTAGTACATTTAGGTATGAGCCGTGAATTCCTCATCTTACCAAGACTTTTACCATGAAGGAGTGTTGAATTTTCTCAAATGCTTTCTCAGGATCTAATGAGATGATCATGTAGTTTTTCTCTTTGAGTTTCTCTTTGAGTTCTCTTTGAGTACAGTGGATTATATTGATGGATTTCCATATGTTGAACCATCCTTGCATCCCTGGGATGAAGCCTACTTGATCATGACTAATGATGGTTTCGATGTGTTCTTGGATTCGGCTTGTCAGAATTTTATTGAGTACTTTTGAATCAATATTCATAAGCAAAATTTGTCTGAATTTCTCTTTTTGGGTCTTTGTGTAGCTTAGGTATAAGCATAATTGTGACTTCATAAAATAATTTGGGTAGTGTTCCTTCTGTTTCTATTTTGTGGAATAATTTGAAGAGACTTGATATTAGGTCTTCTTTGAAGGTCTTATAGAATTCTGTACTAAAACCATCTGGTACTGTTTTTTTTTTTTTAATTTGGAGACTTTTAATGATTGCTTGTATTTCTTTAGGGGTTATAGGGTTGTTTAGATGGTTTATCTGATCCTGATTTATCTTTGTCAACTCATATCTTTATTAAAAAAAATTGTCCATTTTATCCAGATTTTCCAGTTTTGTTGAGTATAGGCTTTTGTAGTAGAATCTGATGATTTTTTGAATTTCCTCAGTTTCTGTTGTTATGTTTCTCTTTTTATTTCTAATTTTGCTATTTGTATACTGTCTCCTTGTGTTTGTCTGACTATGGGTTTATCTATCTTTTTGATTTTCTTAAAGAACCATCTCCTGGTTTTGTTGATTCTTTGTATTGTTCTTTTTGTTTCTACTTGGTTAATTTCAGCCCAGAGTGTGATTATTTTCTGTCATATACTCTTCTTGGGTGTACTTGCTTCCTTTTGTTCTAGAGCTTTCAGATGTGCTGTAAAGCTGCTAGTGTATGCTCTCTCCAGTTTTCTTTTGGACACACTTAGTGCTATGAGTTTTCCTCTTAGCACTGCTTTTATTGTGTCCCATACATTTTAGTATGATGTACCTTCATTTTCATTAGAAGATCACGTCAAAAAGATCATTGCAAGACCCATGATATACCCAGAAGTCTGTCTCAGTACATTCCTTACTAAATTCCAGGTTTTTCGGTCTAACTTTGGTAGCATTCTCTGGATAGTATAGGGCCTTTTAGAAATGTATGTGATGGCTTCACAATATAATGTCTCCAGTGTATTGAAAACAATTAATTTGCATAAACGGCTAATTTTGGAGTGTGTCAAATTTTTGTCACTAAAGATTTTATTAAAAAACTAAATGTAGAAAGCTACTCTAGAAAATGATGAAAACCTCAGCAAAGGAAAGAGTGAGAAATAACAAATCATTTGTGATGAGAATCATGAATCTTATGAGAAGGAGGTATCAGCAGTCAACTTCCATAAAGATGAGTAAATTAATGTAAATGTTCCATTTTTATACAATATAAGAAAATTTATATATTAGCCTTCAATAAATAGTGAGCAACAATTTAGAATTAAAGTCCCTTAGTGAGTATTTGAAGATAGAATATTTGTAGACATGGATGATTTTGGCAGTAAAGAGAATAGCATATTAAATGTTAATTCTCTTAATGTTGATTTACTTAAAAGTTCAACTAAAGTGGCTAAGGTATACTGATGTAGTCAAGTTCAAATACAGAAAAGCAGCTGAAGCATGATGAAATACTAGATATGGCAAGTTATAAATTTAAAATATGAGAGTGGAAATTCTTTTGAAGCAAAAAGGAACACTGCTATCACTGAGTCATAAAAGCATAAGGCAGAAAAGAATAAGTCCAAAGACCTGAATTGAATAATAAATTTATCAATATTATATTCAAATAACTAACCAAAGGAAAAAAATTTTACTGAATATGAAAAGAACAAAAATCACTTTATCAATCACATTATATTATATATGGAAAGATGTAAAAATGTCTTAATTTTTAAACTAATAAATAAATGGTGAAAACTTCCAGTACATAACATCAACATAGAAAATTCAGTTGAGAACATGTATATAAACAGCAAATAATTTTAAAAGATTATAAAGAAAGCATTTATATTTATCAGAATAGAAAACACAATTCTTTAAAAGCTTTTATTTATTAACAATTTCAAACATATCCATAAATTATTTTCTTTCACTTTATTTTTTCCTTCCTCTGAAACACAACTTCTCAAACTATACCTCTGAGTTTTATTTTTTTTAAAAAAAAATTGGGTTGATCCACAGTCAGTCAGCAATTGGAGGGGAATTTCCAATGTTATTCCCCATTTCTGAACTATTGGCTACTGTTGTATCCCCAGGGAGTAGAATTCATCGTTTTATAGTTACATCAACATTCCTGGATAAATCTACTGAGTATCAAAGGGCAAACAAATAAACTCATGAATATGTAAAGGTAAATTGTAGGAGGACTTCAACACAAATTGTGATTTCTTTTAAATAAAAGTACATCAAATACAAAGTATTCAATTTTATAACATCCAATTTTTCTACCTCCTCTATTATATTCCCTACTCCACATCTAGAACACCACTGGTACATTTTAATATTTCAAATTTCTTATACCTTAAGCTCAGAACAAATATTGATTTCTCATATTATCCATTGCATATTTAAGTTTCTTTTTTCAGGTGTATCTAAGAAATTTTTTCACTTATGAGTATAACTTATCCATTAACATCTGATCAACTTGTGTGTCAATAAGTAGTAATAATACATTATTTCAAAATTAGAAGGAAATATAACCTTATAGTTGTTATATAATATTACTCAGTTTTGGTGAAAAAATGTCTCATTGCCTGCCTGTGTATAATTTGTATCCAATTTTGAAGAGTCAGCTACTTAGCTGGGATTTGTAAGTCGTTTCAATACCAATTGAGGTGGTGATTCATATTTGCTATGCATAGAAATGGTTATAAATGACACTTAATGATTTACTTGTCATACTCAAACACACACACCACATACATAAGCACACACACAAAAATCACACACCCACGGAAATGTACACACAAAACACACATACACACACAACACAACACACACACATACACATATGACACATATACACATACAAACACATAACACATTCAACACACACACACACACACACACCACAAAACAGCAAAGCTCCTTCATAAACAAATTAGTCTTAGCTATAACCATATCAGTATCACTCTTCATCTTCCAACCAGCTTCTCTCTCATATTTTGTAGAGTTTCTGATGTTGGTATATTTTACCAAATGCCATTTTTTTGTGTCATCAAGAATAAATATGATTTGTCTTTTACTTTTGGCCACCAAAATATATTTCAAATGAGGTAAGAAATATCTCTTTTTCTAAGTGATCATGCAAAGAATTTATTTACTTTTGCCTTCTGATTTGACTTTTCTTATTTTATCAGTTTAATGTGTAAGTCTCTGTTGGTTCGTTGAACTTCTTTATCTAGGAAATAAGTGTTAGTCACACAGCATATAATGATGATTGGACTCTATTTATAATAAAACCCATTGTGTCACATTTTTGGAGCTATCATTCAACAGAACGCAGGAAGCTGCAGAACTTATATATAACCTGAAGTTCAAAATTTAATGGAAAACCAGGCTTAAGGGCACAAAGAACATACATGAAACCAATGGGATGATCTGATGATCTGATTGTCTTCTTTGTATTGTAGCAGTGACCACAAACATAAATTGACTCAGACAGCTGAAACAGGTGGATTAAGCAATGGGTAATTACTCTTCTAAACAAGGTTTATATTTCTCTAGAAATTAGTAGAGCCATAAACACATGCAAGAATAAGGAAGAGAAAACGTAAAGTATAATAGAGGACGACAAGGAAAAAAAGTATCAAAATGTGTCCATTGTAGTAGTAAATGAGAGCATAAAATTACTCCATATTCTTCTTTGTTCTACTTTATACCCTAATTTTGTTCCACAATTTGCTCTGCAATTTCAAGTAAGATGTACTGGAGGTAGGAAAGTTTATGGTTTCTTCTATAGCTTACAGACTATTCAAATATTAATTATATTAATGAAATGGCCATAAAGCTGAGATAGATACCATGGCTGGTTACTTTGGAGTTTTGTTTCCAAATAGATGTTTATGATTTCTCTGTAGAGAGAATGAATGTAACTGGCACATGAAAATATCGGGGTTTTTTTTTCAGAAACAACCTGGATTCAGTGTCTCAAATGAAAAATGGATAGAGAAAATGTGGTATATATCCACAATGGAATATTAATCACCTATTAAAGGAGAGAGAGAGAGAGAGAGAGAGAGAGAGAGAGAGAGAGAGAGAGAGTCCTAAAATTTGCAGGAAAATAAATGGAACTAGAAAATATCATCCTGAGTGAAGTAACCTAGACCCAGAAAAACACACATGGTATTAACTCATTTATAAGTGGATATTAGCCATAATGTATAGGATACTGATGCTGCAATCCATAGGCCTAAAGAGATTAAGTAATAAGGTGAACCCAAGGGTGGATGCTTGAATCTCATTCAGAAATGGTAAAAAACAGGCATTTTCAAATTAATTACCATTCTATATGAATAAGGTAAGCATTTAACAGAAATGTTCCCTTGGGAAGACTAAGATTTATCACTACATATGAGTATAAAGTGATAACTTTTGAGACAAAATCTGGCGTTTATATATTTTTAAAGTATTATATTAGAAACAAAATCTAGTGTTTATATATTTTTAATGTATTATATTAGAATTGTTATGCAAGATAATTTGGGGGTAATTTTATTATGTCTGTCTTGTTCACAGAGTCACAGAATTCACAAAAGCTGCTATAAATTTGTATTGTCAATTTCACAGATTTTTCTTCTTCCTCTTACATTTGAATAACATTTTATATAAGAGATTTTTATATTCTCTAGATATCAGACACAAATATAAGCTAAGTATACATGTTACTTTAAAAATGCAATGCTTATGTAAAAGTAATTTCTGAAAATAAAGTAGTTATGTACCAAAAAGTAATAAAATTACTTATATGTAGAACATTGTATACACAGATATATTTTTCTTATGGTGGACCATATTGATATTACATAAGCACAGACATATATACATTTATTTAATTATTAAATAATTTATTAATATTTGTACATTACCAAGGTATCCTAATGATTAATTTATGTATTTGATCCTTTTATTTAGTACAGAATAAAATATGTCTACCGTATGAAACTATATACAGCAGTTTGATTCTATCTTCCACTTAATACAATGTAATTAAGAGTTGTGGTGACAGAAAGATGGCTCCAAGGATGACATCTCTAATACTAAGAATGTGTATGCACACTTGTAGAAGAATTTTAATCCTCTGTTAATCTGTCTCGAATACTGACGCACTTTTAATACATAATAATGTAGCTAAAGTTTGTGGAAGGAGCAGCCATGTTTGATAGTGACATCTAATTGAGGGAGAGATAAAATGACAAATCTGAGAAATATTTGGCAAAATGAATTAGAGAGAATATTCCCAAGTCTCACAAGAACAGCACAAGAAAGTCTTGCTAAGAGCAATGGAGGAAGAGAGAGTGAGTAAATTCTGTTCAGTCAGTTGACTGCAGGGCAGTAGACTTGAGTTTGTTCATTGTTTCATGTAGTTCAGTATAGGTCATCAGAGGCAGGATTTTACTTGGACAGTTTTACAGAAGGATGGAAAAGAGAACAAGCTAATCACAGGTGAAGGCAGTGTGAGTGAAAGAATCAGGAGGGACCCGAAGCTTACAAGAGATTGTCTGCGTTAGTTTGAGGACAAACAGCACAATTCAGTGAGAAGCTGAGAGAAGCCAGTTTGAATTACTGAGCTTAGAAAGGAGCTTGAAGCAGAATAGTTGAGTTGACCCAGCTAGCCTGAGTTCAGAAGGAGCTAGAATGAGTGAGTTTATTCAACAGTAAGCCTTCAAGATCACAATTCCATTGGGTGAGTAAATATAATTTTACAGTTACTTTATATTATAATTTTTTCAGATCTAGTTAGATCGTTTAGTAGAGATAATACTGTATTATATAAATATAACATCAATGTATTTACAAATGTATCTCTAGGGAGAAGCAAGAGGAATAATAGTTTAGACAAAGAAAATCTAAAATTTGAAGTGATGTAGCTGCAAACCAGAGAATGACAGTAAAAAATAGAAATTGGAAGAACCCATTACATGTTCTGTCTCCTAGAGCCTGCTGGGGGAGCATGGTCAGCTCAAAAATATTGATGTCATACTTATTATTCTATGTATTGTGAGGATAAAATTATTTAATTCTATGTCTCATCTATGATAGTTTTACAATATGAGTTGAGTGAATAGCATTTCTTTTAGAGTAGTGGTTCTCAACTTGTGGTTTAAACAGACTTTTCATAAGAGTAACATCCTTCCTGCACATTAGATGTTTACATTATAATTCATAATGATTGAAATTACAGTTATAAACTAGCAATTTTATGCTTAGGGTCAAAATATCCTGAGGAAGAGTATTAAAGAGTCATACCATTAGGAACTTGAGAACCACTGTATTAACTAATTTGTTTTACCATTATGCAAAGATAAAACCTTGAGTCCTGATTTCTTGAAAGGTCCATTGGGGAGTTGGCCCATTTATTAATGGAAAAATTTATAAGTGCATAGACACATGACCTTTCAGTATCATAAGTAATCTCAAAATATTAATTCTATTTTCTAAGTACATATAGTAAATAATGTTACAAAAGATCAGAAATACTGTCTAGTGATCAGTCAGGTGTTTTTAATACTACTTGTGCACTAGTAAATGTTCTTTGAGTTATTTTTTCCCTCCACAAATTTAATAAAGGTCAAAAGCTACTTGTAAAGATTATAAACTTGATGAAAAATTTAACTGTCCTAATTATCTAGGAATGTGTAAATTAAGATAAAAAACGACTCATTGAATGGCATTTTAAAAGTATTTTCTTTATTATTATTTTTATTGGATATTTTATTTATTTACATTTCAGATGTTATCCCCTTTCTCCACTTCCCCACAAGACACCCCATCCCATCCACCCTCTCCACCACCACTACCACCACACACACACACAAGATCGATCTGTAGGCAAACCTGTAATTACTGATGAATGTGGGAGGGGCTAGTAGACTGTTGGTGGTGTCTCACCTGAGCTGGTAGTTCTAAGTTCTATACTAAGGAGGCTGAGAAAGCCATAAACAGCAATCCAGAAAGCAACACTCTTCACTGGGCTCTGTATCAGTTCCTGCTCTCAGGTTCTTGCCCCATTGAATTCCTGTCCTGAATTTCTTCAGTGATGAACAGTGATGAAGGAACCTCAGCCAAATAAACCCTTTTCTTCCCATGTTGTTTTTGGTCATGGTGTTTCACAGAAATAGCAAGTATAACTAAGATAACTTTTAAACTAAATAGTTAATATATTATATACTTATGTTTGAAATTAAAGGAATGAAAATACTGAGTACATCACTGTGGTATTTATATAGTGTCAGGTAATTATCACAAACTTCAAGACTCAGTAAGAAGTGGTTAAAATATTAATATTATATTCTTCCCACATATGTAACAGATTTGTTAAATTATTGTGATTACAAAATTAGATGTTTATATTTTGTTTTGTAAATTAATGTTTTGTTTCATTTTATTTCAAAAATTTGAAAATTACAATAGGTCATATGTGACTGATATTAAATGTAATAATGTACACAATCACATTTAAATCATAAAGTTTTCATAATGAAAAATAATATGTGTACATATGAGAATACTTTTAAAATGCCATCTGTTTTTAATGAGTGGGTCTTAATGACTTGATTTATTAGGTCTTTTAGAATTTTTATAATAATATGAATTGTAAATATGATTACAAATTTATATGACTTAATTTCCTTAAGGATAAAAATATAGAGTAGAAGCTCAATTTAGGGGAATTTTAATCCACGACATAGCTGCTTTGACAAGCGATCACATCCAAATATCTTCTATGTCAGACTGATCTGGAAAGAGTTGTAATCCCTTTCTATTCACTTCTAATCCGTAACACTGAAGGTAAAGGAAGCAGCCATGTTTCAAAGGGAACTCAATTTGAGGGGCAAACTGACAAATCAAAGAAAGATTTGACAGAATGAGTTAGAGATAGGATATGCACACTCTCAGAACAAACTGGAAAGAGATGGGACTTAAGAGGGCAGCATGGAGAGAGAAAGCAGAAAGTCGAATCAGTTCTTTCAGTGTGTTTCATGCAGTGAGGTTGACTTCAGTTAAGTTTCTTCCAGAATTCAGTCAGTTTGTGTAGTTCATGCAGTGTAAGTCATCAGAGATAGTTAAAGCCAGAGAAGGAGAGGGAGCCAGAAGATTAAAACTAATGGCTAGAGTTAGTGTGAGGCCAATCAGAGTAATTCAGTGACAATATGCAATAAGCCAGTGTGAATATGTTACCTTGGAGATGAGTTCAAATCAGAACAGCTGAGTAAACTGAGCTAGACAGAGTTCAGAAAGAACTAGAAAGTGTGAGCTTATTCATCAGTAAGCCTCCAAGTTGACAACTATATCAGTTGAATAAAATCTACATTTATAGTTCAACACTTTTCATAAATTTTAGTCAGTTTCCATAAATCTTATAAGAAGGAAAAAGAGTAGATGATATATAAGAAAACATGTCATAAATAGTGAATTAAAGCTTGAATAAGAATGGAAATATAGTGAATCTGTGTTTATAGGAACCATTTATTGGTTTTGTTCCTGGGTATACATTTTGTTATTTGTTATATTCCAAGTTCAAATATTCATGAATTAGGCATTGAATTTATGTCATCTATAGTTATTCAATGGAAGCTTAACTGTGACCCAGTAAATGAACTTCTATCACATGAATTCTTCAGCAGTGCTAATTGGACATGGTGGGTAATCTAAAACAATAACAACAAAAATGCATAAAGCTGAGAGAAGGGTACAGAGTGAGAGGAAAATCAGAAAAGTGATGGGAATAAATTTCATCAAACTCCATTATATATATGTATGAAATTCACATCAGAATTTTAAAAATATGTTTTAAAAAATAATACTATTAGTAAACTACTGTACCTTACTTTATTTTGCTCTTGCTTTGATAAAATACTGTAATAAAAACACCTTAAGGGATAAAGGGTTTATTTTAACTTAGAATATAGAAATTATGCTGATAGGAGTTTCAAGCTGTTGGTTGTAGTACATACACAACTTAACAGAGAGCACAAAATACATGCATACTAGTATTATTCTTCATTCTTTCATTCTTATATACTCCAGAATCCTTGGTCTAAGAATGCAACTCACAGTACGTGGGTCTTCCCACCTCAATTAATATAATCAAGATAATCCCACTGAAAGAAATGCCCAGGAGCCTATATTTCAGCTAATTCTGATTTCTGTGAAGTAAAAGAATAACACTAACCATCACATACCACCAAACTAGATAATATAGTAGTTCAAAAAATGTATCAATAGAATTATTGAGAAAATTTAAGAGCTTACTGACAGTTTCATGAGACTAAATGTTGAAGAAAAATATTCCCACATGTTTGGACTTTATTCCAAGCATAAAGATATCAACATATTAAAACTTTAGGGCATTTTTGAACTTATCTGGGAAGATGGTAAATTAGTTTGGCTGTATCGATTTTGGAAATGTATGGAATGTTCAAGTGAAGAATCAAGTAGACATAAGTGTGGGTTTTACACCAGACATGCAGTTTGAAGATAAAATCTTCAAAGTAACTTATATAATTGCTTTTAAAGATGTGAGTGACTTGATTGTCTTAAAAAGAGATTAAAGACTCAAAGATATTAATTTTTTAAAATAAAATGAAACTAGTCTATATAGCATGTTGGGAAGTGTTAAAGACCTGTTAGATGTTTTCTCAATCAATTAAGAGGATAAAGAAGTCACTGATGACTATCACACACAGATACACAAACACACACACAAATACACACAATGTTTAATATTCCAAATTTTGATTTTTGAGTTACTTATGGCATCATCTCATTAGATTTGCTCCTGAAGCTATAACATTAGCAAACTATGGAGGGTTGAAAGACAGGTTTAGACAGCCCTAGAAGAGAAGAAGTTGATGGCAAGTCCATAGGCCATATAGGTCTGATATTGGAAACTTACTTGGCAAAAGAAAATTTAAAAGGCTTGAAGTTACAATAATAAGAAGCATTGAAGAGATCTTCATATATGTATATAAATGTTGATGATACATTGAAGAAAATCAACAATGTCTAAAGTTTTATTTCAAGAATGTCTACCTTGTTCAGTTAAGGTGTGGCAGTCATGTTCATGAGACTTTATGGGTGTAACTTCTTTTTTTTAAATTGAATATTTTACTTATTTATATTTCAGGTACTATAGCCTTTCCCATGCCCCACCCCCACCCCCAGAAAACCCCTATCCCATCACTTCTCCTCCTACTTTTATGATGATGTGCCCCCACCTACCCACTAACTCCCTCCTACATGCCCTCAAATTCTCTCACACTGGAGCATCTAGTCTTCACTGGACCAAGCCTCCTCTCCCAATGATTCCCAACTAGGCCATTCTCCACTACATATGTGGCTGGAGACATGGGTCTCTCCGTGTGTGTTCCCAGGCTGACTATTTAGAACCTGGGAGCTCTGGTTGGTTGGTATTCTCTCTCTCCCTAGGGGGCCACAAACCTCTTCAGGTCCTTCAGTCCTTTCTCTAACTCCTCCATTGGGGAACCCTTGATCAGCTCAAAGGTTGGCTGCAAGCATCCACCTCTGTATTTGTCAGGCACTGGCAGAGCCTCTCAGGAGACAGTTATATGAGGCTTCTGTCAGCAAGCTCATTCTGACATCGACAATAGTGTCTGCTTTTGGCAAATGCACATCGGATGGATCCCCTGGTGGGGCAGTCTCTGAACAGTCCCTCCTTTAGTCTCTGTTCCACACTCTGTCTCTGTCTTTTCTCCCATGAGTATTTTGTTAGTCTTTCTATGAAGCACTCTTATTTTGGTCTCCTTTCTTCTTGAGTTTCATGTAGTCTGAGAGTTGTATCCTGGATATTGCGAGCTTTTGGGCTAATATCCACTTATCAGTGAGTGCATACCATATGACTTCTTCTGTGATTGGGTTACGTCACTCAGAATATTTTCTAGTTTCCTCCACTTTCCTCAGAATTTCATGAATTCATTGTTTTTAATAGCTGAGTAATACTCCATTATGTAAATGTACCACATTTTATGTATCCATTCCTTTGTTGAAGGACACTTAGGTTCTTTCAAGCTTCTGGCTATTATAAATAAGGCTGCTGTGAATATAGTGATGCATGTGTCCTTGTTATATGTTGGAGCATCTTTTGGGTATACGCCCAGGAGTGATATAGCTGGGAGCACAGGTGATATTATGTCCAATTTTGAGCTGCCAGACTGATTTCCAGAGTGGTTGTACCAGTTTACAGTCCCACCAAATATGGAGGAGTATTCTCCAGATCCTCGCCAGCATCAGCCATTTCCTAAGTTTTTGATCTTAGCCATTCTGACTATTGTGAGGTGGAATTTCATGGTTGTTTTGATTTACATTTTCCTGATGACTAGGGATGTTGAACACTTCTTTAGGTGCTTCTCAACCATTCAATATTCCTCCATTGAGAATTCTTCGTTTAGCTCTGTACCTAATTTTAATAGGGTTATTTAATTATCTGGAGTCTAATTTCTTGAGTACTTTGTATATATTGGATATTAGCCCTCTATCGGACGTAGAATTGGTAAAGATCTTTTCCCAATATGTTGGTTGTCATTTTGTCCAATTGACAGTTTCCTTTGCCTTATAGAAACTTTGCAATTTTATGAAGTTCCATTTGTCAATTCTTGATCTTAGAGGATAAGCCATTGCTATTCAGTCAAGGAAATTTTCCCCTGTGCCCATGTATTTGAATATCTTTCCCACTTTCTCTTCTGTTAGTTTCAGTGTATCTGGTTTTATATGGAGGTCCTTGATCCACTTGGACTTGAGCTTTGTACAAGGAGATAAGAATGGATCAATTTTTATTCATCTACATGCTGACTTTCAGTTGAACCATCACCATTTGTTGAAAATGTTGCCTTTTTTCCACTGGTTGGTTTTAGCTTCTTTTTCAAAGATCAAATGACCATAGGTGTGTGGGTTCATTTCTGGGTCTTCAATTTTGTTTCATTGATCTTCCTTCCTGTCTCTCTACCAATACCATACAGTTTTTTTTAGTAACTATTGTTCTGTAGTACAGCTTACAGTCAGGAATGGTGATTCCCCCAGAAGTCCTTTTATTGTTGAGAATAGTTTTTACTATCCGGTTTTTTTTTTGTTGTTGTTGTTATTACAAATGAACTGGCAAATTGCTCTTTCTAACTCTATGAAGAATTGAGTTGGAATTTTGATGGGGATTGCATTAAATCTACAGATTGCTTTTGGCAAGATGGCCATTTTTACTATAGTAATCCTGCCTGTCCATGAGTTTGGGAGGTCTTTACATCTGCTGAGATCTTCAAATTCTTTCTTCAGAAACTTGAAATTCTTGACATACAGATCTTTACTTGTTTGGTTAGATTATATCAAGGTATTTTATATTATTTGTGACGGGTGAAGGGTGTTGTTTCCCTAGTTTCTTTCTCAGCCTGTTTATCCTTTGAGTAGAAGAAGTTACTGATTAGTTTTAGTTAATTTTATATCCAGTCATATCGTTGAAATTGTTTACCAGGTTTAGAAATTCTATGGTGGAAGTTTTGGGTTACTTAAGTATGCTATCCTATCATCTGCAAATATTAATATTTTGACTTCTTTCTTTCAAATTTGTATCCTTCTGACCTCCTATTGTCTAACTGTTTTGACTAGGTCATTGAGTACTATATTGAATACGTAGGGAGAGAGTGGGCAGCCTTGTCTAAGTCTCTGATTTTAGCGAGTTTGCTTCAAGTTTCTCTCCATTTAGTTTGATGTTGGCTACTGGTTTGCTGTATATTGCTTTTACTATATTTAAGTATGGGCCTTGAATTCCTGATCTTTTCCAGAATTTTACCATAAAAGGGTGTTAAATTTTGTCCAATATTTTCTCAACATCTAGTGAGATGATCATGTGTTTTTTTCATTGAGTTTGTTTATATAATGGATAATGTTGATCAGTTTCCTCATATTGAACCATCCCTGCATTCCTGGGATAAAGCCAACTTGATCATATCGAACGTTTTTTTTAATGTGTTCTTGGATTCTGTTTGCAAGAATTTTATTAAATATTTTTGCATCAATATTCATAAGGTAGTTTGGTCTGAAATTTTCTTTTTTTATTGGGTCTTTGTGTGGTTGGGTGTAACTTCTAATGATACAAGGATGCATAAACTCCCTCATCCTCCGACTCTTACAATTTTTGAACTCCATCTTTTGCAACTTTTCCTGAGTTTTAGGTGCAAAGTATTTTATAGATATTGCCATCGTGACCAGGTTTTAACTCTGAAATTTAATTTGTTTTGGTTTCTATATTTGTCTCATCTGTTGTATCAATGAACTACATAGGAAGAAGCTCACAAAGCCATGGTCCTATATAAGATACTGAAAACTGAGCAAAGCTGTGAGTGAGAGAGGTCTCCCTCTGGAAATAGCATATCTACTGGTTGTTTAATGCTAATTGACCAGCCTAGATCATATACATACAAGTAGCTTTATCATACTGAACAAGCTATATTTTTATGTGTGTGTGTGCGCGCACATGTGCACGTGCGTGCACGTGCATGTGAAATAATATGCAATGAATCATGAATACATTAATCTGAGGGGTAGTTGGGAGAGGCATATGACAAAATTTATAGGAAGTAAAAAGAATAGAAAATGTCATAATCAAATTTAATCTGAAATACTTTGAAAATCATCTAGTAAAACACTCTGATACTGTCCCCTTATTTCCTCCCCCTCCTCTCTCTATTGCAAGCCCCCCTTACTCTACCTTTAATGATCATACTGTTCCCCCCTCAGTGCAGGATTGAAGCATCTACACCCTGATCTTCCTTCCTTCTAAGCTCCATACAGTCTGTGGGTTTTAGCATGGACATTGTGAGTTTTTGTGATAATATCCACTTATCAGTGAGTACTTATCATGTGTTTCTTTTGTGCTTTGGATAACTCATTCAGGATATTTTCTAGTTCCATCCATTTGCCTGAGGATTTCTTGAAGTTATTGTTTTTAATAGGTGAATAGTACTCCATTGTGTAAATGTACCATATTTTCTGTATCTATTCTTCTGTTGAGGGACAACTGGATTATTTCCAGCTTCTGGATAATATAAACAAAGCTGCTACAAGCTTAGTGGAGCATGTGTCCTTGTTATATGTTGGAGCATCTTTTGGGTATATGCCCAGTATATGCCCAGTGTATAGCTGGGTCTTCAGGTTGAACTATTTCCAGTTTTCTCAGGAACCACCAGGTTGATTTTCCAAGTGGTCTTACCAGCTTGCAATCCCACCAGCAATGCAGGAGTGTTCCTGTTTCTCCACATCAGGACAGAAGACAGCTACAGAGGGTCAGGAAATCAAATAAAAATGTGTAGCAATATGGGATGAGGAACTAGAGATAGTCATTGAAGGGTCCCAATTGCCAGAGAAATGAGAGGCTCCCAGGATCCAACAGGGATGACTTTAGCCAAAAACGTTCAGGGAAAGAGACATAAAACCTGTAGAGCTCACCTCCAGTGGATAGGCAGAGCCCCTGGTAGAGGGATGGGGCCACCCATCCACCTCAAAGTTTTAACACAGAAATATTCCTGTCCAAATGAAGAACAGGGACAAAAAAATATGGAGCAAAGACTGAAGGAAGGGCCATCTGGGGAGTGCCTCACCTGGAGATCCATCTTGTCTGCACACACCAAACCCTGACACTGTTGCTGTTGACAAGATGCACTTGCTGATGGGAACCTGGTATAGCCATTGCTTGGGAGGATCTACCAGCAATTGACCAATGCAGATGTGTGGGATGCTTGGAGCCACACATCAGACTGAGCTCAGGGACCCTGGTGGGGGAGCTGGAGGAATCACTGGAGGAATGGAGGAGGATTGCAACCAATAGAAAAAACAACATTGCCTGGCCAGACAAACCAGTGTTCCCAGAGATAAGACCACTAACCAAGGAGACAAGGTATCCATGTCTCTAGATACATATGTAGCAAAGGATGGCCTTGCCTGACATCAATGAGAGGGCAGGTCCTTAATCTCGTGGAGGTTTGATGACCCAGCATAGGGGGATGCTGGAGTGGTAGGGTGGGAGAGGGAGAGTAGGTGAGGGAGTACCCTGTAGAGGCAAAATAGAGGGAGGAAAAGGTGGATGTGGGATGAGGGGTTTGTGGAGGAGGAGTAACCAGGAAGTGGGATAGAATTTGAAATGTAAATGAAAGGAATGGGAAAAAAAACTCTGTAAGGCTAAAAAGAGGATCTAATCACTTACAAAACTAGTTAAACAGAAAATAGATTTGGGAATTGGCAATTTGCCTAGAGATAGAAATGATAGTTCAATTCTGTTCTGCTGAATATGCTGTGCATGTTGTAACAGTTATATGGTCATTATTCTATAGAATTTAAATAAAACTCACAGTTTGTGTGTAAAGTAGCTTAGATAAAGCTCCTAAAGGAAAGTAATACTCAAGACAAATTATGAAAGATGGCATGGCACACTCCAGGGACCAGATTCAGGTGGTAGTCATTCCAGGCAAGGAAAAGTAATAAATTCAGAAACCCCTCAATGCATATGGTATGAGCTATTGGAAGATTCTATATTCACATCACTGACATTTTTATTTATATTTCAAATCCAGCATAAAAATGTATGCTCTATGTGAAAGTAGGCTCTGTATTCTGGTTTTTACATAAATTTTTCTTTGCTTTTATTCTTTGGGTAGTTTATCAGCTTCGATTGAAAACTCCTTAGGGGAAGATTTGTTTCTATAAAACACATGAGTGTTTCTGAGAGATGTAGAGGATTGTTGAGTTATGAAAACGGGGTTTCAGCATGCTCACTTAAATGTCTGAAGAATATTTTGTTTGGGATAGAACATTTATGATATTGCTTGTCACTTCTCATTACCTTTTGATCAACATGATAACAAGAATAGCACCTCCGAAAGCAATTGACTCTGACATTGTGAATTTATCTAATGGCTTTCTGTTATGGCTATGAGTTTCAAGTGCTACGCATTTGACTTCTACTATAATCAATTATTATAACTTCATGAGACAGTTAAATTGAGTGACCTCTAGGGCTACATGGTTGAGATAACATTTTAGTAAATCTATATAATATGTAGGCCTAGTCATAAGTCCCAACTTCACTCCGTGGAAATATCACTTAAATGAACTTGGCAAATAACCTGTTAAAAAACATGACTAATGCTTTTTCAAAGTATAATGTACATGCATGCCCAAGTTGATCACACTATTTCAAGACAAAGTTAAAATAGATTATTATTATCCTCTGCATTGATTTCATCACATTGTTAATATTATTCAAACTAACTCCACTATCAGTATTTATGTATACACAGATTAAAATATACTACAGATAAATTAAAGGAGGATAATTTGAGCCTATCATTCTAGAAGTTTACATGTACAATATTTGTACTATGCAGTATTGAAATTATAATCCTATAATTAACTGAATAAGAATTCATTCTTAAATTTTATGGAACATGTAAGATATGCAATGTGATTTTGGCAAACACATATACCCACATGCAGTAGAGTTGCTATTGAGTACTCAATTACAGCATATTGCAATCTGTTTTACATTTATATGAATAGCAAGAACTCAAGGAAGACAATTTGCAGTACATTTTGTACATTTTCAGTATAACATAATTGCATTAATAAAACCATGCCTCTAACCAGCTGCCAGGAGATTGTCTTCTGGTTCTGTGAATTAACTTCTGCTTTTTGACCACAATTAGTCAATTTTCATATGTTGAAACTTTTCATTCAAAATCATCTATAAAAAATTTTTTAAACATTCTTTATTAGTAGATATTTATCTAGAGTTTAGATAAGTAAAATCCTAAATATTCTTCTTGTTAGATTTTATTTATAAATACTCAAAAATCAATTAGTGTGTGGAACTGTTCTTATTAAACAATCTAACTACAATATTTATGTAAACAGTAATAGTACAATACAAACACTACTAACATTACTATTATTATTACTAGTCTTACCTGATTAGCATTCATATAACAGAAACCACCAGCAACATTACTATTTTTCTTTCCATTAAAATGAAGATAGAGTTTGTTTGATGGTGTTTTATACAGAAATCTGGAATTAAAATGCTTGAGTTTGTACTAAAGAAATGCTATAGTTATTTACTTGCCACTTATGAGATGATGCCACAGTCTAATGCATGTGCTTGATATTCATGTGAACATTTTTTTAATTTTATCTTTGAAATTATAATAAAATAACTTCATGCATTTTCCCTAACCTGCCTCTGAATGTCCTCATTTTTACATTTGTTTCAAATTTATGTCATATTTTTTCATTAATTTTTACTGAATATATATGTATATATGCATATATTTCTAAATATAACCTATTCACTCTGCATTATATATATGTGCATATATATATATATATATATATATATATATATATATATATACACACACACACATTTTTTTTTCATGGCTGCCGACTTAGCACTGAACAACTGAATGCTTTGCTTTTCTCTGGAGAAGACTATCTCATGCACACACTTTTTTTTACATTTGTGTTGCCTTCTAAAAACATTGTTCAATTTTACTTTTTCTACCTTAGTTATGTATTTTCATATAAACTAAATTTTACAATTTTTTATTGGATATTTTATTCATTTACATTTCAGATGTCATCCTCTTTCCCCATCTCTCCCCCAGAAACCCCCTATCTTATCCCCCCTCTTCCTTCTTGCTTTTTTTTTCTTTATTAGTATTTTAAGTTAACATATAAAGTACTGGGTTTTATTACAGCATCCTCATAAATGTGTCATTAAAGTTCTGAATTGTTTCCCTCTGCACCTTCCCTTTCTTCCTCCAGCTAGTTTCCTCATCTGATTTCTTGCAACATGCATTCCATCACCCTCCCTCCTCATCCATTTTTTTTATTAGTAACTTATTTTTAAAATGTTAATCAAAGGTTTTATAAGTTTGGTAATACTCAATAACAAGATGCCCATAAAATCAGAAGTGTAACCCAATACCCAACCTAGATATACCAACTATCTTTTACTGGCAGAGACGCCCGAACTTCTGCCTCCATGTTCCCCTCCCTCCTTCCCTGTCTCTCTTTCTCTCTCTTTCGTCTCCTAGCTCCTCCTCTCTTTCTCTTCCTCCTCTCCTTACTCCTTCTCTTCCTCTCCTTACTCCTCCCACCTTAGCTCCTCCTACATATCACCCTTCCTGTTAAAATAAAACTTTTCTCTCAAAATACAATTAGAGCATAACTATAGCAATTTGTATCAATAAGGTACAAGATAGACCTAATACCCAGTCCAACATTTTGTTGACTAACCAGAACCTCTGTCAGCTCTCCTAACTAAAAGACTTAGTTCTAAACCTAGCTTTTTTTCTTGACTTTAGAATGATTCTTAGCTGAAAACCATCCTCTCAAATCTTTTCTCTAAAAGTAAATAGCCGGGATTGACTATGAGACTATGTCTTCAACTCCGTCAGATATCTAGAATGACTGAATTAACTGAAATTATGGGAAGCACAAAGCATAGCTTCTAAAACTTAGTCAATTTATAGAGACCTCTGAACATCTTGACAGTCCCTATACTATAAAATGTTGGAGATCTGATCTTCAGCCTTCTGGCCCAGGATCATCTGACAGACCTAGTGATGCAGAATTATTAAGGGCTGGTTACTCTGTCTTGGCAGATGTAATCAGTCAACTATTCCACAAGTGTGTCCTTTTCTGGACAGTAATTTGTCTGTAAATGAAAAGAGGCAATTCTTGCCTAGTGGCTGTCTCACTACAACTGGAGTAACTTCAAAGATGCTCAATTTCTTCTTAGAATTCAAGACAGGAAGAAGTCAGGAGCAGACAGGTCTCTGATCAAAATGAGCATTAATAGAGAAATGTGTGTAACATCAATTATGTGGACTTCTGACATTTTGAAAACCAACTATACATATAAAACAATCTGAACTGTTGTCTGTTAACTCCTCTTAGCTATTTCTAAATAAAATATCAAAAACACCATAACAATAAACTCAGAGCCATGAATTTGCTATAGGCCCTTAACTCACAGGCTACTTAATCACTTGCCACTTATGAGAAGATGCCACAGTCTAATGCATGTGCTTGATATTCATGTGAACATTTTT
>NW_021604565.1:21762704-21773066 GCF_004785775.1 Grammomys surdaster | reverse complement strand
TCTAAATATAACCTATTCACTCTGCAGTTAAAAGAGTTAAAGAAGGACTTGGTCTAAGCCTTGTATTTCTAAATGTGTTATATAGGCACAATGCCTATGAGAGTAACAATATTAAATCTCACTTTTATATCAATAAGATATTGTACCAATGAAAATCTTAAATTTGAAATCAAAGTAAATTTTGTACTGTTTAAGAAATTATGACTTCAGCTTAACAACAATTATACAGATTTTTACCAATAGGTTATCGCTATGCATCCAGCTGAAATTCCAGGACATCAGAAGTTTGAGAAGATCTGCTCAGCTTGCTTGATGAGTAGATATACCAAGGCTGTATATTCTGCAATATACAATTCTTAAAACAAAGTTTAGTATCAAGATAAATTTTTGTTTGAATTCTGGAATCTAGTCTTCTGGTGGCCTGCCTCTGTGATGTCTAATCCATATAATTCTAGGACTTTCTATGAGGGTGTGCTCCCACCATCCTCCCATTCCTGCCTCCCTGCTCTCGAATTCCCCAACACTAGAAAATTCAAACTTTCAGGCACCAAGGCCTTCTACTTCCACTGATGCCTGACAAGGCCACCCTCAACTACCTATACAGGTGGAGCCATGAGTTCCTCCCTTTGTGTTCTCAGGCTGGAGGTTTTAGAATGGCTACTCCAGCTTGTTTCATAGGACTATTTGCTTGAAAACTTATTTTCCGGACTTTTACTCTAAGGTATGTCTGTCTTTGTCACTGAGATGGGTTTCCCATATGCAGCAAAATGCTGGGTCCTGTTAACATATCCAGTCCGTTTGTCTATGTCATTTTTTTGGGGAATTGAGTCCATTGATATTAAGAGATATTAAGGAACAGTGATTGTTGCTTCCTGTTATTTTTGTTATTAGAAGTGGAATTATATTTGTGTGGCTATCTTTTTTTTGGATTTGCTGGAAGAGGAGTACTTTCTTGCTCTTTCTAGGGTATAATTTCCCTCCTTGTATTGGAGCTTTCCCGCTATTTTCTTTGCAATGCAGGGTTTGTGGAAAGATATTGTGTAAATTTGGATTTGTCAAGGAATATCTTGGTTTCTCCATCTGTGATAATTGAGTGTTTTCCTGGGTATAGTAGCCTGGGCTGGCATTTGTGTTCTCTTAGGGTCTGTATGACATCTGTCTAGGATCTCGCTTTTATAGTATCTGTTGAGAAGTCTGGTGTAATTCTGATAGGTCTGCCTTTATATGTTACTTGACCTTTTTCCCTTACTGCATTTAATATTCTTTCTTTGTTTTGTGCATTTTGTGTTTTGATTATTATGTGACAGGAAGCATTTCTTTTCTAGTCTAGTCTATTTGGTGTTCTGTAGACTTCTTGTATGTTTATGGGCATCTCGTTCTTTAGGTTAGGGAAGTTTTCTTCTATAATTTTGTTGAAGATATTTTTGGCCCTTTACTTTGAGAATCTTCACTCTCATCTATATCTATTATCCTTACCTTTGGTCTTCTCATTGTGTCCTGGATTTCCTGGATGTTTTGTGTTAAGAACTTTTTGTATTTTGCGTTTTCTTTGACAGCTGTGTCTATATTTTCTATGGTATCTTCTGAACCTAAGATTCTGTCTTTTATCTCTTGCATTCTGGTGGTGATGCTTGCATCTATGACTCCTGATTTTTTTCCTAGGTTTTCTGTCTCCAGGGTAGTCTCCCTTTGTGATTTCTTTCTTGTTTCTACCTCCATTTTTATGTCCTCGATGGTTTTGTTCAATTATTTCAACTGTTTGGTTGTGTTCTCTTGTAATTCTTTAAGGGGTTTTTGTGTTTCCTCTTTAAGGGCTTCTATCTGTTTACCTGTGTTGTCCTCAAATTCTTTGAGAGTGTTATTTATGTCCTCCTTAAAGTCTTCTATCATCATCACTAAAAGTGATTTTAAATCTGAATCTTGCTTTCTTGGTGATATGGGGAATTCAGGACTTTCTAGTGTGGGAAACTAGGTTCCAATGATGCCAAGTACTCTGGGTTGCTGATGTTTATGTTCTTGCGCTTGCCTTTTGCCATTGGATCACCTTAGTGTTACCTGCACTGTCTCTGACTGTGGCCTGTCTTTCCTATTATCTTGGTTGTTTCAGAGCTGTGTGGGGTGGGTGTTACTACTGGGTTTAAAGCTGGGGTCCAAGTTCTGCTTAATGCTCGGGTGCAGACAGGAAGGGACCAGTTCTTTGGGCCAGGAGTGAATTCCTGTTTCCCAGTGGGTTTCAGTTACTTCCTGTTTGGGGAGGGTGTTGCTGTCTCCTTACCTAAGATACTTCCCAAGTTAGAGCTCCTGGGAGGCACACTCCCTCTGGGATTTGTAAGATTGGGTGCAGAGCTGCCACCCAGGATCTGCTCAGTGCTCCATCCCAGACAGGAAGGAACCAGTGCTCCAGGCCAGGAGTGAATACCTGGGTCCCAATGAGTCCCAGTTACTCCCTGTTTGGGGTGAGTGTTGCTGTCTCCTTACCTCAGATACTGCCCAGGTTAGAGCTCCTGGGAGGCCCACTTCCTCTGTTGTTTGTCAGCTATTTTTAAAATTTTATAATGACTAAATTATTACAAATATTCACACTCAATATTATATATACCCATATTAATAATTATTAAATAGAAATTCTTGTTGAATATGAGACAGGTAGAATTATTATAGATGTAATATTCATATACAAAGTTCTCAAAAATCAATTAAAAAAATAAAATGCTTATTTTAGAGTTTTCGAAAGTAATGAAAATATTTTATTAAATGATCACAATGGTAATTTCCTCCATATATGCTCTTATCACTTACAATGTATCATACCATAATTCTATGTTCATAAATTGAAAGCCTCAAATTAAAATAAAAATGAATTATTCCTAAGGTAATTGTATCAAAAACCCTATTAGATTTTTGGCTAAAAAACCAACACAAAAGCAACACAGAGCTTATACATATTGTATAACACTGCAGTTTTCCAAATTTTTACTCTGCACAGTTGTTACTCTTCATTAGTTTATTTATTTGCTTTATCTTCTGATAGTTGTTCACTACCAACCCAAGATTCCCCTCACACAGTAAACCCCTCCCTACCCACCTTCTCTTTTGAGAGAATGGAACCTGTTCCCTGGGTATCCCCTCACCTTGGCACATCAAGTGTCTGCAGGACTAGGTACATCCTCTCTCACAGAAACCAGACAAGGCAGTTAGGGGAACAGATTCCACAGACAGGCAACAGCTTTAGGGAAAACCGATGCTCCAGTTGTTGGGCAACCCACAAGAAGACCAAGCTGAATATCTACTATACATGTGTGTGGGGGGGGGGTGGTGAGTTGGTGGTGAGGAGGGGAGGGCCAGCTCATTTATGCTCTTTGATTGGTGGTTCAATCTCAAAAACTACCCAAAGGTCCAGGTTAGTTTACACTATTGGTCCTCCGACCTCAATCATTCTCGCACCTATTATTCTATAAGCTTTCTTGAGCTCTATCCAATGTCCAATGTTTGGCTGTGGGTCTCTGTTTCTGTTTCAGTCAGCTAATGGGTGGAGCCCCTCAAACGGCAGTTATGCTATGTTCCAGTCTGCAAGCATAACAGAGTATCATAAACAGTGTAAGAGACTGGTGCTTGTCCATAGGATGGGCCTCTAGTTGGAATGGTAATTAGTTGGCTATTCCCTCAGTGTCCTGTTTTTCTTTGTCTCTGTGTTTCTTGTAGACAGGGAACATTCTGAGTGAAAAGTTTTATGAGTGAGTTGGTGTCCTTATCATTCCAACTAAGGTCCTGTCTGGCTACAAGAGGTGACCACTATTTGTTCCATATTCTCACTTCTATGAGTGCCAGCTAAAGTCACCCCATAGACTTCTGGGAGCCTCCAAGATTTCTGGCATGTCTTAGATAAGGCATGCTACCCTACCAGTAGCAGATTTCCAATCATTCTCCTGGAGCTCTGGCCCTCTCTCCTGTCTCTCCCCATACCTGATCCTGAAACTCCCATTATCTTCCCCATCCCCTCCTTACCAACTTTCCTCCATCTATCTGTTTCTCTTGACTATTTTAATCTACCTTCTTAGTGAGATTCAAGGATGCTTGCTTTAGCCTTCCTTCTTGTTTAGCTTCTTTGGGGCTGTGGAGTTCAGCATGGGTATCCTGTAATTTATGGCTGATATCTACTTCTAAGTGAATACATAACATGTATGTACCTTGGGTTCTCACTCAGGATATTTTCTAGTTCTACCCATTTGCCTGCAAAATTCATCCTCGTTTTTAATAGCTGAATAGTATTCCATTGTGTAAATGAACCACACTTTCTGTATCCATTATTTGGTTGAGGGACATTGTGGTTGTTTCCAGTTTCTGTCTATTATGAATAAAGCTACTATGAACATAGTAGAGAATTAGTCTTTGTGGTATGTTTGAGCATCTTTTGCATATATGTCCAGGAGAGGTATAGCTGGGTCTTCAGGTAGAACTATATCCAGTTTTCTGAGAAACCACCAGATACACTAAGTCTAATAGAAGAGGAAAAATGTGAAATAGCCTTGAATGTGTTGGTACAAGAGACAATTTCCTGAACAGAACACCAAAGGCTCAGATTCTAAGATTAAAAGTTTATAAATGGGACCACATGAAACAGAAAAGCTTCTTTAAACAAAGGACACTGTCATTAGGACAAAACAGCAGTCTACAGACTGAGAAATCATCTTAACCAACCCTACATCTGACAGAGGACTAATATCCAAAAGATACAAATATTCAAAAAGTTAAACACCAACAAACCAAATAACAGAATTAAATATAGGGTACAGAGCTAAACAGATAATTTGTAACTGTGGAATCTTTAATAGCCAAAAAGCAATTAAAGAAATGTTCAACATCCTTACCCATCAGGGAAACACTAATCAAATGAACCTGAAATACGGGGTATGAGATGGAAATCTTACACCCTGCAGGACAGGAAAGATCAAAAACTCAATTGCCAGGACATGCTGGCAAGTATGTGGAGCACTCCTCCATTTCTGGTGGAAGTGCAAACCTGTACACTGTTTATATACTCATCTATTTATAACAAGCATAAAGCCAACATTTTAAATTATGAACACAGGAGCATATAACCTGGAATAACTACAGAAATAAAGTAAAAAGTGATGATAGTAGGTAAATCTTTAGAAAGTTAAAGGTATATAATGAGGGAAATGGGAAACTGCAGACAACTCAGTGAAGACAAAAAAGAAGGAATGAGGATTAAAAACGCTGAAGGTGTTTTGAAAAGGCAAAGTGAATATTTTAATGTTATTAAATTTGTATTTATTTTGAAGAAATTATTCCATTTGAGATGATATCTTTCACTAAGAGCCATAGACCTTCTTACAAAAACCCAGGTATCAGGCATGAGAAGTATCATTTGGAGTTGTTTTTCAGGAATGTATAAGATAATCTAAAAAACAATATATTCTGTTGCTGTTGCTCTGATTGCTTTTCCTGTTTAGCTTACATTTTTTCTTTTATTGAGAAAAGGCCCATATAATATATTAGTATTATAGTTTCCCCTCCCTCTGATGCTCTGAGTACCTCCCCACCTTAGCTCACCTCTGAGTTCCACTCTATTTCTGTGTCTCATAAGAAAACAACAATAAAAACAGAACAAAACAAAACAGGATGCTAAGAGACAATGGTCAAATATAAACCAATAAAATATAAAAAGATGAAACAAAAACTGTCATTGAAGTTGGACATGGCAACCAAACAGGAGAAAAAGAGTCCCAAGAGCAGGCACAAGAGTCAGAGTCTCACTCTTTCTCACAATCAGTAGTCCAATAAAAACACTAAACTAATACTCAAGGGAGCAAATATGGAGACAAAGTGAGGGACAGAAACTGAAGGAGGGGCTGTCGGAAGACCATTCCACCTGAGTATCCATCCCATGTGCAGTCACCAAAGGTAGATGCTGATGTGGAAATCAAGAAGTGCATACTGATAAGAGCCTGATATAGATGTCTCCTCAGAGGTCTGCAAGAGTCTGACTTATTCAGAGGCAGATGCTCACAACTAGCCATTGAACTGATCATGGGGTTCCCAATAGAGGAGTTAGAGTGAAGACCATTGGAGCTGAAAGGGTTTGTGGTCCCATGAGGAGAGCAACAATACCAACCAACCACAGCTCCCAGGGTCTAAACCACCAGCCTGGGAGCACTTATGGAAGGATCAATGGCTTCAGATGTATATGTAAGAGCGGAGGGCCCTGCTGGGCATAGGTGGGAGAAGAGATCCTTGGCTGCATGAAGGCTGGACGCCCCAGGGGGTGGGAATTTGAGGGTGGGGAGGTGGAAGTATGTGGGACTGCATAAGGGTATCCTGGGTCATGGTTGAGCAGGTACTTAGAACCCCGAGATTCTCCGTGGAATTCTGCGTGAGAACCAGCAGGAGTTCGGTCCCTCCCATCATCTAGGATCCTGAAAAACAGTCACACCTCCATAGAGTCACATAGGCCAGGCTATAGGCCTCAGGCCCTAGAGATTTACATACTAATGAAGGCCAGAGGGCAGAGCAAATTAAACATTCCTCCCCCAATCCTCCCCCTTTCTCCCTCCCTATATAACTCAGGACTGCCCTGAGTTATGGGGGGGGGGTACACCTAGATCCATCTATTATCCGTCATGAGAATAAACCTTTTTGGAACCAAGGACTTCCTCGTGTTACTGGGGCCTGCTGCCGCCAAGGCCCTCAGGCCGCTGGAACCATAAGATCTTCCTCCCTAATGTGGGACCCGCCACGGTGGCGGGCTTGCGCCGCTGTGGCAGCCTTTTTAAATTTTCCCCACAGAAGTAGGGAGGTAGGTAGGGGTACATCCGAAGAGAAGCAGGAGGAGGGGTGAGGGGATAGGGGGTTCCTGGGTGGGTGGGGGATGGGGTAAGGGGACAACATATGAAATGTAAATAAAACATCCAATAAAAAAATAGCTATGCTAAATTTGCAGATGAACTGTTGCATACCTGCATAAGCCCTGTGCTTGCTGCTCTAGTATTTCTGAGCTCTTAAACACCTTGGTTGTTTATTCGGTGGGTCTTGTTCTCCTGGCATCCTTCATCTTCTGTGGATCTTATACACTTTCCACCTTCTCCTCAGTGGAGTTCCCAGAGCTTTGAATGGAAGGACTTGGTAGAAACCTCTAATTTACACTATCTGTCTACATATCATCTGGCTGTGCATCTCTACATCTATTTCAGTCTGCTCTCTGAGGAAGCCTCTCTGATGATGATTGGATAAGGCACTGATTTATGAGTATAACAGAATATTTTTACAGGCAATTTTATTGATTTTTCTTTTATTCAGACCAGTAGTGTTTGATTTTAGCTACATTTCTAAGCTATCTAGTATCTAATTTTTGGTTACTCAAGCAGTATCAAAGGTGGGTTCCTTCCCATAGCATAGGTCTTAATTCAATTCAGACATTTGCTGGCTACTCATACAAGTTTTATGCCTCTTTTTCCGTAGCATTTATACAGGCAGAACAGATTGTAGGTCAAAGGACTTGTGGCTGTGTTGATATCCATGTTTCTCTTTTGTAGACTGCAGAGTACCTTCCCACAGCAAAGGTACTAGAACATAAAGGTTAGGACTCCATGTAGGTACCAACTTAACTTTTCCATGCTCAGTGATTTGCTTAGGTGTTGTACTTGGAAATAGGTTCATCTGTCAGTTTGCAAAGTGCAACCTGTTGTTTTATCAGTAGCCTGGTGGTTTGGGGATTTGCATTGCATCCCCTTCATCAATAACTCAATTGACCGTACCCTAGTACAACCCTTGGAAATCTGACCTAGCTACAAGAAATTCCCCTATACCCAAATACTGAGAGTCCTCATTAGAATTACTTTCATAGACTCCAGAAAGTTTCCACTGCACTAAGTTTTCACACTACAAGTCAAGACCCCAAACTTAAACCATTTCTTCTCCTATTTGTGTTCTTTGTCTCCCTCCTAATTGGCCACTGCGCCCATAATACCCACTCCAATATGCCCATAAAATCTATTATGTTCTCTCTCCAAAAGAGAACCATGCATCTCCCTAGACATACTCTTTATCTAACCTTTCTTGGTCTGTAGATCGTATCTTGGTTATGATTTACTCAAAGGCCAATATCCCCTCTAAAATGAACTCATACCATATTTATCCTTCTCGGTCTGGGTTACATCACTCTGATTTTTTTTTTATTTCGATCCATTTGCCTGAATATATCATGATGTCAATATTTTTTTAGCACCTGAGTAACTCTCAGTTTTGTAAATGTAGCACATTTTCTTTATCCTTTCTTCTGTTGAGAGACATCTGGGCTGTTTCTTGTTTCTAGCTAATATGAGGAAACAAAGAGTGGGCATGGAATATTCTTTGAGTATAAGACAAAGAGTAGTGTAGTTGGGTCTTGAGGTTGATGGATTCCTGAGTAATTGACATATCATTTTTCATAGTGGTTGTACAATTTTGCACTCCCACAAGTAGTGAGGGAGTAGTCACCTTCTCTACATCTTTGTCAGTATGAGATATTGCTTGTGGTTTTGATCTTGGACATTCCCACAGTTGTAAAATGAATTCTCAAAGTGGATTTGATTTGTGTTTTCCTAATGAAAAAAGAGGTTGAACATATCTTTAAGTGTTTCTCAGATACTTGAGATTCCTCTATTGAGTATTCTATGGTTCAGATTTCTTCTCCATTTTTAAATGGACTATCTGAGGGACTGATATTTATTTTCTTGGGTTTTAAATTTATTTTAGATAATAGCTCTATACAGGAAGTGAAGCTGGTAAAAATCTTTTCACATTTTGTAGACTTCTCTTTAACTAATTGGCAGTGTCCTTTGCCTTACTTTAACTCCAATTCATTAATTATTAATCTTAGTATCAGCAATTTTGGAGTTCTCTATCAATGTAGTCAGTGTTATCCCCCACTTTCTTTTCTATCAATCTTAGTGTATTTGATTTTATGTTGAGGTCTTTGATTCACTTGAATTTGAGTATTGTGGTAGGTGATATTTATGGGTCTATTTGAATTCTTCTACATGTGGCCATTCAGTTTGAGAATTACAATTTCTTGAAGATAATGTCTTTTTTTGCACTGTAATTCTGCCTTCCTAATTAAAAAAAATCAGGTGTCCATATGTGTGTAGATTTATGTATCAGTTTTCAATTTGATTCTGTTTATTCATGTGTCATTTTTTTATGAAAATGCCATGTACATTTTTTAAATTTATTTTTATACCTCTGTAGTGCAACTTTAACTGAGAAAAGTGGGGAATTTCTTGATCTTTTATTGTACAGGATTATTTCTATCCTGGATGTTTTGTTTTTCCATATGAAATTGAGAATTGTCCTTGCATGGGCTCAGAAAAATTGTGTTGGAATTTTGTTCAGTATTGCATTGAATATGTAGATTGCTTTTGGATAGTTGATAAATTTTTAGTATGCTAATTTTGTTTATCCATGAGCATGGGGGATCATCAGATACAAATTCACATTTTTTTCTTCAGTATCTTGATGTTTTAATCATAGGACTATTTCACTTTCTTTGTTAGAGTTACCACAAAATATTTTATATTTTTTAAAGCTATGTGATAAGTTGTTTTTTCCCTCTGATTTCTTGCTCAGTCCAGTTGTTATTGTTATGTATATATAATGTATATATAGGAGTCTCTCTCCCTCTCTCTCTCTCTCTCTCTCTCTCTCTCTCTGTGTGTGTGTGTGTGTGTGTATTTTTCCTTCTTTTGATATTTTTGGTGTGAGACTATTTGTTTCTAGTGTTGTCATGTGTGTATCTTACCTCCTTAGGTTAGAGTTTTATCTTCTAGAATCTTTTTTAGAGTTTTATTGCTCTTATTTACCTCCTAGATGTTGAAGGCAATATCCTATTGTTGATGATACCTTTAGCTCTAATTTATTAATTGTTAATCTTAGTGTCAGCAATTTTAAAATAAAACATATGTAACACAACACTTGAACAAATTTAATTAGATTTTATCTGAAGCAATTAAAAATATTAAAAACTTCTTATTCTCCCTGAATCATGTTAGTAGAAAATTACAACAAACTAGTGTTTTAGGGACACCACACATGTTAGTAGAAAATTACAACAAAATAGTGTTTTAAGGACACCACAGTGCAATTGTACATACGAACTCATCACAGTGATCGAACTCATAGTGGTCATGGCAGCACATAAAGACAGTGCCAACCTGAATATCTAGTGCTTTTTCATAGCTTCTGGAAGAAGGGAAGTCAGTTTTTATTTTTTTAATGGCATGAACTCTTGTCTGTGGACCATGTTCTAATTGATGGAGATTATATATATATATATATATATATATATATATATATATATATATATAT
>NW_021604565.1:21750346-21762694 GCF_004785775.1 Grammomys surdaster | reverse complement strand
TATATATATATATATATATATATATATATATATATATATATATATATTGTGTGTGTGTGTAAAATGCTAATTAGGGACTATGAGTTTAAAAACATTAACAAGACACAAAGTTGGGTGGGTAGTGAAAATGAGAGAGTTTGGGGACAACTGAGAAAGAGGGGAGTAAATACAATCATATGAAATTAGTAGGATTATCAAGCAAAAATAAAATATTGAGAAAAATTCTCTTTCTATGCATTTTTTCAATTCTGTATTTTCTCATGGACAAAGGTGTTCACTTTCATTTCAGATACAGTTCACCAATATTATTCATTGCATATTCCCTTTATCTGTTTACTTATTATCTTTCCTTAATTCCTAGCTGCCATCCCAAGTATGTTAACATATTTTAAACAAATAAGTTTTGCTGTAGCTTGAAACATTTTTACCTAATCATATGCTTATTTTCCAGACACACTCCTAGCGCACTTGGTTTGCAGCTCACAAATTAAATCCTTTTTATCCTGGCTTAAATATGAATACTGAAGGAAATATTTCATTCAATACCCTTCTCTGGCAGTTGTACATATTTGTCATTGTTCTGGAAATTTGAAATTGCTGTTGTTTACTCAAAGTGTCTTTACAGATATTTTAAATCAGCAGACAATGATAACGGAGCATGTCATTTAAATTTGTGCAGCATCATATTCTCGGTCATGGAAGCATGTGTTGTCAATAATGAAATCCCATCAAAATATAAACTATGACAAGAAAAGCATTATACATACCTAGATAGTTAATACATTAAAGGAAATTAATTACTCTCATGCATAATTTTAATTATGTATTAGATTTTATTGAAAGATATTCACAAAAATATTAGAAATAACACTAATTTTCTATGTCTGTGATAAATTTTCCAGATAATTTCAGATAATAAGGGTTCTAAACTAATGAATGGGCTATTTTTAAAAATTTATTCATAATTTGATGTTATTATTTGAAGTAAATAGGTGATGTTATGGTGACATATTATTACCATTATATCTTGCCTTGCCTTTTTTTCTGCATCCTTGAACTTTTATGTTATCTGGGTAACCTGATATTAAAGGCGCTGCTGTTTCATCTTCTTTTGCAACATGATGGGCTGGATCTTCTGAAGCCACAACCAATATAAACTTCATTCACCTTATTTTTAGTAAATATTCATCACAGCCATGAGTAAAATCATCAGTACAATCACATTGTTATTTAAAACATATTCTGCTGTGTTCTGTCCTACTTTGTGTAAGTATGGTAGACGTGATCAGAAAAAAAATTAACTGAATATAACATGAGACAAGACATATAACCCAATCTGGCTAAGATAACGGTGTCAAGAACTGTAGCTAAAGAGGTCATAGGCATTAATGGAAAATCTAAAATGAGTACCAAGTTCAGAATACTAAAATGATTCCTAATGACATTACTATATCCATAGGTTAATGCATCTCTCAATTCTCTTCTCAGAAACTACTTCTTATAGAAGACATTTAATTGAAACCCTCAACTGGTTGATGTTAAGAGAATAAGAGACTAGAGTACTGAACACCCAGAGGAAGCTAGACTCCCAGATGCTCTGAAATGTCCAGGATCAAAGGATCTCTGACACAGTCAAGATCACAGTTAAGGCCACAACATTTTTCATAACATCCAGAGTATCTGGGACTCACACAGGAACCAGGGAAACACAAACCTCTACCCCACTTGAACCTGTGCCCAGATTCAAGAGAAAACCCAGGGATCTGGCTCCCACCAACCCCTGCAAAACCCAGAGAAAGTTTGAATACCAGAAGCTCTGACACAACAGGATGTCAGGAGCTTGATCACACAAGATTTCAGGATCCCAGAGGCAGCTTGACTCCCAGGAGCTCTGAAACATCCAGGATCTCAGGATCACAGAATCCAAGAATCACAGGATCAAGAGACAGCTGGACTCTGAGGAGTTCTTACACATTTATAATCACAGGAGGCACAGGCTCCAGTCAGAGTAAGCAAGGGCAGGTACCACTAGAGATAATCAAATCACAGAAGGCAAGCACAAGAATGTACACAACAGAAACCAAGGCTACTTGGCATTGTCAGAACCCAGTTCTCTCAATACAGCAAGTCCTGGATACCACATCACACCGAAAAAAAAAAAAAGGATTCATATTTAAAATCACATCTCATGATGATGATAGAGGACTTTTAAAAGGACATAAATAACTCTATTAAATAAATACAAGAAAACACAGGTAAACAGCTAGAAGCCCTTAAAGAGGGAATACAAAAATCCCTCAAAGAATGATAGGAAGACACAACAAAATAGGCGACAGAATTGAACAAAACCATCCAGGATCTAAAAATGGAAACAGAAAAAACAAAGAAATCACAAAAGGAGACAACCCTGGAGATATAAACCTAGGGAAGAGATCAGAGTCATAGATGCAAATATCACCAACAGAATACAAGACACAGAAGAGAGAAATTCAGGGGCAGAAGATACCATAGAAAACATTGACACAACAGTCAAAGAAAATGCAAAATTCACAAAGTTCTTAACACAAACCATCCAGAAAATCCAGGAAACAATGAGAGCACCAAATCTATAGGTATAGAAGGGAGCAAAGATTCCCAACTTAAATGGCCAGGAAATATCTTCAGCAAAATTATAGAAGAAAACTTTCCTAACCTAAAGAAAGAGATTCCCATGAATATCCAAGAAGCCTACAGAATTCCAAATAGACTGGACCAGAAAAGAAATTCCTCAGGTCAAATAATAATCAAAACACCAAATGCAGAAAACAAAGAAAGAATATTAAAAGCAGTAAGGGAAAAAGGTCATGTAACATATAAAGGTAGACCTATCAGAATTACACCAGACTTCTCACCAGAGACAATAAAAGACAGAAGGTAGTGGATAGATGTCATACAGAAGCTAAGAGAACACATATGGCAGCCCAGGATACTATACCCAGCAAAACTCTCAATTACCATAGATAAAGAAACCAAGATATTCTGTGACAAAATATCAGCAAATACAATATCTTTTCACAAACAATCTTACAAAGGATAATAGATAAAAAACTCCAAACAAGCAGGGAAACTACACCCTAGAAAAAGAAAGTAATCTTTCAACAAACCCAAAAGAAGATAGCCACACAAATGTAATTCCAGATGTAACAACATAAATATCTTGAAGCAACAATCATTTTCTTTAATATCTCTTAATGTCAATGGACTCAATTCCCTAATAAAAAGACATAGACTAACAAATACATCCAAGCAAATACATCCAAGAGGAGTAGATGGCGGGGAACAATCAAACTCTGGGCTGAAGTCAAAAAAGTAGGAACAAAAAGAACTGTACAAAGAGTCAAAAAAAAAAAGAAAAAAAAGAAAAGAGAAGAAAAGAAAAAGGAAAAAACAAAAACAACAACAACAAAAACACAGGAGTTGGTTCTTTGAGAAAATCAACAAGATTGATAAACCCTTAGCCAGACTAACCAGATGGCATAGAGATTAATAAAATTAAAATTAATAAAAATTAATAAAATCAGAACTGAAAAGGCAGACATAACAACAGAAACTTAGGAAATTCCAAACATCATCAGTTCCAAGTACAAAAGCCTATATTCAACAAAACTGGAAAATCTGGATGAAATGGACAATTTTCTAGATAGACTCAAGGTACCAAAGTTAAGCCAGGATCATGTAATCAAAATGGTATAAAAGCATAAAGGAGGAAGGGGGATAGTATAGGGAGTTCTAGGGAGGGGAAATGGGGATGAAAACTGTATTGTAAATAAATAAAATATCTAATAAAAATAAATACAAAAAAAGGATCAAATAAACCATCTAAAAATTTCCATAATCCCCAAGCAAATAGTAGCAGTCATTAAAAGTCTCCCAATCAGGACCAGATGGGTTTAGTGCAGAAATCTATCAGATTTTCAAGGAAAAGCTAATATTAGTACTCTTCAAACTATTCCACAAAATAGAAACAGGAGGAAAAGACTGGAGTGCTGAGACTCAATGGGATATACATATCATACCTGTCACTGGAAGGCTTAGGGAATCATCTCAGATAAGAAAACTGAACTACTCTAAGAATCAGAGGTGGTAGATCACTTCAAGAAAACAATGTTCACAATATATAACAGGGCAGTTGTTATCTATGAACTCACAGTGGTTGTAACGGTAAGCTCAAATCTGACTAAGTTTCAGCATAAAGCATGTGAAGGGGATTTAAGATTCTAACACTAACAGAAAAATCTAGCTTCATTTGATAGCTTCTGAGAGAAATTAAATATAATTTATATTATAATTAATATTTATTTAATATAATGTAAAATTTGATATAATGTAAATTATATATCATTTTGTCACACCTATTAAGTCATTCACAGCCCAGGAAAGGCCTCAATGCCAAGGTTAGTTGGACAATACAAATTGTAGTTTAATGATTAACTATATTAATTAAACTATGTTAATTAAAAAAGAAAACCTGAATTTGGTTGATTAGGAAAGTAAAATTAGAGAGGGTAGATTTAGAGCAGTCAAAATACATTGTTTTAAATTCCTAAAAAATTAATACAAATATCATTATAAATGAAAAATCTCTTAATTTATCATTAACCAAGTGGTTTGCATCTGAATAAACAAGTGAACACAAGACTCTGTTTCTTCTCAAGTGTTTCTGTACAGAAAAGGTAGAAAATAAATGCAGTTTTCTTAAAAATCGTTAAACAACATATTTGGGAAGCTTTAAGAGCAACAAAATTGAGGAAGAAAATTGATGCAATTTTCTGCACAATATCTCTTTTTTATAGCTTATGTAATTTAAATACTGTAGAGAATCTATGAGAAAAGATAGACTTTATACAATTCTACCCGGGTTATTAAATGTCTGTCCACTAAACTCAAATAACTATTTAGATAACTCTGAAATTATTGCAAAATTTAAGCAACGTTTTGATAAATAATAATCAAAGAAAACGTATTGCTAGTAGAACCACAAACAACCTGTCAACACTTTTCTATTTATATGTATTCACTAGAAGTCAACATCATAAAATTATTTGAATTCAAAGATTATTCATTATAAACTTTGTTCCAATGTCCTACTTACAAAGTTTGTGCTTTGAATATTAAGAGCCTCTCACATTTAAAGAGTGATTCATGACTTGTTGAAGGTGAATATGAATGTGTATGTGTCTTGCACAATGAGTTCTCACTTTTCTCTGCTTGGACAAAACAAAAAAATTAAAATTAGTTACTGAAAAAAAAGTTAATTTTTATGACTGGTTAGTTTTCTTTGTATTTTAAAATTGTTGGTGTGCTAACGTTAGCTAATCATGTCAAATGTGATGTTCTTGGTTTCATGTAACAATATCTAAACCATATAAGGCTTGAGTATATTACCTTATATTGTAAGAAACTATTGGATATTCAGACATGTGCACAGGTTCTTCTCCATCTGATATTGGTCAGAGCAAACAAAACTAAGACACAAAAAATGATCTGAGTCTTCATCCTGATTGTACCTGAAATTTGTTTCTAGCTACATACGGTAATATATTAAAACCTTATTGGGTTGGTTACTGTTACTTGAAATTTAGAACTTGATCCATTGTAAGAAAATCTTGACTTTGAATCCATCTGGGCTAATTCTTATTATTATTTCCCAAGTCTACAACTTTGGTAAGACTTCCAGTTATACTGTCTATCAGTTCTGACCAAGATTTTACTCAGGTTTTAAGTCATTGTGATTAGGTTTAATAATAAAGTGATATATCATTGCCACTTACAGTAGTTTTATTTTAGTTGTTTATTTTAAGCTGAAAAGATAAAAGGCAGAGTTCTAAATGTTTGACTTACATTCATACTGAAATATATTGATGTGTCTGTAAACAGCTGCTCAATAATAATTTACATACTGCTTGCATAACCTTGGATAAATCAATGAATATCATTTAATTAAGTAGATTAATCCAAGCCAACAAACATATGTTAAGGTTTGAAAAAACTGACAACAATAAAAGGGAACAGTGTCACATCAATAGAGTATAGCTCTTCAACCTTCTCAAATTCTTATATTATAATATATGTTTAATATTTCTTTTATTTGCCTTAATTGAAATAAACATAATTTCAACATGTACCCATTAGTTCAAAAACAATATAATGTCCTAACTACAAATGAAAATCATGATTATTTTAAAACAATATGTATATTTAAATATATAAACTGGAAGAAAATTATGAGACTGGCAAAATACTACCCTTGAAGTCATGTAACACCACCGGTTTTAGATTTCTGTCTGTGTTGTTTACTTTTTTGCTGATTTCCTTTCTCTTTTTATAATATTTAACATTAATTTCTCAGTTATTTATGTCTAGTATCATGAATATTTCGTCCATCTTACATAAATACATGTTTTCATATATAATGAGGGCACTTCATTGATGAAATGCTTCCCTGATATTTTCTCAAAAACTATTTCAAGCTAGTTACTTTTTATGTTGTAAAGATTCAATGTAATTTTACCGTAATTATTATCATTTTCTAATAGAGAATAAAATGGGATAAATAATACAACTAATCCTATGACTTACAATGAGTAAGTTTACAATAGCATTTTTAAGTTTGGCTGATTATACAGTAATAATACATTATTTTGAGTTAGAAACAATTTGTAGTTGCTTGCTTTGTTTCCTTTTCCTCCTTTTTTTTCTTCCAAAGCTTGCCATTGCTACCTACCATTTTTTTTTAAATTCATGGCTTCTGTTTTCATTAACTGCTGTCAAGTACCTAGATGTAAGTGTAGTCTTCACCATCATCAAGGAAAGTTCTCTTTGCAACAAACTGAGACAATGTAGAAGCAGGATTACAAATCCAAAGGAGGGGTTATAAACCAAACCCAAAATACACATCTATAACATGTGTATTGCCTCTGTTGTAGACCAAGTGGGTTCTTGTGACCTTAAGTAAAAGAATTAGCAGAAGAAATTATTAGGCAGAAGTAAAAGATTTTATTCTTGCTCTCAATATAGTTCCTATTTTGTTGCTATTCGGAGACACCATGCCATAGGCAACATATAAAAGGTAGCATTTAACTGGGGACTTGTGACAATTATGGAAGCCCAGTCCATAAGCATCACGATAGAGAACAAACAGTCATGATGCCTGACAAGTAGCAGAGAGCATTATATCCTAGTACACAGGTCACAGGTTGAAATGAATGACTGTTGTAATCTAAAAGCCCACAACAAGTGACATACCTCCTCCAATAAGACCAAACCAAATCCAACAAGGACACATCTCCTAATCCTTCCCAAATGATTTCACTAACTAGAAACCAAAATTTAAAACTATGAGCCCATGGGAGCTATTCTTATTCAAACTACCACACTGGTTGCCATAGGAAAGATTTAATAAAACAGTTTATATAGTGCCCCCTTCAATGCATATGTTGTTCCTCTTTCTAGACCCATCTCATTATCATACATAGAGAGCAGACAGGGTGACACCTGGGTAATAACTTTATACCTTATTATCTGTATGTCTCATTAGCATCTTAAATATACACCAAGTTATGAATAGTTTAACATAATAATAAAACAGTTAGATAGCCTTAAAATTCATTTGAAAATTTACATGTTAACATCATATACAAGATGTTATTTTATTCATACTAAGTTTTTTTACATAACAAAATGATATAAAGGAAAAATAAATTCACGGTTACCAGGCTTTATGTTAGGACTGGGATAGTAAGAAATTTAGTAGAGTTTTGGCAAAGATATATGCATAATCTTTGAGATCAGGCCATTATAGTATGTTGGTTGATTCAATCACAGCACTATTATAGTAAAAATCATGTATTTATGCAGTATGATGCCATTGATAAAGCCTGGATAGATCATGTTTGGTAACTTTCCATTGTTTCTAATAATTCCATCTAAATTCCCAGAATGTCAAAATGGAAAGTTTATTTTGAAAATCAGCATGATTCATGACAAGAGAAATTATGGTTGGTGTAGGCTTTTTGTGAGCAAATTGTCTTTGATCATGACTGATAGGTGCTCATACTATATTTTCACTCTTATAAAGATCATAATGGTTTTCACTTCCGTGAGAATCATTGTTTCAAGATAATTCTCCTTAGGCTATTTTCTCTTCCTTTAGTCTACATGGGCTAAGTCTAGATATTCCAGCATGAATATTAGGCAATCACTTTGTTCCCTCTTTATTTCCTTTACTAAAGCAGTTATACTCAATGTTCAAATAATTAATCCTTGATATCTTTTGGTTTCAAAAATTAACAACATCCTTACTAAATTACCTATTGACATCCAAGAATATTTATCTCTATAAACTACATCATTAAGTAATGATAGTCTGAAATCAGAACCAGGGTTGCCAGTTGAATCAGAGCACACACAGCAGTAAGCATTCCTCTGCTTTCAATGATTCAGTCCTGATAGATGCCTTCATTCTTTGTCAACAGAGAAGGCAGCTGATACTTCAATCTATCAGTGCTGACCTAAAGAAGCCAGTCATTAATATACTATTGATGATTGATATTAGTGTTCTACTTCTCAACAAGACATTCATTCCCTCAAATAGCTTCCAGGCACTTTGGTAGGTGTTCCAATCTAAGAGAGTATGTTTTGTTTTACTTACCACATACTAAAAAAAGCCATTAGAATCTTCATATCATTTCTTCGAATGCTCTGGAACCTAATTATATGTGTGTGAATGTTTGTGTGTGTGTGTGTGTGTGTGTGTGTGTATACATATATATGTATATATATATATATATACATATATATGTATACACACACACACATATATATAAATATAATTTTTGCAAGTTTTTAAAATTTTTCCTACATTTTTATTATTTTTGGGGGGCAGGAGTATTTTATACAATGCACCTTATCCCACTGACTTCACATTCCCCTCAGTCTGCCTGCCCATCAATGAGCCCCACCCCACATAAAACCCACCAACTCCAATTTGTGTTTCCCTTATACTCACTGAAGCATTGTCAAACTCTGACTGGTCAGTACCTTAAAGAACAGTGTATACATCCCAACTTCCCACCCCACGGAAACCAGCAACTGTGAAGAGCTGTACTTCAGCATCTTTATTACAATTTTTAAGGGCTGTCTTCAATAGCTTCCTGTCTAGTTGCTTTCTTGTCTTTTCTTTTTTCGTGGTGGTGATGGAGATGGTGTCACAGAAGCCTTCAATTTCTCTTGCTCTCAATTAAGAATCTGCTGTCATCAATACCACTGCAAAAGAAGTGTCCTTGCCCACAGCAGCCAGTAGCAGAATGTGTTATGGACATCCATGTGATGTCTGGGAGCAGCAGGGATCATGTACATCCACATGGTTCCAGTGGCAGCTTAGATAATAGACATTGCTCTAGTCTCCAGTAACAACACAGGCCCTGGATATCCACATGGTTTCCAGCCACAATATGGATCACATATATCACGTATATCACATGTGGCCTCCGGAGGCAGTAAGGATCATGGAACCTTTCATCGATGCTTCATTAAGAACTCAAGTAATCTGGTTGTTTCTCAGAGTCACATGGGGTAATAGGAACACAAACCCACCCAAAAAACTTTCAAACCCAAACTTATGCTGTCTACAAGAAATGCAAGGATTGGGGATGGAGCAGAGACTGAGGGAAAGACCAAACAATAACAGGCCAAATTTGAGACCCATTCCATGGGCAAGCACCAAGCCCTGACATGACTAATGATATCTTTTTATTCTTCTTGACAGAAGTCTAGTACAGCTGTACTCTGAGAGGCTCCACCCATCAACTGACTCAGACAAATACAGACATACACAACCGAAAAGTAGATTAGGGATTCTTATGGAAAAATAGGAGGAGGAAGGATTGCAGGCTCTAAGCAGATAGAAACTCTACAAGAAGACCAATAGATTCAACTAACCTGAACCCTTGGAGATCTCAGAGACTGTACCACCAAGCAAAGAACATATAAAGGCAGGACCTGAGTCTCCAAGCACATATGTAGCAGATGTGCAGCTTAGTCTTCAGGGAGGTCCTAAACAACTGGAGTCGGGGTGTCTTAGTTGAAGTTTTGCTGCTCTGAATAGACACCATGACCCATGCAAGTCTTAAAAGGACAATGTCAGAGACCAGGACCCCTAACAGGGACCCCTGCCAGCCTTCCCCCTCGCCACCTGTCCCGGCCTGCGGGTCTCAGTTATTCGTGGGGGCGAGGGGAACCAAAACCTGGAAGAGAAACGGGCGAGAGAAAGGAAGGACCCAAGCAAATGGTTGCTTGTCAAGAGCCGTGTATTTTAAAAAAGGCAAGCTTTTTATAACAAGCTCGGGTTGGGGAGGGGGAAGGCAGGTGGGGTCATGGAAAGGTACAGCTTCTTCTTGGCCTGTGCCCTAGAACATTTTGTGGTTAGGGGCTTTTCTCAGAAGTAGCTATCTCTTTGTGCATCAGCTTTCAGCAGGATGAGGCATAGTCAAGGTATTCAACTGAACAGGATGTAGGTGGGTGACAAGGCTTCGGTTTCCAGGCGAGGGGGAAGGCTGGCAGGGGTCCCTGTTAGGGGTCCTGGTCTCTGACATCTCCCCCTTCCCTGTAAACTAAAGAGGGCGTCTTTAGAGGAAGAAACTCAAGGATGGGCGAATTTGGGAGGGCATCCCGGCCGTAGGCAGCTCGCGGTCCCATAAGGGCAGCAAGGCCATTGAGAGGCACCGTTGGTAGACAGTCTTGGCTGTCTGTCAAGACCAAGTTCGTGGTCATGAAGGAGAAGGGGAGACCACTCTCTCACGTGCAATGGCAGCTAAGGCCCGTGAGGTGCAAGAGCTGGTCCCCTTGCGATCCTCATACCCACTCCTGGTGCAATGGAAGCAAGTCCTCAGGGTGCAGGGGCTATGAGGTCGCGTCCTGTTTAGTGCCAGGCTTGCAGTTAGGCCAAGGCTGGGATGTAGCTAGGCCAAGGCCGGGATGCAGCTGTCGAGGCAGCTATTGGGAGGTTCTTTCAAGCAATAGCAGGGGCAAGCCAATTAAACGGGGTGGGGTAGAGACGCCTGTCTTCAATTATCTAGGGATACGGAAGGTCAGCCAAGAGAGCCAGGAGCTCCCCTGTAGGGCCCGAAAGTTAAGAGGCCGGCCAAGGGAGGGGCGCGCGGGCCCCACATCTTCATCTTCAGGTTGTGTCACCACCACATGGGCGACAGCCTCGGTGTCGTCCTCTGCTTTTAGCTGATGGTAGTAGACTTCAACTGGTCTTTTAACTGTGGAATCTATCTGGTTTTTAACAAAACTTGTGAGGCGATTAAAAGCCCAAGGGCCAAAGGAGAGAAGCAAAAGAATACCAACAAGGGGCCCCAATATAGTGGGCAGCAGGGTAGTAAGCCAAGGGGAGGTAGAAAACCAATTTTTGTACCAAGATTCTTGTTGTTCTCTTGCTCTCTTTCTCTCTTCAAGGCTCTTTTTAACTTTCTCTAAACTGTTTTTCACCAAACCTGTCTTATCTGAGTAAAAGCAACACTCTTCTCTAAGGGCCACACACAATCCCCCCCTCCTTCAAAAAGAGTAGGTCAAGTCCTCGTCGGTTTTGGAGGACCACCTCGGAAAGGGAGGCCACTGACTCAGTGAGGTCTTGGATGCCCTCTCTCAGGTGACCAAGGTCCTGATCAATTAAAGACTGGAGGTGGGCAAAATTTTGTTCATTCCTTACAAGGGACGCAATACCCTTTCCTGCCCCGACTGCACCCAGACCCAGGATGACTGAGAGGGTGAGCACAGTCAGAGGCTCTCTCTTGTCTCTGTGTGGGACCCCGGATTCAAAGAAGCGTAGGAAGGACTCGGGCTCATAAACAAAAAATTGAGGGAGGACGGTAACAACAACACAATAATCATGGGAAAGGAATCTGGAGGTGGAGATGTAAGCGGTCAGTCCATTTGAGCAGGCAAAGAGGGTATTATTAGGCGCAACCACATACAGATAGGTTGTATTGATAGTGAGAGTCTGATTTCAAACAGGGAAAAGATCTCTAGGGGGAAGCATCTTGGGCCCAAGCAGGCAGGTGCCCATGCCAGAGATAGAGGCTAGGGTCAATCCACCCTCAGGGTTTGGGAGGGGAAGGAGGGTTAAGGAGTTGTTGGTAAACTGGGGGTCTGCGAAGGTCGCAATGCCTTCATAAAATGGTGGGGTAGGGTCAAAACACATCCAACACTCAGGAAAAGCAGAAGAATTAGCCACGCGCATGGCTTCAAGGGAAGCATTGGCCAGAGAGACAATAAGGTCTGCAGAGCGAGGGGGTCCCCCGGGAATGG
>NW_021604565.1:21730207-21750246 GCF_004785775.1 Grammomys surdaster | reverse complement strand
GATTTCTTTAAGGAGCTTAATGGTAAAGAGGAGTCCTGGATTCCAGCTCTTAAAGTAGGCGCGGAGACCCCAGGTGTACCCCGAGCCTGTCCAATCTTGGGACTGGCCCGATGAGGTGAAGAAAATGGATATGGGGTTGCACCAGCCACGGCAAAGCATGTAGGGGTTACCGGGCATGGCAGAGCGGTTGACAGTGATATAGTCCCAGGAGGATGAAGGCTTCCAGTATGTGTCTCCCGTGGTTTCACATCCCCACGAAGCGCAAAAAAAGTCTGCAACCCCTCCACACCGATAGCCTGTGCCATGAGGGCGGTGACGGGGACCAGGGCAAACATAAATTCCCCTTCTAAGAAAGTTGTGGAGGGTAGAGCGCCCTGGGGCCGAACGACAGGGTTCGAATTTTGTTGTGTCTCGCTCAGGAAGATTGGGGGCCCCCTCCAGGGGCCAGACCTGGTCTTCCAGCCCCCAATATGGATCAGCCCCCACAGCCAGAGCACAAAGGTCGATGTGGAGGACGGGCCAATGGGGAGAGGTACCAAGGGAGGAGCTGGAGTTGACCATGTCTCCGGCTTGATTGATGATCACCCAAGTGAAGTTGTACACCATATAAGGATTGTGAGGCAGGTTGATGGCTGTAGCAACCAAGGTCCAAGTCGCCAGGAGCGAGGTGGATAGCAGCATCCTTGGGGCTCCTGCAAGAGAGCACATTTAGGCATTCTCAGGGGGGTTCCCTGGAAGGGGGTCACAATTTTTAGGAGAAGAGTCCATTATTTTTATCAGTCTGTCTGGTAGCCAGCGTGCACTCTGTTCTTTGGAGTCATAGATGCACGCATGTCCCTTCCCCCAGATCAGGACTGGGTCGGGGCCATTCCACCTATGTGTAAGTGGATCCTTCCACAAGGCCCTGGCATAGGACTCCACTGTGGAAGGGTGCCAGAACCTGTCTGCAGCAGATCTGCCCCTCTCATCGAGGGTTAGGAAATTGAGGACAAACAAGGCATGGTTTAGTAACGCCTTACAATTTCCCTTTTGGGGGTAGAGAATGCCCCCTGAATGTTGCAACTTTAAGAGCATGTTTTTTAGAGACTGATGTGCCCTTTCAACAATTCCCTGTCCCTGAGGGTTATAGGGAATGCCTGTGATATGTTTAATGTTGAGCTGAGCACAAAACTGTTTAAAGGCAGTGCTCGTGTATCCAGGGCCGTTGTCAGTCTTAAGAACCTTGGGCAAGGTTACATAGGCAAGGCAGGAGATCAAATGATTAACAACATGTTTGGTGGCCTCTCCAGCCTGTAGTGAAGCACAGAGAAAGCCACTGAAGGTGTCAATGGAGACATGAATGTATTTAAGTTTACCAAAGGGGGCAAAATGGGTAACATCCATTTGCCACAAATCCCCTGGAGTAAGACCTCGGGGGTTCACCCCCAAATGGGGCTCAGGCAGGAGGGTAAGACAGCCTGGACACTGGTGGACAACCTGGCGTGCTTGCTCTCTGGTGATGGAGAACAGCCGCCGGAGGGTCTGGGCATTCAGGTGGTGGAGTCGATGAGCCTCCTGTGCCATCTGGACGGCATCAGGGAGTGTGGCCAGCGTCACCAGAGGTGTTTGAGAGTCCCTGGTGGCCCTATCGACAAGGTCATTACCCCCACTAAGGGGTCCAGGGAGGCCAGAGTGGGCACGTATGTGTCCCACAAAGAACGGGTGTGATCTGGCCAGGATTAGCCTCTGTAGCTCAGAAAAAAGTGGGGAGGCATTGGTGGATGGCCTAATAAAAGGAACAGTTTCCAATAGGGGCACTGACTGAGCCACATATGCACTATCAGTAAACAGGTTAAAGGCACGGTCTGGGAGAGCCTTAAAGACCTGAATAACTGCAACCAACTCCACCAACTGTGCCGAGGAAAATTCTGTTTGGACTCTAGAAACCCGTCCATCGAGATGAAAGGCTGCAATCCCGGAGGAGGATCCATCTGTAAAGACTAGAGATGCCTGGGGAATGGGAGAGTTTTTGGTAATTCTAGGGAAGACCACTGCCTGGTGCTCAAGAAACTGTATAAGCTTATCAGAAGGATAGTGGTTGTCTATCTTTCCCTGAAACGAGACACAATTGACAGCCCAGTCATCTGAAGTCTGTAAGAGCCATTTGACCTGAGCAGCGTTGTAAGGGAGGCTGACAATGTCAGGGTCTCTACCAAAAAGTTTGAGGGAAGTCTCTCTCCCCAGCTTTATTATTTGTGCCACCAGGGACGGATAGGTGGGCAAAACCTTAGCGGGGGTGGCAGGCAGGTGGAGCCAATATAAAGGCTTGGATTGCCATAAGAGTCCTGTGGGGGCGAACACAGTAGGGAGGATCAACAGCCACAAAGGGGAAGCAGGAGAATAATAAGTAACAGTCTGTTGTTGAATAGCCTTCTCCACACGCGCAAGGGCGGAGGCGGCCTCAAGGGTCAGTGTGCGGGGGGAAGAAGGATCTGAATCTCCCTGAAGAATGTCAAAAAGAGGTTTAAGTTCTCCAGTGGTCAGCTTCAGGTAGGGGCGTAGCCAATTTATATCTCCCAGGAGGCGCTGAAAGTCATTAAGTGTGCGCAGGGAGTCCTTTCTGAGCTCAATCTTTTGGGAAAGAATCTTAGAAGGGTGAAGCTCAAAGCCTAAGAATAAATGGGGAGGCTGAAGCTGGACCTTTTCGGGGGCTATCTGTAGCCCAAGGTCCTGGAGAGCAGTGATCAGCTGCTGGCCTGTCCCATGTAGGGCAGTCTCATCAGGACCGGCCAGAAGGATATCATCCATGTAATGAATGATGTACAACTCGGGATGTTGAAGGCGGAAGGGGTCAATGGCTTGCGCCACGAATTTTTGGCATAGGGTAGGACTATTAGCCATGCCCTGGGGCAGGACCCTCCACTGGAACCGGGGAGATGGTCCAATGCAGTTAACAATGGGAAGACTAAAAGCAAAGCGCTTGCTATCCTCTGGGTGTAGAGGGATGCAGAAGAAGAAATCTTTCAAATCAATGACCATTTTGTAATATCTTTTAGGTATGGCCACAGGGGAGGGGAGGCCAGGCTGGAGGGCTCCCATCGGAACCATGGTCTTATTAACTTCTCTGAGGTCCTGGAGCAGTCTCCACCTACCCCCCTTTTCTGCATCACAAATATAGGGGTATTCCAAGGGGAGGTAGAAGGCTCAATGTGGCCAGCATCTAGCTGTTCCTGCACCAACTGCATGGCCGCAGTGAGCTTGTGTTGAGGAAGGGACCATTGGTCAATCCAGACAGGGAGATCTGATTTCCAGGTGATCCTGTCTGCCTGGAGTGCAGGGGGAGCAATCCAAGACCTCACTGAGTCAGTGGCCTCCCTTTCCGAGGTGGTCCTCCAAAACCGACGAGGACTTGACCTACTCTTTTTGAAGGAGGGGGGGATTGTGTGTGGCCCTTAGAGAAGAGTGTTGCTTTTACTCAGATAAGACAGGTTTGGTGAAAAACAGTTTAGAGAAAGTTAAAAAGAGCCTTGAAGAGAGAAAGAGAGCAAGAGAACAACAAGAATCTTGGTACAAAAATTGGTTTTCTACCTCCCCTTGGCTTACTACCCTGCTGCCCACTATATTGGGGCCCCTTGTTGGTATTCTTTTGCTTCTCTCCTTTGGCCCTTGGGCTTTTAATCGCCTCACAAGTTTTGTTAAAAACCAGATAGATTCCACAGTTAAAAGACCAGTTGAAGTCTACTACCATCAGCTAAAAGCAGAGGACGACACCGAGGCTGTCGCCCATGTGGTGGTGACACAACCTGAAGATGAAGATGTGGGGCCCGCGCGCCCCTCCCTTGGCCGGCCTCTTAACTTTCGGGCCCTACAGGGGAGCTCCTGGCTCTCTTGGCTGACCTTCCGTATCCCTAGATAATTGAAGACAGGCGTCTCTACCCCACCCCGTTTAATTGGCTTGCCCCTGCTATTGCTTGAAAGAACCTCCCAATAGCTGCCTCGACAGCTGCATCCCGGCCTTGGCCTAGCTACATCCCAGCCTTGGCCTAACTGCAAGCCTGGCACTAAACAGGACGCGACCTCATAGCCCCTGCACCCTGAGGACTTGCTTCCATTGCACCAGGAGTGGGTATGAGGATCGCAAGGGGACCAGCTCTTGCACCTCACGGGCCTTAGCTGCCATTGCACGTGAGAGAGTGGTCTCCCCTTCTCCTTCATGACCACGAACTTGGTCTTGACAGACAGCCAAGACTGTCTACCAACGGTGCCTCTCAATGGCCTTGCTGCCCTTATGGGACCGCGAGCTGCCTACGGCCGGGATGCCCTCCCAAATTCGCCCATCCTTGAGTTTCTTCCTCTAAAGACGCCCTCTTTAGTTTACAGGGAAGGGGGAGATGTCAGAGACCAGGACCCCTAACAGGGACCCCTGCCAGCCTTCCCCCTCGCCTGGAAACCGAAGCCTTGTCACCCACCTACATCCTGTTCAGTTGAATACCTTGACTATGCCTCATCCTGCTGAAAGCTGATGCACAAAGAGATAGCTACTTCTGAGAAAAGCCCCTAACCACAAAATGTTCTAGGGCACAGGCCAAGAAGAAGCTGTACCTTTCCATGACCCCACCTGCCTTCCCCCTCCCCAACCCGAGCTTGTTATAAAAAGCTTGCCTTTTTTAAAATACACGGCTCTTGACAAGCAACCATTTGCTTGGGTCCTTCCTTTCTCTCGCCCGTTTCTCTTCCAGGTTTTGGTTCCCCTCGCCCCCACGAATAACTGAGACCCGCAGGCCGGGACAGGACAACATCTAATTGGGGATGGCTTATAGGTTCAGAGGTTCAGTCCATTGTTATCAAGGCAGCAGTATGGCAGCATTTAAGCAGACATGGTGCAGAAGGAACTGAGAGTTCTACATCTTAATCTACATGATGCTAGATGATTGGCACCCATATGGTTAGGAGCAGGGTTTTAAAGCCCATGCCCACAGTGACACACTTCCTCCAACAAGGCCTCACCCCTAAATAGTGCCACTCCCTGAGCCAATCATATTCAAACTCCCATAGGGGGCTATTACAAAAGCTGTTGCGTGTATATGGAATATGTTCTTCTAGCTGGGCTGCCTTGTCTGGCCTCAGTGAGAGAGGAAGTGCCTAATCTTACAAAGACTTGAAGTGCCAGGGTTGGGAGATAATGGGGGGCATCTGGTCAGAAGAGAAGGGGATAGGGAAATGTGGGAATGACTGTGAGAGGGGGTAACTAGGATGCGGGCAGTGAGCAGGATATAAAGTGAATAAGTGGTGGTGGTGGTGATGATGATGATGATACATTCCTGTACAGCATAGGAACTACTTTTCTATTGGATGGACCTAAGAAATATTCCATATTGTAAATATTATACAGATGATGATAAAAACAACAAATTCAAAACATTATAGAAATACAGAGAATCAGTATTAACTTCTGACAACTTAAATAATTATATTTAAGAAATACTTTAGTAATGAAGTAAAAATTTAAAAATGAGATCTCATGAAAAAACACACATAGTCTATAGAAAGTAATAATTTTTAGCAGAAGTTTTTCATGTCACAAAAATGTATAAAACATTAGCTCAGGTATAACTATACGTATGGATGTTTTTTAATTTTAATTAAAACTAATCTTTCACACATGGAAATATTATATTCCTTAAAAATAACAAAGCATACTCATTAATGAGACAACACTGGGCAAATTACACCAAACAGAAAACTAATGTTTTATAAAATATGAATATTTAGAAAACCAATAGCAAGGTATTTTACTGAGATCTTTATCTAGCTCCATCTGTAATGAACAGGTTCAACCATTTATAAAGTATGAACTCATGTCTCCTTTTTATACCAGCCCTATAGGTACACGTCTTTCAAGTTTCTGTTCTCTGAGGAGAATCCAAAGAGCAGCTAAAATTTCCTGAGGCATTTCTTTTAGAAAGATTCCTAAGTCAATATAATAGAGCAGGGCTATATTTATGGTAGGTTTATAATTATATTTAATATGCAGTGGGGAATCCTTTGGCTTTCATACTCCTAAGATACATGCATGTTTCTTAGTGATCTGAGAGATATGTTATGTGACAAGATACACACAGGAGACAGATTAAGCCTCCACTTTTGGTTGAATTAAATATTCTGAATAGTGCAAAGAATAAAATTTTTACAAAGGACGTGGCTCTAGATATTAAATTTTATTTCCACTAGTAGATGTGTCTTTTAGCTTCTGAAACAATTCAAAACAATGAATACATATCCATAAACTTTAGTTTTATTTGTGTGTGTGTGTGTGTGTGTGTGTGTGTGTGACTAGTGTGACTAATCTATCACTTTTCGGTAAATAAGTCAACCCTCTAAAAGTGAAATATCTGAAAATGAGACAAATTTGAATCAGAACCTCACATGGAAAACAAACAAGATTATGTACAACTCATTACCATAAAGTGTTCTGAATTTATTACCATTTACAGCTTACAGTCACAAAGCATTTACCTTCTCAAGGATATTGGGAATATAACACAGAACAATTGTGACCCAACCTCTCACCACCTAGCTCAGTGATAATTTTCCACTTCCTTGTGATAGTCATAGGCTTGGACATATAGAATGGATCCAAGTAGAACTTCACAATTGTACTGCATGGCGAGGTGACTCCTAGAAAGATAATTCTGGGTATATAATTAAAAATATACATTATGTCAGTGATATGAAAAAAGATTGGAAAGAATAAAGTAAAAAGAATAAAGAAAAGAAAAAAGAAAAAGAAATTCATTATGTCAATGGCCATGCTTTAACTGTAGTATGATTCTAGACAAGTGAGTTGATGCTCTGAAATTTGTATTTCTAAAATATAAAATGCGAACAATGGAAATTTTATTAGATAATAGAAAAGATTATCTGATATTTTTAAAAATGTCATAGGCTAAGCACTTATCACCTACATAAAACATTAGCCTATATCCTAAGGAAACACTGTGTCAAGAAAAATTTAAAATAAATATATCTTGGAAAATATTGAAAAATTCATCATTGAAATAAACAAATAACTTCTCTTGGAGTACTTAAATATAAAACTATTTTCAAACTTTATGTCAACATTTTAATCAATTATTTTTTTCTGCTAGCCATGTAAAGGGAAAGTATACTATTATTAATATTTATTAATAAAAATATGCAATTTCTTAAATGAGGTCCTATCAATTTATAAAATGATTCATGTAAGGTTCCCAGAGCATTAAAAAGCATTAAAATTTTCATTTATGTATCTACATTGGTTTTGTTGTCTTATATTTTACAGTGAAACAACTTAACTTTTAAGTTCATATAACAGCTATTAATTCTCAATAAATTATCTCACTAGGAAGAAACCTGAATACATTTCCCCCTTGCTTCTATTGGGAATAATAATTTTTACTTTTATTAGAATCAAAATTATTGTCAAATTCTGTACTAAATTTAATTATAATAGCAAATATTCCAAGATATGGCAGGGACTTTCAAGTAAGTGCAAACACTTCTCATAGCTGTGTTTTTGTTATTTGAACATTGATAGAAATGTCAAAGATGGATGAACTGCAATGAAAAAATTAAAAGATCTTTTTATTATCTAAATTATAAAATAACACAAGATTAAGGCAACTTTTCTGTCCTCATGTCAGGTCTCAAAATGCAGAACTTGAGTGTCAAAACTGAGTGCTCTGGTTAAGATACATTTATGCTAGATCAAGTGAGGCTTCTTCTGCCTCCTTCCCCTTTAAAGTGATGGCTCCCCACACTGCTTTAAATAAGTCATAAAGTAGAAATATTCTTGATTTTACATGAACATAACATTAATCAGTAAAAATTAAACATTAACATGAGCTTTCCAATCACAACCATAAAGCAAAAAATAAATATTAAAATTTGGAGTTTCACAATTGCCTTTAAAAGAATCTTTAAGAATAGAGGAGTTACAAATATGCTTCAAGTTTCAGACTGTGATTGAACATAACAATATTGTTAGAGAAAACATTTGGCAATACACATCACAGTAAAGAAGACCATCCCTATGTTCATCTCATTTGAAGATTTTGCTGTTAAGTGTGTTATACAAATAAGTTTTCCAATTTTACAGTGCAAACAGAATTTAAGATCTATATTACAAAAAGGAAAATCTAAGGTTTTAAAATATACAAAACTGATTATACAGTTTCTAAGGAAGATGCAATAGAAGTAATATAAGCAAGGTAAATATACAAAAGAAAAAAAACACTTTATTTTCTGAAGAAGAAATTCACACACATACACCCACACCCCTACAATTTTATTCTTATAAGATAGGTAAAGAAAATCATGGATGAAATTTACCCATATACAGAGAACTATTTGTTTTCTCTTTTACTGTATATTTCCTTTATTTACATTTCAAATGTTATCCTCTCTCAAGGCCTCCCCTCTGGGAACCCCTATCATATCTCCTCTCTTTCTGCCTCTATGAAAGTGCTCCGTCACCCACCTACCCATTCCAGCCTCTCTGCCCTAGCATTCCCCTAAACTGGGACATTGAACCCCCACATGACCAAGGGTCTTTCTCTCACTGATGTCCAACGAGGCAATTCTCTGTCACATATGCAGCCAGAGCCATGGGTCCCTCCACGTGTTATTTTTTGGTTGGTGGTCCATTCCCCAGGAGGTCTGGGGGTGGGGGGTGGCCTGTTGACACTCTTGCTCCCTGACATGGGTCTGCAAACCCCCTCAGCTCCTTCAGTTCCTTCTCCAACTCCTCCACTGGGGATACCGTGCTCAATCCAATGGGTGGCTGCGCCTCTGTATTTGTCCGGTTCTGGCAAAGCCTCTCAGGAAACAGCCATATCAGGCTCCTGCCAGCAAGCACTTCTTGGCATCCACAATAGTGTCCATGGGGCAGTCTTTTCCTTCAGTCTCTGCTCCACAAGAAAACTGTTCTGATTGTCTTACCAAATTCTGATGTTTTCCACATGAACTGTGTGTCCCTGTCTTAGTCTGTCCCATGTGCAGATACTAGGTATGAAACATGTGGCATCTCTTCACTCAATGCTTTGATTTTAAATGACTGGGGATGTCTTCATTTAATAAGTGGCCCTGTAGAGTTCCATTTGAGAAGTCAGGGAAAATTGACCACTTAGTCTCCTACTGATTCCACAGGATGTGAAGAGTAAAGAAACATCTTTTCTCTTTAAATCTAACTCAAAGCTACTGTTCAGTTGTTATTAAAGTCTGTGTCTGTGGCTTAGTGATAAAGTGCCTATCTTGCATATTCAAGATAGAAGGTTAAATCCCTAGCAATATGAGAAGAAACATAGTCTTATTATCATCCTTGAGAAAAGTTATCCACAAAAGCCTCATAGTTTAAAAGAACATAATTTGAAATGAAGAATATGAATTGTGTTTTGTTTTACTGTTTAGTAACAAAAAACTGCTGTATTCTTTTTCTACTTATTATTAATTTCTAAATATGCTTTTAATCAACATTTAGCTACATCATTTTTCCTGACAGTGTCTTTCCTTCAAACCTTCCCAGCAAACTTGCCTTGAATCCCTCCTGTGTGCTACCCCACTCCAAAGTTTATAGACATTGTTGGTTGTTATTGTTAAGTGCCCACTGGCGCACGCGCGCGCGCGCGCGCACACACACACACACACACACACACACACACATATATATATATATATACATACATATACAAATGTCTATAAATACCACCCATTGAGTCATTTTTTTTCTCTTTTTTCATGCCTATAGTTTCAAGGCTGACCACTCTTCTGAGGAGAGTCAATAATGGGCCTCATCTCTGGTAGAGACTCATCTACATTACATGTCCTGCGTCTAAATGAATGCACATGTTAACATGGAAGAAGGAAAATTTAGAAGAATTCCAGCCCTAGACAGAGAGCTGGTGGTAACAGATGACAGCTACAAGAAAAAGAGTTGACCTCTCAGAAGGATGAACCCCTTATTTATGTTTTAGCTAATATCAGGCCATGAATAAAAAATGAAAAGAAAAAATAAAACCAAAACACAAACAACAATAATACAAAAAGTCCCAAACTAAACATCAACAACAAATCAAAACAAACAAACACCTTTCTCATGGTATTTCTCATGGTTCTAATGGCCAGGGAAAAAACTTTAGAAGACTCTGAGTGCTTTGTCAGGTACTGACTCTGCATGACTTTCTTCCTGGTCTGATGCTTCCCATTATATCATTGGGAATGAACAGGACGTGGAAGGAAGTGTGCTTAATTCCATTAGCATTTAGTTCCAGAGCATGAATGACCCAATGCACGTGCATACTTGCCCCTTTGGGCTGCTTCTCAAAGGAAAACGTTATCTAAACTGGAATTAGATAATTCCCAGACAGTGTTGTGACTTTGGAAGAAATTTTAGGCCAGACTGAGCACCTTAATAATGCACTGAAGTTCATTTTCTCCTCTAGTGATGCCATCCACTCCAGGGTCCCATTGCCCATAAAACTCAAATGCTCAGAAAGTTACCTGCAACTCCAAAACAGTTTACCTCATTAATCATATTTAAATTACAAAAGTAAGCAGAATAAAAATTTAAAGCTGCAAATTTTAAACCATTCTTTAAAAAAAAAAAGATCATGACATTTAATACAATGACATTTTTCAAAATAATGTAGAATTTGGACCAGAAATACAAATATTTGAAATTTTTATCACTAATTTTAAACTAGTCCAACATTCTGTTTATAGAAACAATTATACTTTTTTTTGAAATCAATAGACTATAGGGATAGAAGGAACAGCTGCAAGGACTATGGGAAGGACCGATTGTACCATTATAGTTATTGTGCAAAGAGCTACAGGCTGGGTATCAATCTTACAGGGCATTCCTGCAGGTTGGGACTCAACCTGTCAGAAATGTCATCTTCAGACAGGATGATGTGCGTTATCCTGAACTTCGATTGTAATAGGTCAAAATTCCCTTGAGATAGAATGTATAAAGTTTGACTGGACTATGAAAAAAAAGGAAATGAGAAATACTGATCTGTGCCCAATGTGGTTTATTCTTCAATGAAATAATATGTGGTTTATGTTTTGAAAATATTAATACTAGGATGAAAGGCATCAAGTCGCCCACCTTTTCTTTGTAACAGATAAAATAAAGCTATTAATTAAAGGAACTTTATTTTACAATTTAAAACCAATTCGTAGAAGTTACTTTAGAAAGTTGTGGGACAGAGCTTAGGCACAAACAAAAGAGTTATATTCACTGCAACATAGACCATGGCTATCTCTTCATAAGGCACCATCTAGATCTTTATTTAGATATAACACTTTGTGGTGAAAATGGGAACTTCCATATAATTCTCATAAAGTAACTAAAGTCGTATAACTAAGGACATCCCAAAGAAAAGATTCATAAAAGCCTTGAAAGTAATTGTTACACTAGTGTTTAAGGTATCACATTTTCCTCCCTTAACCTTGAAAGGTATTAATCAGACACATCCACACAGGCAAATGAGCTAGCTGATATATCACTTTCTTCTGACATTTGTTTTATTTCTCAATGATTATTTTAATAGTTTTGCCTATGAGTATCAAGCAAAAAGCACTTGCCTTAATAAAGTTATATAAGATAAATTGGGGATGGGTCACCACCATCCAACAAATCATATATTCTTGATTATTGATATGTAGCAAGAAATATTTAAAACTAAATAGTCAAATTTTATTCTCATAAGAATATATACATCACAAATTGATCTAATTTTCTCTAGCTCTATTAAATGAAATATTTCCTTATATCAATGGAAATGCATAATGTCTTTTTGAATATATACCACATTTTATGAAGCAAATACCAAAGTCTTCATTGATTTATGAAAGGATTAATTTGAAAAACATTTTTGGTTTTAAAATATTTTCACTTAGTAATTGATAATTATATATATATATATGTAATTAATATATATATATGTATGTATATATACATACATATATACAATACACATATATATATAGCTTTATATATATATATATATATAAATTTATATATATATATTTACACACACACACATATATATATATAGTTTTCCTAGGATGCATCAATACATTTCTTTCTCAAATTCCTGTTCTTTTTAATTTTATAAAGTTTAACAACTTGCAAAGTGTTCACATTTGCCTAGCAATATAATGTGCAATGGCTAGTTTACTGTGAATGCCATGAGGCAAATATGTATTGTTGGTGGAAGACATAATTAATCAGTATATAATTAGAGACTTTCTTTGTATATATTTGTAAGTATGCATGTATAGATGCCTATATATACATACATACATACACACACACACACATACACACACACACACACACACACACACACACACACACACACGGCCTCTCAATGAACAGAGATCTCCGAACTGAAAAGAGTAATTTGCCAAAAATGAATAAAACCAGCCAGCCAAGAGACAGAAGACACTTGAGAGGATAGTAAATAAAGAGAATGATTGAAAGCAAAGTATATTGAGAAAAGTTTGAAATCACTAATCAAATCTGCTAGTCCCTATATTAAGCTCAACGTTAAGTTTGAAAACCTTAATATATATGCATATATACACACACAAAATGTAGTGAGAATTTGATATCATAAATGGTACCTCAATAGATAAAATGACAATTGTACTAGCCATGAGTACTTGGTTAATTTGATTGTCAGTGCTTACATAAAGACTCAAATTTTAATTGTGCAAGCATTTGGTCTAGACAAAAACTAAAGTTCAGTATTACAAATGATAATATAAAATTATAAAGATTTAAAACACTAAAATTCTAAAACTATAATACAACACAAAGAAAGTCGCAAAAATAATAGCTGTCAAGCTCTCACCAATAACACACTGATTTGATGAGCTATTCATTTACATATCAAATTAACATCATAATAACAAACAATAATAATGCAACTTCATTAAAGATAGCTACAGAATGAGGTAGACATTGTTCAAAAGATGATACATAAATGACCTGAGATATGTGAAAAATAAACTCACTGAGTTTTACGGAAACATAATTCAATGTCCAAAAAGATATTTTGGTATGACTATTCCAGGAAGACTAAATGTAACAAATGTCAGTGCAACGTAAACTCACACACTTACACACACACACACACACACACACACACACAAATTCAAAAGCCAATTTCTTTAGGAAGTATTCTTACAGATATACCCAAAGTTTTAATTGTTCCATGTATATTTGTGTGTCTGTACATATAGGTAGCTATCTTAATCTCTGTATTTGAATATGTTTCTTCTTTCTCTTTTTGTTCACAGGCATACCACATACTTCTTCATGATGGGATTTGTTAGACATATTGGCTCATATGATTATGGAGACTTGAAATTCAGTCATGCTGGGGAATGAGAGGTGTCAGTTAGGCATCACATTCCAAGTAAAATGACTTTAATGATGTCAGAACTACATAAGATGATAGTACTATTTTCAGACCAAAGAACAAAGCCTGAGACAATGAGAATTTTCAGGTATATGTTCCAGGGTCCATGCTGAAGAACCCAGATTATAGCTATCTTTGCTTAAGAAAAGCAGAATGGGGGAGATTTTCTCTTTGGTAGCCTTTTGTTCTGTAAAAGTCCTCAACCAAAAGTATATTTCAGGTTAAGATTGGTTAAGCAAAGAGATCCTTTGCTATGCTCACTGATGTCTAAACCAATTTCTTCAAAGACAAGATACATCAAGAAATAAAGTTGTTTGTATTTGTAAATATGATTTTTATATCCCTTAATCTAATCAACTGAAAAGTTAAATTAATTGGCACAGATACCAAAGGTTAAAATGAGAGAAATCGTCAATACTTGGTTATTAAGAATTCATTCTTTCCCTAGACCAAAATCAACAACAGAAAAAATGAAGAGTGTAAAATTTGAGCTTTCCTTAAAACAACAACATAAATGCCTGTGGTTTCTAAATACATTAAAATATCTCATAATATAAAGTGATAATTCAGGAGATATGAAAGACAATGGTATGTAATACAGAGACATACAGAGAAATGCCACTGAGAAAAAGAAACTCACAATAAAAACCATAGCTCTCCACTTGCTGTGAGTCATTTCTCTAGGTAAAACATATAAGAAAACAAAACCATATCTTTCCCTTGGTAAAACATACACAAAACAAAACTATGAATAAATATATAATCTAGGGAAGGTAAGAAATCTGGAATGCATGAGTATAGATGCCTAGCATGTAGATTAATATATGAGAATACATAGTACTCAAAAATTTAAGAAAATATTTACCTACACAAAATAAATAGTTTTTCTCCTAAGAGACAAATGCTGTTATTCGTGCCTTATTTGGGCCTAAGGTTCGCAACTTCTACTCTGTGTGAGTGGAAAGGAACAGAGAGTAGCAACAGGGAAGGGAGGTATGCATTCTGTGCTTTAGATACTCAGACATATATTTCTTCAGAATCACAGATGATTTCCCTAAAGGAAGTAGGGAAATCATCCTCTCCTGAAGGATGGATGGATCATATCTGTAATTTCAATGGGAGCAGAGACAAAGGAGTCAGCCGATTAAGACAAGCAGATACAGCAATGAAGAAGCTACAAAGAAGCTATGAAAAAACAATCAGAAATCAAAAGAAAAAAAAGTAGTCATTTAAGTTAATAACAAAAAAATGTTTGATCACAGGACTTGTGTTATTTGTCAACAACTCTACAATATTGCGAATAATCACCACCAAATATTTTCTTGGAAACTCACAAATGTCATTTCATGTCAAATTATGTTGGCTTGTTAAAACAAGTATATTATTGTTATTGTCTTCACATTAAAATAAAATGAATAAACATGTAACTTCTTCATGATAAAGAAGAAAAATAATTGACAATTTATTCTTATAATTTGATGGATGATAATAAGTATATATTACAAATTTCCTTACGATCAATCCAAGTGGTGGAGCTAAATGAAAAGATTCTATGCTGTTTCCAAGGTAGTGCACTTATTTCAAGCTTGTAAGTAGAGCCTGAGAAACTAAAGTACAGAGCTTTCTGCTTATAGTGCAGTTACAATGGGGTCAGAGTGACTTGTGCTATAGTACCAAAGGGCTATACTCATTTCTCTCGAGGACCTTGTGTTCAGAGATGACCTTACTTAAATGACTATGATCTTTAGCTCAGATCAAATGTGGGTTATTGGTGACATTTTTAACACATCACTTGAAATAGTAAGTGTGTAATTCATATCATTAAACTCTGAATCAAGTACCCCCATTACAATCCCAAGTTTATAATAGAAAATCAATTTGATTAGTCATTTGAAGTACACTTGACCGTTTAAGACAACACTACCATTCTTTTTCATGGACTGTACTATATCATGACAATTGAAAACATTTACTTTCCAGTTTTAATATCTGATGGAGAACTTTTAATCTTTCAGTATTTGTTTGAAATAATACATAACACTGACTCTTATGTATACTTTTTTTATTTCCTACACACAGATGTTACACAGTGAAAATTTTAAATCAATCACAATAAAATATTAGCATCACAAACTAACAATGTGATAAAACAGTCAAACGAATTTAGTTTAGTAAAAATTATATAGTAGTCTTTATCATAATAAATCCTACCGTATTATTACTACTTTTAAGTGTTTACCTTTATTATTTATATATTTATTTTCACCTATTCAACATATATCCATGTGTGAAGAGTTCATATTATGATATTTCCTTCAATGTATATGATATACATTGAACATATTTACCCACTGTGTTATTCATACTGATGTCTTCCCCTTCCCTTCTCAAATATCAATACTGCTCATTTTATATTTATGTCCCTCTCACCAGCACCACAGCAACCACCACATATGAGGGAATACATACAATATACATTTTTGCAAGACTGGCTTAGTTCATTTAACGTGGAATCTTTCCTTCCAACTTCTTGAAGAAATATAATTTCCTTTTTAATGGTCGAGTAAAACCTAATTGTGTACAAGTACTGCATTTTTTAAATCCACCTATCCTTATCCACCTGTATCACAGCATTACTCACTCTTCTCTGTAGGAAGATGTGAGCTAGTACAAAGCCTATCTGATAAAATGCCATAAAAACAGTAAGATACGATAATATAATGAAAATTCATCTGATACATGAGCTAGATACTGATCAATAGGCAAATAATACACACACAGGGCAAAGGAAGTTTCAAGTTCTGAACTGGAAAGAAAAGTATTCAACTTTATTATATGTAATTTTATTGTACTCATTAGAATGATTTATAGTGTATAGTTCTGAATTATTTTTGTAATTTTACATTTAATATATTAAGATCTTGCTTTTACTCACATAAGCAAAAGATTCAAACTGAAGCAAAAACACAGATAAAAAGAGAATTAAAAGGTATATGAAGCCACGTGTGTTGTTAACAGATAATTGTTATACCTATAAATAGTCATGTTAGTACCACAATAGGGGTTACTCAAAATATCATCCACTGAAAGCAGGCATTTTGGAGACTTTCTAAAAGCTTCATAAAATATAAACAAATATAAATGATAAATATGATCAGAAAAGTCTTCTATATAATTTACTTTTAAAAATGGTTATAAAATTTCCCCCTAATTTCCTTCTTCCAATACAGCCCATTCCTCTTCATTTCAAATTCAAGACCTCTTATTCTTTAACAAGTACTGTTAAATATATAAATGTAATACATATGAAGATTCTTATTTAATGCTATATTGTATGCTGCATTTTAACTTTTAAGGAAGAACAAAGCCTGCATATATTCTAATTGCTCTAATATAACTTTTTAACATATTGTCTGATTATTGCATAACAAAATAACTTACTACTGTTCATAATGGTAGTGAATTAAATTAATTTACTGCACATGATATTTATACTTTACATTGAGTATCATATATCTCCTTCACGGGAACTAGTTGAATATAAAATGATGGCATTTTAATACAACTGATGTAGAGAATCATGAAGTAGGCCTTGCCTAGCTGGATCATAGTTTTTCCAGGTTATATTCTGTGACTCCTGGGATGTTTTCCTTTCAGCATTTTTGAGAAACTGCGGTGTTCCTCAGTCAGTGAAGCAATTTGGCTATCTATGTATACCTGTATTTCCTAGAAGCCAGCAAAACATAGTTTGCAGAACAATTAATCTCAGACATTAATCTTATGAACTCTGTATATGTCTTGTAGATGTCATTAAATTCTGGAAAATACAATTGTATTCTTCCTGAAAACCACCATTGTATTCTGTCTCTGATAAAGATATAAAATTTCTGCTTGCAACAAGCTTGTCTTAGCCTCAGTGTTGCTGTGACCACACTGAACCGACTTGACTGACACTCCCTCTTACCATAAGCAGACATTCCTGGCACTGGTGTTTAAACACTCAAAATCGGCTTGTTAAAATGCCAGGCACAATATTTAGAACTGGTAATGCAGGTCAATGAAGCATTTGGTTTGATATACAGTATTGCAGGAAAACAAATATTGAATTGCCCAGAATTTAAGCTTCTATTCCCTTTTTTGTGAAAACTTTTTTTCCCATTTTTTTTTTTTTAGTTTTTAATTGTTTAATTATTATTATTTTTTTTTTTTACATTTCAAATGTTGTCCCCCTCCCGGTCTCCTCTCCGCAAACTCCATCCCCCCTCTGCTTTGCCTCTATGAGAGTGCTCCCCACTCACGTGCCCACTACTCCCTCACCTCTCTAGCATACCCCTATGCTGGGCATCAAGCCTGCACAGGACCAAGGATCTTACCTCCTGTTGATCCGAGATAAGGCAATCCTCTGCTACATATGTAGCTGGGGCCATGGATCCCTCCATGTATACTCTTTGGTTAGTGGTTTAGTCTCTTGGAACTCTGGGGGGACTGGTTGGTTGTTGTTGTTCTTTCTATGGGGTTGCAAACTCCTTCAGCTCCTTCAGTCCTTTCTCTAACTTCTTCATTGGGGATCCCGTGCTCAGTCCAATGGTTAGCTGTGAACATTCTCACCAATTCAAGATGTCTTAGTTAAGAATTCTTTGCTTAGATCTGTACCGTATTTTTAATAGGGTTATTTGGTTCTCTGGCATCTAATTTCTTGAGTTCTTTGTATATTTTGGATATTAGCTCTATATTGGATATAGGGCTGGTAAACATCTTTTTCTAATCTGTGGGTTGCCATTTTGTCCTATTGATAGTTTCCTTTGCCTTATGGAAGGAAGCTTTTCTGTTTTTTGAGGTCCCATTTGTCGATTCTTGAACTTAGAGCATAAGCCACTGGTGTTCTGTTTAGAAAATTTTACCCCATGCAGATGTGTTCAAGGCTTCCTCCCACTTTCTCTTCTGTTATATTCAGAGCATCTGTTTTTATGTGGAGGTCCTTGATACACTCACTTGGACTTGAGCTTTGTACAAGGGGATGAAAATGGATTAATTTGCAGTCTTATCCCAGAAGCAGGGAAGAATCTGATGATGTAAATATAATGTTTTACAGATATTTTTGAAATTTTAAAATACATAATTTATGTTTTATTTTTTATTTTTTAATAATGTGTTTTTTTAAAAAATATCTGTGATTTTGATGTGTAATACATATTTTTTAGAATATTAATGAAACAACTTAAACATTAAAGTACCTACTAGATTATCAATAGTCCGTAAAAATTCCATACAATTATGCAGATGAACCAAGATCAATCATTAAAATAAGGACAATTCAGAAACAGCTTCACTTACAAAAGCAACTTAAAACACAATTTCTCTTCCCCAAGCTTAATGCTTCATTGTAACCATTAATAGAAATTCATTGATTCTAGAATTCAGTAAGGACATTAACTAAAAAGAACCACAGATGTCTTTTTTCAAATTTCATTAAGCATCATCCAGAAAGACACCATTGGACCAACAGTTTGATTTATGGAAATATGGAAACAAATGTCTATGTGATCCATGGGGTATATCTATATTTAGAACCATGGAGCATATTAATTAGAGTTGGGTATTTATGAACTTAAGCAACAGGCTAAATTTGGTTGACAGACAATTAAATGAGGGATCAAGGAATGATGATAAAAATGAATTTGTATGACAGATCTGAGTTATTTTTACACCCATGTGGACAAACTGTCTTTTAATCAAAGCAGCTGTAACTGGCAGCTGATATTTAACATCAAAATTTCTAGCCATACCCACTCACAGTTTACTATATTAATTATAATACTGTTCACATCACAACAATTTAGACATGAAACATGGTACAACAATGTAAGATAAACTGCTGACTACTAATTCAGATGATAAGAGTTACAATAAAAGCTAAAAATTAAAATGTTCAAGGACAAATATATATATACACCAAGTCTATTTGACTGAGTGCTAATTATTACCTAAAGTAAGTAATAAATTATAAGCTCTGGAAAACATAAATTATAATGTAAATATATCTGAAGTTATAGTATATGTATAGAATAATACATATGGGGTTTTTACTACAAAATAAATTAGGGGTAAATTTTAGCTGTGACATAACAAATAAAACACCATTTGTCACTTAGCAAAATATTGGGTGCAATTGCCCATAATGCAAATATCAATATAACAGGTCACTAAATGAAGCATGTATGTAGTAAAGTGTTCCTGGAATCAAACATTTATGTGGGATTATTTTTCTATATTCCCTTTAATTGCATGGATTTCTTCTACAGGAAAATATTCTGAGGAGAATTGCAGTTTATGCAGTCACATGAGTATTCCTTAAAAAGAAGGAGCTCCATTTAACTGATATGCAGCTTTCTAGCTACCTCTAAATGGCTCTTTTGTTGTAGCATGTAGAATTTAATTATATCACAACTAGTTAAAAAAACAAAACAAAACAAAAACAAAATACAAAAAAAATATTTTTGGAAATGTTATTATTTAACTGCTCTATTGGTTGCTTAACAAAGTCTCTATTCCAAACACACACACACACACACACACACACACACACACACA
>NW_021604565.1:21713550-21730107 GCF_004785775.1 Grammomys surdaster | reverse complement strand
AGAGAGAGAGAGAGAGAGAGAGAGAGAGAGAGAGAGAGATCCCAATATGAACTCTTTGGATTTATGGACAAGGAGCAAATATTAAAAGGCTTTATTGCACATAGAGGAAAGAGGAGGGTAAGAAGAACTCCAGAGCAAACACTGTTTGAAATATTAAAGGAACTAATAGTCATTTTGTGAGTCATCTTTTGGGGTACCTAGTTAGGTGGGAAAGAAAACATTTGAAGAGCCAAGGCTTGAAAAACAAAGCCAAGTTTAACCTGGTTGCCTTGTATATCATGGGCTGGGATTTTATTAGAAAGCAATGGGATATCATTGGAACTGTTAAAAAAAATTTCATTTTATGAATAAAGATGCAGTTGTGTGACAGTGCTTGCCAAGGCATCAAGGGTAGAATCGTGGATAACACTCCACATGAAAGTGTTCTCAGAAACAGATGATGGAAATGTGCGCACTGGTCAGTGGGAAGTAGTTAAAAATATACACAGCAGTAATGTCAGCAATATAATGCCCTAGTTTTGGTTCTGTTGCTGTGATAAAATGCCATGGAAGAAAGCAACTTAGAATAAAAATGATTTCTTTTTCTCACAGTTCCACCACAAAAAGTAGGTTTAAGAAGCAGGAATGTAAAAGAACCAGTCACAGTACATTCAAGTAGAAGAAATGAATTCATGCACGCCCACCTCCTCTTCACTCTTACACAATCCACAGCCTCAAACCCATGATGTCACACATAGTATGCTGAAAATTCACATATATATATTAGCACAACAGGACAGTCATTTTATATAAGCTCACAGACAAATCTGATCCAGACATTTCTTCACTGAGATCCTGTCTCAGAGGATCATAGATTATGTCAATGACTACATTATCTCTGATATTGAATGAAGCTTTCATTTGTCATATTTAGCTTTATAGCTGTCACACTTATCTAATATTTTCATGAGGTATGTAATTAGATTGCAGACATATTTAATTTTTATTCTCAATTATCACAACTTTGACTATCTTTAATGATCTACTGACATTCTTTACATTTCTTTGAGACTTTTTGAAGACAAAAGACTAAAATAAATAAATAATGAATGAATACAAGAATGAATGTATTGTTGCATGTATTTTTCAGTCTAGCACTGCTTCCATGTCTTGTTCTTCCTCCCTCTCAGGATGTTCAGTTTCCAGTGCATACTGGTCTGGAAGGAAAAAGCAGAGTCAGGAGATAGTAGAGTTCTGATGGGATTTTGGTCCAGCTGGGAGTCAATGACAGGGGTAATAGGGTGGTGAGGAGAAGGTCTTATCTGAGCATCTTAGTGTTACAGCTCTTTTAGGTGAAGGCCTTCCCAAGTGATCTTCAATAAAACAGCTCTCTGAGATGATCTTAGCTTGGGAATATTTCTTTATTCAGGGTAGGGTTGTATGCATACACTTTATTTCAGGTGACTCAATGGTTATATAGTTTTAGGGAAAGGGGTAGAAAAATCCAGGGTAGGCGAAGGCTAAGATACTGAGATGCCTCATTTAGATGAGGAGCCATTACAGAAATCTCGGTACTTGCTGAATTCTTATCTGGGGAAAGGGATTTGGGCCTGTAATTTCACCAATGTTACAAGACATTCTACAAGTAGAGGCAATAGGACTTTTGGGCTCCCCAGACAAAGTCAGAAAAGGAGAAACCATGATGATAAAGTACATATTTTGTACTTTCTGGATAATGGTAGACTTCAATTTTAATTAGCATGGACCTACAATAGATAAATAAGTAGATAAATGGAAAGACAAATACAAATGTTTAAATTCAGAGGAAAGACAAAATAGCGGCTTTCAAGGGGTCCAATTGGAAAATATGTACTCAGAATTTCCCTTTAGATGTGACAGCACGCTATAGATAATCTATCATGTACATAGCAATGCTTGGAATTATCTTCATGCTAGAGTAAATGTAAGCCAGAATCCAGATGACACATGTACTATATCAGTAAATGTGGCTCACAGCTGGAGATAGACAGGATGAACAATAGTAGAAGAGAAGGGAAAAAATGATCTGACTCAGTCACCAAAATCTGTACTGGTCAGTGGTTCTTTTCCTGCCCTCTTTTCTACTTTGTTTCCTGGTAATGGTTGTAAGGAAAGTTTGTAAGAACTGTTACAGTTAAAACTTAGAACGGTATTTTCTTGGGCTGACTAAGCAGCGGCTCTGCTTAGCTCTGCCGCCATGTTCCACGGCCATAGCTAGAAAAGGCTGGCCAGAAACACTTGCTCTTACACCCATGAGATGCCAGTGTTGGAGATGGCTCTGCCAATCTACCACACTGTCTCCACAACGTTTGGCTGAGCCCAGACCATCCCACCATCCACGTGATACCCAGTAGAAATTGGACTCTAATGTTTAAAGATTAACCAAAGGCTTTATATGTTTAGTAATGCTCAATTTACAAGATGCCCACCCAATTAGAGGTGCTACAAAATTAACTAACCTAGACATAAGTTGTTACCCAGAATGGACTTGGACCTGTGTTCTCCATGGCTCCTACATCCAGCCTCTCTAGTTCCTCTTTCTCATTCCTTCTCTTCCTCTCCTCTTCCTCTCCTCCCGCATCCTCCCACATTACCGAGTTTATTGTAAAATATTCAGTTATAAAGAACCACCCAACAAGGACTCCAACTGAGTAATCATGTCTTCTATATATGACAGGAAGCTGTACCCTTGAAATCTTAACAATATGGCCACCAAAATGCTTTGTACAATGACAACAACAGTTAGTATTCCCATTTTGATGGTGAAACACACAAGAACCACTTCTACATGATGAACTATAGGAAGTTAGTAGCAGTTAAGAGAGAGAATCAGTCTTCTCCAAAGAGGAGCCTACTGATAGGTTACTTATTCCCAAATGATCATTCTTAAGTACATATATAAACACTGAATAGACACAGGGATAACACACACACACACACACACAGAGAGAGAGAGAGGGAGAGAGGGGGAGGGAGGGAGGGAGGGAGGGAGGGAGGGAGAGAGGGAGAGAGAGGGAGAAACAGATTCAGTAATAATAATTAATGAAAAGGTCATGAATTTGAGGCTCATTGTGAGGGACATGAGGGGAGAAACTGCTGGTAGAGTGTAAACAATGTAAATATTATACTCATGTATGAAATTCTCAGAAAGAGAATTTATAAAGAAAACTAAAAGCTGGAAGAAGTTGAGGAGAAGGGTGACCCTGTTGGAGGACCAGCAGTCTCAATTAACCTGGGATACAGAGATCTCTCAGATGCTGGATCATCAACCAGGCAGCATACACCAGCTGATGAGGCCCCCAACACATATACAGCAGAGGACTGCCGGGTCTGGGTTCAGTCAGAGAGGATGCACCTAACCCTCAAGAGATTGGAAGCCCCAGGGATTTGGTAGGTCTGGTCAGGTAGTTAGTGGGAGGATAGGGGTTGGGAGAGTGGGGGTGGGGATATCCTCATGGAGATGGGGTGGGGTAAGGAGGTATGGGATGTGGAACAGTCAGAAGGTGGACTGGGAGTGAGATAAAATCTGGAGTATATAAAAAAATTAAATAAAGTTAAAAATAAAAGAAATCTAAAACAACTCTGGAAAAAACTGCTGTTTCAATAAAGCACAGAACAGACTGTAACTTTAAAGAATTTTACTCAATAGGTACTGTCAACTGTAGGAAACAGTGTGCTATTTTCAGGACTCATGGTGTCCCTAGAGTTACATAATTTAATTGTTACTAAAATACAGTACAGGCCAGTGAATCAGAGATCTTTGTTGATAACTTACTTTATTTTTCATGACTTTTATTACATTTTTTAATTAAAGCATCTTTCTTCTTTTTCTCTATTTGTTTTTAAATACATCTCACACAACCTCTTCCAGATATCTAAAAATAAATCTAGATTTGTCTGAGTCCCCCTTAAATTAAACCTCGATTCACATGTATTTTTACTGTATTTTTAGTTGCTTTTACAAATCAAGGAACATTTCCCCCTGTTAATTTTATTATAATTTAAATGTTAAAAGGAAGAGACATTTCTAGGAGGTTTGACATGTAAAATTAAGTTGTTATCATTTCTCTTGTCAAGCCAACACTTCTATAGCTATGCATGAATACAAGTGTCTGAGGGAAAGGACATTTTATTTAATGGACCATGCTCATTCCTCAGACTATGTATACACTATAGTCAACTGGGAGACACATACTACTACTGAGATGCCCTGGAAGCCTCATATTTTGTCAATATATTTTTTTAACTCATCTTCTGTATTGAGGAGAAGGCTAGCCTGTAGCTACAGGGGAATAACCATTCCTTTGCATAGCAATAATATTTTATTCATGAAATCAACACCATGTCCATCAGCATTCTTGCTGTATCTCTTAAAAATAGGTTCCATCCAAAATTATTCCAGCTTTTCTTGAAGAAGTAAGACTCTAATAATAGGTCTTTATATGTTGGAGCATGCACATAAAACGTAATAATCCAGCATTACAAATGCCTCAGAATGATTTTTTTAAAGAACTATTTTACATTGTTTAACCCTGAGTCAGTTTATTATCACAAGAACAATTGTGTCATGGTCAAGGTGAACAATGTTTGAGTTGTTCATATCAGACATATTCCTGCTTTGCAAAAGGAAATGTTTTACTGATACTTTGAATGCACACATATACCTTGCATTAGTGATACTCGGCCTACTTTATAGAGATCATATTCAACTAATTCAACTAGAGCTCTTATTGTCTCATTCAAGTACTTCCACCTACCCTAATTGGAACAGGAAATAACATTGCTTCTAGCTTTAATGCACCATGTAGATTCATTGAATATTCACCAAAACAGTAATAAGTTGAAAAAATATCAACCACTTTTTTGTTCTCTTACTCATTCCCTTGATCCTTTTTTTAAGAGGACAGAATTATTGCATACCAACCCAGAATAACTGGAAGTAGCTATTGCTCACGTCTTTCATTGTTATATTCTCATTTAGAACTCTATATTGTTTCCTCATTTCAGTTTTCATTAACTAGTTTTTCCCTGACATAAATCTTCAAACTCTACATTTTAAAAAATGAAATCACTATTACAGAATTTACTATTGAGCAACTGCTTCAGTCTCAATTCTATGAGCAAAGACTGGCACCTACTGGCATAATACAATCAGTTCACAGCTGGACAAAAACTGTCAGTCATAGGACTGTTTATCTTTTCTTTTCTTTTATGTTCCATGATGCTGCTTTTACTTAAGTTAATATTAAAATAATAATCATAAAGCATTACTAACTGTACTTGATTATCAAAGTTATTTTTAAAATATGAAATTTGAGTAAGATGTACAAAGCTAAAAGAAAAGTAACAAATTTAAGGACTGCTGGCTTTGGTTTCTAAACTAACCAAAATCAAGTTGTCAGAATTTGATATTGACAAGAAATATGTTACAAACGATTCAGTCACAAATTGTTAGTACAGAATGCAAATATTATCCCCAGTCAGACATAAATCATTTTAAGTTAGATATAATATTTCACAAGTTTCTTCCAGTACTATTGTTTCTAAATTTAGGTTTAGGAAATGATTTTCAGATTTCAATGAATTATTAATGTACTAAATATAAGATAGACAACAGCCTATCAGGTTTTTGATTTTATTGTTTTTCTTTCATTTTGACTACTCAAACACCAGGACTTAGAAAGTTTGCTTTCCTATATACTTTTCCTGCTTTATATATAGAAGTCCACTTAAGTCTTCATCTAAAATATGTTCAGTGCTTATCTTTTTCACTTGACCTTACTGCTGCCCTTGTCAAATCCCTATCTTCTCATTCTGAATGCTAGGTTACTAATTGGTCATGTTACAGTTTTCAGGGCTGTTACCAGGATTAATAATATTATTCTCACTCCACAAAATCTTTATAATCTTTATAATTATAAACATATAATTTATGTTTAACTTGAAAAACAAGATTCTGAATGGGGACAAATATTTCTGCATTAGAAGAGTCACAAGCACACATTGTGTCTATTATATAAACATATCTGTCAACATATTATGTTAATTTTTCACTTTAAAATTTAACATACCAAGCCAATTTACAACCGTACTTATAAACACATCATTAGATATTTAAAAAGATACATAAACATCTGTTCACAGGCTCAAATGTGTGATTACATTTGTGCTGTTGATATGAAGTCTCTAGATTTATGAAAATTTTAGCAGAGAAAAAATTATTTTATACAAGTGTGACTCCGAAAGTTTGTACTCCAGAACTAATGAAGCTGATAAAGTGGACTGTCTGTCTTCATCACTTTTCAGTAAGTATCATGACTAGCATATAAACTGTGACTGTCAAATCTGTGTGTTTCTAGGTAATGTCTGGGAATTGGTTAGATTATAATTGACCTAGATTGATTGAAGGATATTTAAAATATACAATGGAAACCCATCAAATCATTTCTCAATGCAAAATAGTAAAAAGATCTCTTTTCTGAAACCTCTTCCTTTATCATTTTAGTAATCTATAACTTGAGTTCATCACCTCCCCCATCCCCTCATAGAAAACACCTAGTTTCATGAAACTTTAGCTTACATTTTACTGAACTTGCTTTAAACAAAATCATAGACTTGTTAATGGACAATCCTCCCATCTCTCTTCAAATTTTATTTTTTATAACCATTACATTCAATTAATTCAGCTTATATGTGCTTGTATGTGAGGACATTTACATAGTATTTTCTCCTCTGTGTCATCCTACTCCCTATTTCTCTCCCGCATCCTTCCCTTTCCTTTTCTAGCTAGTCATTCCATCTCTTTTCACATTTGTGTGTGTGTGTGTGTGTGTGTGTGTGTGTGTGATATGTTGTGCCTGTGTGTGTGTGTGTGATGTGTTGTGCCTGTGTGTGTGTGTGTGTGTGTGTGTGATGAGTTGTGCCTGTGTGTGTGTGTGTGTGTATGCATGCACATGAGGACATAATTTTATGTATCAGGAAAGTTCTTCCCCACTCCACTTTGAGGAACCTTCATATGGGTGTTCACAATTTTCTGACCACTGTATACACATTATTTTACTGTGACTGTTGCTTGTTTCCTTGATAAGCCAAACTTGCTGGAATAAGATGGACTCCCTCTATATCCTTAATTGGCCATTTTGGGGTAGATATGGATGTTCAACATTTTTATACATTTGTTAGCCATTTATATTTATACAGGTATATATAATATACATATTATACATATATTGCCTCTGTGGTTGCTTTGTGGACTTTTTGTTTGTTTGTTTAAATCTCTGAGTTTTCATAATGTACTAGGTGTTATTCCCCTATGAAATGTAAAGTTGATAATAGTTCCCTTTCATTCTACACACTGTTCCCTTACTCTACTTAGAGAATATTTTGATAAGAATGATGTAGTTCTTATATGAAAACATCAGGCTTCAGTTCACACCCACAAGAATAAGACACTTTAGGTAAATGATATATTCAAAGTGTCTATTGGAAAGTATGCCTGTAAGGATAACTTCACCAAATCAAAGTAGAATCAGACCTAAGTTAAAATGTAACTTTTTTTTTCCATTTTCTTAGTGAGGTAGAAGATTTGGGACACCTTATATGAATGCAGGCAGGCCATAAACTCACTAACCAGCCGAAATGACTTTGATCTACTGTTCTTTCTCATTCTACCTCTGAAGTACATGAATTACTGATGTACGCCACCACACCAAAATTTCAATTTTGTGTCTTTCATCTAGATAACACTCTGCTAAACCAATCCCATGAAATAATGGACATTATTTGGAAACAGACTAATAAAAAGAAAAAAAAAAAACAGACTTTTAGCAAATGTCGAACAATATTATTGTCTACCAACCTCAGAAACTGCCTTAAGAATGAGTAAGACTAATAGCAAAAAAGTGCTGGTATTCATATAAAAATAATCATTTAAATTATAAGATGTTAATATACATGCAATTAGTCAAATCTGTATCATTCCTTCAGGGGAAACATAAGTACTTATTTTTTTCCACTAACTTATTTAAACCTGTGTGGGAGTGAGAAAGAGCACCAATGAAGTCCTAGCTGTACAAACATAAGGACGCATGTTTTAGTCTACAACACATAAATAAAAGTCAGCAATGGGCATGTGTCTATAACCTCATAGGATTTGGCTTGTGAACAAGCTTAGCCAAATTAAAAATCTATATGATTAGTAAGAGATCGTTCACAATAATGTAGACAGAAGTAGAAGAGAGCCCACAGCACCAACCTTGGCCTCCACGCGTAGACACAAGTATGTAAATGCAACCACAACATGTACATGTTCTCGCATGCGTGCACCATGTACATACACATAAAAATTGGGATATGTAATTTCTTTAACATGATTCATGTAAAAATCAATGTTTGTTTAAATTCCCATCCAAGAATATATGCTTTGCAAGAAAAATCACATATAACAAAATTATGCAAGAGCCTAAATTTGTACATTGTGTAATAATAATTATGCTGTTATATTGTCATTTAATTTACAAGATTATTTTTATATGAATGATAATTGGAAAAATCATCTAAACAAAATACTTTATGTGAGTTGTATATGACTTAAATGAAATACAAAAATATAAACAATTTCTGGGGTTTTTGTTTTTATTATTTCCATACATGGACTCAAATGGTCAAGTCAACCAGGTTTGATTTCATTTATTAATATTTATTCCTATTCAGTTTAGAGAGTTGTAAATAGAAGCTACATGAATAGAAATAAATGAATACATGGCTTCATGCAAATGAAGACACATTTATTAAAATAAAAAGTACAGTATTAAGTAATTGACTTGTTTCCTTCTAACACAGAAATTTTCTTGAGTTGAAAAATCACCCATGAAAAGTTACCTTTTTAAGCAATAGCACTGCATAAAATCATAATTTTTCCCACAACCTCCTATATTCATATTGTTTTCTGCCCTATCACACACCAGGATCAGGAACAAATAGATTACTTTTTCTTCAGTTTTGTACTCTCTGCACATAACATAGTTCCTGAAATATAAAATATAGTCAATATCAGATGCTATCAAAGGGTGAATGTCTAAGAAGACTTAGACTTGACAAATGAATATTTACACAGAAAACTGGCATTTATAAAGAGAGCAGGAGTAATTAAAAAAGGATCATACTGAGGCAATTAACCTAGAGACCTTTAATTGGCCTAGATGCAGAAAATAAAAGATTGCATCATGTTCCTCACTAAATGGGACTTCTATATAACATCTCAACCCTCAACATTCAGTGATCATCTTCAGAGAATGGACAGATAAATTACAGAAGCCAGAACTGGCATATGATTTCAAGGAAAGTGTGCTCTAGAAATAAAGGGATATTTGTGCATGTGAATATACAGTTACTAAGATACCATGACAAAGACCCACATAAACTGAATGCAGTCAGAATTTCAGCATTAAAAGAAGAAAGTGCCATGAAGACCAGTTTCTAGCTGAGGAACTATGAGCATTTATTAGCTGCTAGGGGAGACAGGAAAAAAATCAGTTTTCTTTAAATGTGTGGCCTCTGGTATATAATAAACCATAAACCAATTGTCTCCTACAATAATATTTAAACAATACAAATTGTACTTACACTGTTTTTTGTTTTTCCTTTTTTTCATCTTATTTTTTAATACATAGAAAAATCTTATGGTTAGATAGGTTAAGTAGGTAGGCAAATTTAAGAGGAGTTGGGAAAGGGGTGAAAGGGATCACAATACTTTGTATGAAATTATGAAAGCGTTAATGACAATACTATTTTTAAAAGAGCATATTGAAATTAAGCCATGAAATGAACTTTTAGAGAATAAAAAATTATGGAGAATCCAAGGTCTAAGATTGGAGGTAACGGCCATCATTGGAGGTGCACACAAAGATTGCTTTACTGTAGAAGGTTCAGTGAATCAGTGAATGTTGAAAGGCAACCAATTAAAGTTTAAAAGGAGATTTTCATCTTATAAAGCTCATGTGAATAGAAATGCAGAGGATAAATTGTTTTAATGTCTCTAAAGCATTTTAAAAAGTCTGAAATTGCACCTTTTCTTCATAAAATTCTTTTTTAAGATTTTAAAATACTTTTAAGTGACTAAATTATTTGTTTCTTTCCTGATTTAACATTATACAATATGCCTTGCTGAAATATTATCATTATGATAATAATCATTCAGATACATTGATAAAGGAACTATAAATCTGAAAATAATTTTCCTAATAATCTTGTACAAGTGTATATTCCATTTCACATTATAAATCATCCATATTATACCAAGCATTGCTGTCAATATGTTGTCAAACAAGGACAGAAATTGTTTATTTTCATCTTTAGAAGTCCATTTCTCATTTTACCAGTGATATCACTTCTCATTTTCAAAATAATACTTTTTGATACTTTCCAAACCTTTTCATCAAAAAAGCCTCTTGCACTGAAAACTAAATGACTGTAGGAATCACTTTGTTTTGTTATGATCTGAGCTACCCATGAGCTATCATATGTTCTGTCTATATGAAAAAATGCTAGGGAGATCCATATTTTAATGGTTATAAAACCAGTTAGGGCAGGCTGTGATTGCTACACTAGGTAACCGTGAAGTCTAGGGCAAGTCCCTGAGCATTTTTCATAACCAATTAATACATGACACTTTAAATAACATGGGTTTGCCATTCTTTATTAAAAGAAAGTAGGGCAACGTTGCCAAAAAATAGTTAAGAATATCTATTTGCAAGTCACACAGTTAGACTTTTCTATTCAAAACTCTTGACAATTACTTTGAAAGATAATAGAGGTGACCTTCACAGTTTTTACCTACTTATCTTGCAATCTAAACTTTCTTTAAAGCAAGCAAATGTGGATAGTGTATATATAGTTTGTCAATGAAAATGTTTCTGTAATGGTCTCTGTCAATATTTGGTGAATAATTTGTTAATCTAACTTTTAACTTTCTTCTATTGAATCATTATTAATTAATTCAGAGTCCTATATACACTAAATCATTTTTTTCTTTCTTTTTCTTTTTTTTTCTTTTTTACCTAAAGTTCAGGGAAAATAGAGTTTGAGCCACAGTTCTTTCTGGAAAACAAAGAATTTGTAAACTAATATTTTTACTACTATCTTATAAATGTAGCTAAAGCTGATGTAAATAGTTTGGTTTACTCAGTATTGTAACTTCAGTGTTCAATATCAATAGTTTCTATTCTCGCCTTTTTGAAAGGTTATTTGAAATCCGGATGTGTCAGGTTCAACAGAATTCAGATAGTAAGAACTAAATATTCCTTATGAACATTTAAGTTGCTACACATCCTATTAATATTATCTATGTTACTAATTATAATAAAATTAAACAATTAGTTTGGAGTAGTCAGAACACCGGATGTTCTTCCAGTAGACACAGAATTGATATCTAGCAACCATTTAAGACTTGCAACCACTTGTAACTTTAGTCCCAGGAAAATGTTGAAATATTTGTCCTTTGGTGGTACCAGGAAAGCACATGGCACAAAAAAACATACATTCAGGCAAAACTTCCGTGTACATAAAAGTAAGTAAAAATTGACCTATAACACAGATTGTTAAGGGTTTTATGGTTACAACACCCGTTCTAAATACAGTTTAGTTTTCTAGTGGCATGGAAGGTATAGATACGGTAAACTAAATTATATTGATCATAGGATAAATTCTGGACATAGTAATCTGTTATATACTTTTGATAATTTATAAATAACTGAAATTATTGAGTACATTTATAGTGAATAATATGGTATTATGATGTATATATGTATGTGTGGGTGTATATATTCATTGTAGAAAAGTCTATCAATCTCATTGATACGTTCAACACTAAAGGAAAGTTCTTATAAAGAACCCTGCACTCATCACTGGCTTTCATGGCAACAGAAGGCAGCATACAAGCTTTCAAAGGATAAGAGCAACAGTAGTTCTACCCAGCTCTCAAATCTATGAGCCTCAACAAGAACCAGTATAACACAATAATCTTGAGTAAACAGTGGCAGCACACATAACTTGGAAGTAACTAACACCCCTCTGACAGAACTTAAGACTTATTCTACACCAGACAAATATGTCTGTGACTGGAAATCTAGACAGCAGGTTTCTCAGGGCTACTAAAACCATGGCTCTATGAGGAAAATATATCTTCAACACATTGCTAAGCCAACATAATCCTTAACTACATTCTAATATTTGTTTTTATAGTTGTACATAAGTATATATTTCACCTCTCACTGAGGCAAATTCTCTTTGTAATAACAAGCAATTACATTAAACTATTAATGTACCAATAAAACTGAAAAGAGAAATTCAGTCCCAACTGTTACACCTAAAAAACTCCTGCATCTAAGGCTCAGAGATCATTGTGGAAAAGGATGGAAAGACTGTGAGTCAAATAACTCAAAGTGTATAGCTGCAAAGTCTGAGTCTGCTATAAAGGTCTGAACCTACATCCATCAGGTATCACTTCCATGGCTGCCTAAAGATGACCAGAACATGGAGAAGGCTAACAGATTTATGTGGATAGGGGAAACTATGAGACCTAAACCATAGACCAAGGACTATAAGTAACTCAGACAACTAAAGGGTGCTGATGATGGGAAAAATAGTCTTCCCAGAGGAAGAGTACACTACTTTGTTATCCAATACTAAGTGGCCTGCTCTGAAAATATATACATACAAATAATAATACTATTATTCTACAATGATTCATTTATATAAAATAGTATACAAATGATCTATTTATATTTGTGTATACACATATGTATACAGATGTATACATATGTATACACATATATAAACATGGTGTAACATATATATATATACATATAGTAATATGTATGTCATATATATGTAATAATACTATATAAATATATATAATAACAATTTTTAAAAAGGTCATGAGTTTAAAAGAGAGTAAGAAGTACAAATGTGATGGTCTATAGAAAGGAAAGAGAAATGGGAAATATAAATCATATTATAATCTGAAAAACTAACACATTAAAGAAAAGAAGAAACTTTGGAATTTTATGAAGTCCCATTTGTCAATTCTCGATCTTAGAGCATATGCCATTGGAGTTCTGTTCAGGAACCTTGTCTAGTCCCTGATCTTAGTGGGATTGCTTCAAGTTTCTCTCCATTTAGCTTGATGTTGGCTACTGGTTTGCTGTAAATTGCTTTTACTATGTTTAGGTAGGGGCCTTGAATTCCTGATCTTTCCAAGACATTTATCATGAAGGGATGTTGAATTTTGTCAAATGCTTTCTCAGCATCTAGTGAGATGATCATGTGGTTTTTTTCTTTAAGTTTGTTTATATAGTGGATTACATTGATGGATTTCCGAATATTGAACCATCCCTGCATTCCTGGGATAAAACCTACTTGATCATGATGGATGATTGTTTTGATGTGGTCTTGGATTCGGTTTGCTAGAATTTTATTGAGTATTTTTGCATCGATGTTCATAAGGGAGATTGGTCTGAAGTTCTCTTTCTTTGTCGGGTCCTTGTGGGGTTTGGGTATGAGTGTAATTGTAGCTTCATAGAACGAATTGGGTAGTGTCCCTTCTGTCTCTATTTTGTGGAATAGTTTGAAGAGAATTGGTATTAGGTCTTCCTTGAAGGTCTGATAGAATTCAGCACTAAAACCATCTGGTCCTGGGCTTTTTTTAGTGGGGAGGCTTTTGATGACTGCTGCTATTTCCTGAGGGGTTATGGGACTATTGAGATGGTTTATCTGCTCCTGGTTTAACTTCGGTACCTGGTATCTGTCTAGGAAATTGTCCATTTCATCCAGGTTTTCCAGTTTTGTTGAGTATAGGCCTTTGTAGTAGGATCTGATGATTTTTTGAATTTCTTCAGTTTCTGTTGTTATGTCTCCCTTTTCAGTTCTGATTTTATTAATTTGGATACTGTCTCTGTGCCCTCTGGTTAATCTGGCTAAGGGTTTATCTGTCTTGTTGATTTTCTCAAAGAACCAACTCCTGGTTTTATTGATATTTTGTATTGTTCTTTCTGTTTCTATTTTGTTGATTTCAGCCCTGAGTTTGATTATTTCCTGCCTTCTACTCCTCTTGGGTGTATTTGCTTCTTTTTGTTCTAGAGCTTTTAGTTGTGCAGTCAACTTGTTAGTGTGTGCTCTTTCCAGTTTCTTTTTGTAGGCACTTAGAGCTATGAGCTTTCCTCTTAGCACTGCCTTCATGGAGTCCCACAAGTTTTGGTATGATGTGTCCTCATTTTCATTGAATTCTAAAAAGTCTTTTATTTCTTTCTTTATTTCTTCCTTGACCAAGTCATCATTGAGTAGAGAGTTGTTCAGTTTCCATGTGTACGTGGGTTTTCCATTGTTTTTGTCATTATTAAAGACCAGTCTTAGTCCGTGGTGATCTGATAAGATGCAAGGGATTATTTCAATCTTTTTGTATCTGTAGAGGCTTGTTTTGTGACCAATTATATGGTCTATTTTGGAGAAGGTACCATGAGGTGCTGAGAAAAAGGTATATTCTTTTGTTTTAGGATGAAATGTTCTATAGATGTCTGTTAAGTCCATTTGGTTCATAACTTCTGTTAATGTCAAAGTGTCTCGGTTTAGTTTCTGTTTCCATGATCTGTCCATTGCTGAGAGTGGGGTGTTGAAATCCCCCACTATTATTGTGTGAGGTGTAATGTGTGTTTTGAGCTTTAGTAAAGTTTCTTTTATGTATGTAGGTGCCCTTGCATTTGGAGCATAGATGTTCAGAATTGAGAGTTCACCTTGGTAGATTTTTCCTTTGATGAGTATGAAGTGTCCTTCCTTATCTTTTTTGATTAATTTTGGATGAAAGTCGATTTTATTTGATATTAGAATGGCTACTCCAGCTTGTTTCTTGGGACCATTGGCTTGAAAAATTGTTTTCCACCCTTTTATTCTGAGGTAGTGTCTGTCTTTGTCACTGAGGTGCGTTTCTTGTATGCAGCAAAATTCTGGGTCTTGTTTGTGTATCCAGTCTGATAGTAAGCGTCTTTTTATTGGGGAATTGAGACCATTGATGTTAAGAGATATTAAGGAAAAATGATTGTTGCTTCCTGTTATTTTTTTTATTAGAGGTAAAGTTATGTTTGTATCTTTTTTGGGGGTTGTTGGAAGATTACTTACTTGCTTTTCCTAGGTTGTAGTTTCCCTCCTTGTGTTGGCATTTTCCATCAATTATCCTTTGAAGTGCTGGGTTTGTGGGAAGATATTGTGCAAATTAGGTTTTGTCATGGAATATCTTGGTTTCACCATCTATAGTGATTGAGAGTTTTGCTGGGTATAGTAATCTGGGCTGGCAATTGTGTTCTCTTAGTGTCTGTATGATGTCAGTCCAGGCTCTTCTGGCTTTTATAGTCTCTGGTGAGAAGTCTGGTGTAATTCTTATAGGTCTGCCTTTATATGTTACTTGACCTTTTTCCCTTACTGCTTTTAGTATTTTTTCTTTGTTTTGTGCATCTGATGTTTTGATTATTATGTGACGGGAGGTATTTCTTTTCTGGTCTAGTCTATTTGGTGTTCTGTAGGCTTCTTGTATGTTTATGGGCATCTTGTTCTTTAGGTTAGGGAAGTTTTCCTCAATAATTTTGTTGAAGATATTTACTGGCCCTTTAAGTTGGGATTCTTCATTCTCAGCTATACCTATTATCCTTAGGTTTGGTCTTCTCATTGTGTCCTGGATTTCCTGGATGTTTTGAGTTAGGAGTTTTTTGCATTTTGCATTTTCTTTGACAACTGTGTCAATATTTTCCACCGTATCTTCTACATTTGAGATTCTCTCTTCTATCTCTTGTAGTCGGTTGGTGATGCTTGCGTCTGTGACTCCTGATCTCTTTCTTAGGTTTTCTATCTCCATGGTTGTCTCCCTTTGAACTTTCTTTATTGTTTCTATTTCTAGTTTCAGATCCTGAATGTTTTTGTTTAATTCCTTCTTTGTGTTTTCTTCCATTTCTTTAAGGGATTTCTGTGATTCCTCTTTAAGGGCTTCTATCTGTTTACTTGTACTCTCCTGTATTTCTTTAAGGGAGTTACTTAATTCCTTCTTATAATCCTCTATCATCATCATGAGAAGTGATTTTAATTCTGAATCCTGCTTTTCAGGTGTGATGGGGTGTTCAGGGCTTGCTATATTGGGAGAATTGGGCACTGATGATGCCAAGAAACTTTGGTTTCCGTTGCTTATGTTCTTGCGCTTGCCTTTCGCCATCTGGTTAACTCTAGTGGTACCTGCCCTCACTGTGTAAAACTGGAGTCTGTATTTCCAGTTATCTTGCTTATTGCAGGGCTCCTCAGAGTCCAGAGGTCTCTGTGGTCTTATGCTCCTAATCTCCTGGGTGGAATAACTCCTGGGACTCAGGCCACCTCTTGGATCTGGAAATCCTTCTGCTCTGAGTGCAGTGGGTCCTCGATGACTCAGGATTCAGTTTCAGCTGCTCTGAGTGCAGTGGCTCCAGCTGCTCTGAGTGCAGTGGCTCCTGGATGACTCAGGATTCAGTT
>NW_021604565.1:21623691-21713540 GCF_004785775.1 Grammomys surdaster | reverse complement strand
GACTCTGTGTCTGCTCCAGCCCAGAGGACCAGGCAGGGGCAGAAGGGCCACTACAAGATTCTAACAACACTTTTTCAAAGTGGCTAATTTATTTTCTATCTTCTGTTACTATAATATTCTATTGACCTGTTACCATGTTAGTAAATGACATTTGGGATGAATTGAACCTCTGTTCTGAAGCCATGATCACTCATATATGGCTCAAGAACAATCTACCTTTGTTTTCATTGAGGTTATAAAACTATGTATCTGTATTGATGCATCAATTCATCAAATGATTAAAAATATTCTTTTAACAATTTTGTAATATACAACATCATATTACTGCCACTATCACTCATATTAATAGAAACAAAATAACTTACACTTTACAACTTTGTTCAACATCTCTCCTTCTTCCATTCATCCTCTTATCTTAAGCTTTGTTAAGGACCATCCCATTCTGTTTAAAATTTAGAAAGAATAAGTCAGTAGAAGAAACAACAAGTTGTTTTCTTTAATTTTGAATCTAATGCTGCTTTGGGCACAGTTTCTTTTCAGTTTCACCATGTAACTCTGAATCAGTCTTAGCACATCTACAAAAGGGAGAACCCTTTCAAAGCCTTATGATACCAAATAAAAGACTAAAGTTAGCATATTTTACCATATACAAATTGAAAAGTACCTAATCCTTCCCTGCCGTCATAAAGATTTTATAAATATTTTTAAGCCACCCAGAGAATCAGAGCATGGCAAAAGATCAAAGGCCGTATTCTGAAGTTAAATTTTGATACTGGTCATTTGAAAAGAAGTAAACTTTCAAATAAAAAAAAAGCTAAAATATATATAAAAAATAATTTTCACCTATCAAGTTTAAAACTAAATAAATGTTTTGTTGTTGCCGATGATGATAATGATCTTGTTTTTACTATATTTGTTTTGGTCAGAAAAACGAGTAATCATATCTTAATAACATTATTAAGCACATGAATGTTACAAGATGTATTGATAATAATTCAGGATAATCCACCAATGTTTAAATTGAACAAATGTAGATGTTTGATAATTTGACTCCTAATGATGCACATAGCTTTATGTAATTTAGATGTGTGAGCATTGGAGAGGGAAGCAATGGCACACCTCTATTTTTATTCATTTAAAGATTCATCTGGGGATCCATCCCATATATAGACACCAAACCCAGACGCTATTGCTGATGTCAAGGAGTGCATGCTACAGGAGCCTGATATAGCTGTCTCTGTAGAGACTCTGCAAGAGCCTCACCAGTACAGATGCAGATGCTTACAGTCAACCATCAGATGGGGGAGTTAGGGCAAGAACTGGAGGAGCTGAAGTTATTTGCAAGACCATAGGAAGAACAACAATATCAACCAACCAGAACCACCCCCCACCCAGAGCTCCTAGGGACTAAACAACCAACCAAAGAGAACCCATGGCTTTAGCTGCATATTTAGCAGAGGATTGCCTTGTCTGGCATCTATGGGATGTGAGGCCTTTGGTCCTGTGAAGGCTTCATGCCTCAGTGTAGGGGAATGCTAGGGCAGTGAGGTGGGAGTCTGTGAGTGTATGGGTGCTCAGGGGAGCACCCTCATAGAAGCAAGGAAATGGGAGATGGGATAGGGGTTTGTGGAGGGAAAATTGGAAACAGAATAACAGTTGAAATATAAATAAAATATCCAACAAAAAGTCATCTAAAATGTTAAATGACAAGAAGTAATGAGATTACATATAAGTGATGATATAATGATTATTGAACAAAACAATATGCAAAATTGAAAAATGAAGAGAAGATATATGTCATATAGAAAAGAACTAGAAAACCACATATAGCATACTCACATGTGCAAAACATTGTTACAAATGGATAAATTAATACACAAATTGTTTTATAGCTGCCTCTGTGGAGGAAAATGGGTAGCTGCTAAGTGAGGATAGTGCTATTTTAAAACAAAGGTAAAAAATTTTTATCTATTTTTAAAGTTGATACAATAATACTTTTAGGTATAACTCTGGCAGAGATTCAAAATATTTCTTTTCTGTCTCCATAAGGATTTTCTAAATAGATACACATTAAATTTGAGTGATAGAAACCTTAAACCTGCAACTTCAAAATCACTTACATTCAGAAAAGATAAATCACTTGATAGAAATTTATCCTAGATTCTGTGCATGCTGCTTCTGACATTTGTGTGTGTGTGTGTGTGTGTGTGTGTGTTTGTGTGTGCGTGCGTGTGTGTGTATGTGTGTATGGCAGGTTTACTATTTCTTTTTTTGTTTTCTTTTTTTGTTCTTTTGTTTTTGTTTGTTTGTTTGGTTGGTTGGTTGGTTTTTTGAGACAGGGTATCTCTGTATAGCCATGGCTGTCCTGGAACTCACTCTGTAGACCAGGCTGGGGTTTATTATTTCAAAAAATAAAAAATAAAAGTCATATTCATTTAGAAAAAGGGTACACCAATAAGGTAGCACTTGAATTCATGTTTTCATGCCTTATCAAAATGAATATTTAAGAAAGTGCTGTAGATAAAAAATTACAGATAGTTTCCATGATATACAGCATATGATCAAAACTAAGTTACATCTATGACAAGAAATTAAAGGATATTTATTTAGGTTTTTTTCTACACCTACTTTTTAAACACTTTAAAGAGGTCAGTTTTTTCACCTCTAAGCTTGTCAATTCTTCCAACACCTTTCCCTCTCTTAGTGGTTATACAATTACCAAGTGACAAAAGTCAGTGGGTATTGTCTGGGTTGTTAGAGGAGAGTAGGAGGAGAATCAATATTATATTCAGGAAACACCCAACAGAATGAAAAATGGGAAAAGGGCTCCCATTCTGCATCCATTTCTAATCTATCAACATCCACATGGAAGAAATAACAGTAATTCAAGAAATTTTCAGAATTGGGACAAATAAAGATTAAAAATATAATAATATCCCCAATCACACATCTCAGGAAATTTGAAAGGTAATATGGTAGTGAAAATTCATACTCATTGACTATTTCTGTTACCTGAAAGACAATAATTTGCTAATTACAAGATCAGGATCATAAAGAAAACTTATATAAAGTAGAAGAAATAATCCTGCTTTGCACTACAAATAGATAATGGAGTACCAAATCTTGATGTTGGGGGCCGAGGGGGTGCTCACAGAAAGTCATTGTTAAACTTTAGATCTATGAAGTATACTATACCAACATAAAGTTGAATCAAATGGACCCAGTATAGAAAAAATTGACATGATCAACTTATCCATTGAATATCCTAGGATTTATCCAACCTTGCCATTGAGACTGAATTAAGTCTGTGCTATATGATGATACACTTTGGTAATTTCAATATGCCTTGAAATTTTTCTAGGTGCGTTGATGAAAAAATATGTAGGATACAAACCCTCCAGAAGTAGCTTAACTGAATTCTTGGGCAATTGAATAAGCGAAGTAAATGTTGAACTCTCAGATTAATAACATTGGTTATTTTTATCTACTATCTTGAAAGAAATCAGATTTTACGTTTGTGAAAAAAATCTCTAAATCTTGCACTCAATCCAGTGACATGTTATTCTGTTTCTCAATTTGTGTATTTCACTGTGTCTGTATTTTCATTTTACAGTCCACAGGAGATGAAAGAAAGGAATGAGGCTTAACCATAGTGTTTTGGTACTTAAAGAAGAAAACTGACTTTCTACTACTGACATTAATGGGACACATTTTATCTTAGTACAGGCAGAACTAAGAAAGATTTGTCACTGTCTTAAAAACTAGGGCCAAAGTTATGTGATTCTTCTGGCACTCTAACAGGCAGAAGAGACTTATAAAAGGGAGAAAGGATAAGCAAACTACTGCAGTTCAGAAATCATCAGTTTCTGTCAAGGAAAGTCATGGAATAATTTTGTTAGTTAAGTCTATGAAATTAAAGAATTTGTCTTGAGTGTATTCTCTTTCCTGAAATTTCATTTTTTTCCTGTCAAAGTACATTATGTTCTTGAGAGATGTCTTCCTTTCAAGTAAGACAATTAGAGAAGGAACAATAGGCTATTATATTTAAACCCTGAGATAAATTAATAAAATTTGACTACATGAATTTGTGCATATGGATAAAAATGATGACAAATAATTCTGCTGTTCAAATGAGCCTTTGTGCATATAATTCTCCATGAATTTTGCAAGCTTGTTCTATATCAAACATCTTTGCTTAAATTTTATGACATTTTTAATTGTCAATTAACTTCTTATGCACCAAATATTTTTATGCAACCATGTAAGTTTCACACCATGCAACAATCCCACACATTTCACATCCCTTTGTACTTACTCTTCACACTTGCAACCTCACATACAAAAGAAAATAGTCTCATTCTGGAACCTGTAGTGTATTACAGTGTGTCCCACAGGACACTCTTTTGTAGACACTACTTGCAAATCTTCGTTGCAATAGTCATTGTTCTGGTCGGAGGCCTCTGGCTTCTGCTACACTGTGAAAACATCAATACTGGACTCTCATCAAGAATCCTCTTGGATATCCTGCTGTTGTCCTATGTCATGGAGATTGTACAGCTTTGAATCTGCAGGACTCGCCCCTTTACATTGTTGGAGTAGATGTAACTGTGGTCCAACTAAAAGCCTTAGATCTGGACCTGGGTGGTAGCTGAGCTGGTCAATCCTCCAGCACTCCAGTACACATACCACTAGGACTAATTCTCCAGCACTGCCCTGGCTATCTCTCCCACTGCTGCAACCAACAAGAGATAGATGCAGCTCTCCTGTTTTCATGGCATTGGGGCCAGCTCTCCTGCCTGTTGCAACTGACAAGGGGACACTCCCACCCACACACCCCACCACATGGTACACAAGTGGTGGGGCCAGGTCCCGAATGCTCATGCCCTTGAGGTGGCTCACTTGCTGCCCTGCCATCAGGATCACCTCTACACTGCTGCCCAGCGAGGTGCAGGGCTTCCTCTCCATAGTGTTGCACCTGGTTAGCAGTCGATTCAGCCCTTCTGCTAAAATGTTCACAGCTAGCTCTCCCAAGATGCCCAGGCATGGGTGGGGCAAGCTCTGCACAACTCTCTGACATCAACTTGGCTCCAGGCTGCAGACTAGATCAGAGATATCTGCCCAGCCTTTTGTGGTAATGTAACCCTTGTGCTTCAGGGCAATAGACCCAGACATGTCTCTCGCCCTCACCATGACCTTAGGTGAAGTTATCCACTACTTCCATCAGGCTGTTCCTCACTATATTTGAGACTCCAGTCCCATCACTCTTTATTGGTCACATATCCTTCTGGTTCTCTTTCCCTTCCATCACTCCATCATATACTTGCTTGTCTTAGTGGCATCTGGATATGAAGTCAACTCATGAATGCTATTCCCCACTGAGAAGTGCTATATGACATCAGCCTGGGGTTTTGAGCATGGTCTGTCCAGCCAGGCTGAGAAGTTGTAGTGAAGAATACTCAGACTAGATTTAGATGAGCTTTCTAAAATATCACTATGTTAACTTGCCCTTTTTTTTTCTGTGAGGCATAGGAAGTCTCACAGCTGCAGTCCACCTCACTAAGGTCACGGTTTCTACTTGGTTGATTTCAACCCTGAGTTTGACTATTTCCTGCTGTTTACATTTCTTGGGTGGATTTGCTTCATTTGTCCTAGAGCATTTAGATTTGCTGTTAAGCTGCTAGTGTATGATCCCTTCAATTTCCTTTGGAGATACTCAGGCAATGAGTTTTCCTTTTAGCACTGCTTCATTGTGTCCCATAAGTTTGGGTATGTTGTGTATATGTTTTCATTAAATTCTAAAAAGTCTTTAATTTCTTTCTTATTTGTTCCCTGAATAAGTTATGATTGAGTAGACAATTGTTCAGCTTCCAGGTATATGTGGGCTTTCTATTGTTTTTATTGTTATTGAAGATCAGTTTTAGTTCATGGTAGTATGATAGAAAACATGGAATTAATTCAATGTTCTTATATCTGTTGAGGTTTGTTTTGTGTCCGATTATATGGTTAATTTTGGAGAAGGTATCATGAGGTGCTGAAAAAAAAGGTACATTTTCTTGTTTTAGGGTGAAATGTTCTGTAGATACCTGTTAATTCCATTTGGTCCATAACTTCTTTTAATTTCACTATGTCTCTGTTTAGTTTCTGTTTCCATGATTTGTCCATTGGTAAGACTGAGGTATTGAAATCTCCTACTTTTATTGTTTGAAGTTCAATGTATGGTTTGGTTTTCTGTAATGTTTCTTTAACAAATGTTGATATTCTTGCATTTAGAGCATAAATGTTCAGAATTGAGAGTTTATTTTGGTGTATTTTTTTCTTTGATGAATATGCAGTATCCTTCCCCAACTTTTTTGATAACTTTTGGTTCAAAGTCTATTTTATTGGATATTAGAATGGCTACTCCATTTTGTTTCTTTGGACTATGTGCTTAGAAAATTGCTTACAAGCCTTTCACTTCCAGATAATGTCTGTCTTTATCACTGAGGTGTGTTTCTTGTATGCAGCAACACACTGGGTCCTGTTTAAGTATCCAGTCTGTTAGTCTATGTTTTTTTATTGGGGAATTGAGTCCATTGATGTTGAGAGATATTAGGGACCAATGATTGTTGCTTCCTGTTATATTTGTTGTTAGAGGTGGAATTATGTTTATGTGTTTCTTCTTTTGGGCTTGCTGTGACAAAATTAATTTCTTGTTTTTTCTTGGGTATAGTTTCACAACTTGTGCTGGCTTTTCCTTCTATTACTCTCTGTAGGGCTGGATTAGTGGTGGATACATATTGCTTATATTTGGTTTTGTCTCAGAATACCTTGTTTTCTCCATCTATGATAATTAAGAATTTTGCTGAGTATAGTTCCCTGGGCTGGCATTTTTTGTTCTCTTATGGTCTGTATAAGATTTGCTCAAGATCTTCTGGCTTTTAGAGTCTCTGTTTAGAAATCTGGTGTAATTCTGGTAGGTCTGCCTTTATATATGACTTGACCATTTTCTTATTCCTTTCAATATTCTTTCTTTGTTCTGTGCACTTGATTATTATGTGACAGAAGGAATTTGTTTTCTGATCCCATTTGTTTGGTGTTCTGTAGGCTTCTTGCACTTTTATGGGCATTTCATTTTTTAGTTTAGGAAAATTTTCTTCTATAATTTTGTTGAAGATGTTTGCTGGCTGTTTGAGTTGGTAATCTTCACTCTCTTCTAGACCTCTTATTCTTAGGTTCAGTCTCTTCATCATGTACTGGATTTCTTGAATGTTTTGAGTAAGGAACTTTTTGCTTTTTGTATTTTCCTTGAATATTTTACCAATGTCTGCTATGGTATCTTCTATACCTGAGATTCTCTCTTCTATCTCTAGTATCTGCTGGTGATGCTTGCATCTGTGACTCCAGCTCTCTTTCCTAGGTTTTTCATCACCAGGTCTGTCTCTCTTTGTATTTTCTTTAATGTTTCTATTCCAATTTTTAGATCCTAGATAGTTATGTTCACTTCCTTCTCCTGTTTGTATTTTCCTGTATTCCTTTAAGGGATTTTTGTGTTTCATCTTTAAAGGCTTCTACTTGTTTACTTGTGTTCTCCTGTATTTCTTTAAGGCAGTTTTATCCTTCTTAAAGCCCTCTATCATCTTCATGAGACTTTAGATCTGAATATTTCCTTATAGATGCCTTGGGTTATCCATGGCTTGCTGTTTTGGGAGAAATGGGTTCTGATGTTGCCAAGTCATATTGCTTTCCATTGCTTATGTTCTTGCACTTGCCTTTTGCCATCTGGTTATCTCTGATGTTTACTGGCTTCCCTATCTCTGACTGGAGCCTGAGATCCTGGATCCTGAATGTGTCAGAACCCCTGGGGATTTGAGCTGAAACTGAGGTATGGGCTGTGTGTTTTTGGATCCAGAGCAGAGGTTCTGCTCCAGGCACAGGTCCAAACTGGAAAGTACAAAGAGTCTCTGGCTAGGTGGAGTATCTGCTTCCTGGGGTCTCAGGGGACCCGGTATGCAGGGTATTGGAGCTGGTTTTGAGGTCTCACCTGTGATCCTTGATGTGTCAGAATACCTGGGGAACCAAGCTACAACTTAGGTGTAGGCTGTGTGGCTATGGTTGCAGAACCGAATCTTTGTTCCCTAGTTTTTGTATTTTTACTCTTTCCTTCTCTTTCTATAAATTCTTACACATTCTCCCTTCTATATCCTCTATTGGCTTTAACTTCTTTCTCAAAAATCATAAACCTAATATAACAACAAAATCCCCCCAAAGTACAAAAACAAAATAAAACCATACACAAAAAGAAAAGAACATGTGGTCTGTCCTGGAGTGGTTGATAAACCAAATATCCATTGGAGAAGCTGATTTTCTCTCTCCCAACAGGTACAAGTGACAGTTCAGTTGTTATCTATTAGTGGCTAGGTATTCACTAACTCACTGACTCATTCACTGACTCAATGACTTATTCATTTTCAACAAAAGAGCAAAATAAAATGAATAAGCTAAAACAAAAATTGTCACTTTGTGGTTGGACAAGACAAACCAACAAAAAAAACTGTCACAAGAGAAGGCACAAGAATCAGGTACTCATTATTTTGCACTCTCTTGAGTCACATAAAAATTTCTAAACTAAAAATCAATATATAAACAACAGATGTAGTGCAGACCCAGGCAGGCTCTGGATTTGCTGCTTCAGTATTTGAGATCATATGAGTTTTGCTCTTGTTGATTTAGAGGATCTTTATTCTTGATATTCTCCTTTACCTCTGGCTCTTACACTCCTCTGTCTCCTCTTGCATAGCCATCTCTGACCTCTGAAGGGAATTATTTTATGGAGATCTCTCATTTAGGATTGAGTGTTCCAAGGTCTCCACTCTGCATAATGTCTGCCTGCAGTTATAATTTTTCAAATATGTTGCAGGAGGAAGCCTTTTTGATGATAGCTGAAAATTCACTGATCTATGAATACAGAGGAATAAGAAAAATTAAGAGTCACTTTATCACTACACTTTTAAACCACTAATATTTGGGTTTTCCCTAGGTCCCTGGACAATTTAGTCTCAGTTTTGGTCACCCAAGCAGTTTCTGGTGTGGGCTACATCTCATAGAGTAAACCTTAATTCAAATCAGTTATTCGCTGGTTATTCCCTCAAGCTCTGTGCTTTCATTACCCTAACCTATTTTGCAGGCAGCACACCATTGTAGATAAAGGTGGTGTGGCTATTGTGGCATTTATATTACTCTTTTGATAGTGTTTAGAGTACGTGAGTGTACCAGTGAACGTGAAACATGGAAGTGAATTTCTATGTAGACACCAGTTTAACATCACCATGTTTGATATAAGTGTTGTTTTCAGCAAGGCAGACTTACTGTCAATTTCTGAAGACCAACACAAGTCTTGGTCCCAGGTTGAGTTGACTGAAGATATTTCATAGTTGTCCAAAAAGGAAGAAGTGGTATTTATTGATAAAAGATACTCCATATAATTGTCATATAGGCAAATCTTGGTATTGTTTTTAATAATTTCTGATGTGCAAAAGTCTAGCTCACTGTGGGTGATCTTTTCCATGGGCGGGTCATCCTGACTTGTGTAAGAAAGAAAAATCTGAAAGCTAAGATGTACAAACATTATTCCTGCTTCTGCTTTAGTTCCTGGTTCAAGATTTCTGCCCTGGCTTCCCAGGGTGATAGAATATGACTTTGTGCAGTTCCCCCAGCTTTGAGCAGGCCTGAGACCTTGTTTACCACAATAGACCAAACAATAGGACTTCAGAGGTATTGCCTGCCTTTGTACCTCCTTGGCTGCCTGTAGCCTGGTACACAAGCTGAGAAGAATTGACTGCTAAGCTTGCCTTGAGACATCTCCGGCATGCGATTAAGGATGGATTCCTGTCACCCCCAGCAGGATGGATTCCCCTCATGCCCAGAGAGCTGAAGCAAGAAGGAACTCTGGGGGTGGGGGTGGGCTTTCCCCCTTTAAATTGAAAGCTGAACATTAAAGCATTGAGCTTCCTTGATCAGAAACTTTTGTCCTGGCTTCATCTCTTCCCGCCCTCCTGTCCCTTCTTCCATTCCCAGCCTCTCTTTCAGGTGAACCCGGTTGACTGTGCCCGATGGCCAGCAACATGACTTGAGTGTTGAGTTTCAACAAACCCTTCTTCCCCACTCTGCATTTAGTCATGGAATATTATCAGAGTGGTATAAGTTTTTAAATAAGACATCTTGTTATTGTTCCTTTTCAGAGGACAGAGTTAATTCTAGAGAAGTTTAATAATTACCACATGATTATACATTAAATGGCAAACTGAAATTTAAATTCATATAGTCTAGTTTCAAACGGTCAGTGATATGTCCCTATTCTGCTATTCTCCTACATATTTGTGAATATTGCCACCTGATGATTTTATTAATGCTAATATTATCATCTATTTTACTTGCTAAAATATCTTAAATCAATGTATTTGACAGGCTGAATTTGAACTTAATTGAGTCTAGTTCTTTGCTATATTCTTTTTCTATTAATGAACAACTCATATGTCTTTTTTTATTTTCATTAGACTACATGTCATTTCCTCATTGATAGCTCAAAGTTATCATTTTTCATCTTATATCTTATGGTGCGCTTTTCTGTAGAAACTTTCAAAATCTTGTTCCTAGTCAAAATTATCATTTATTATATGATTTATAATTTATAACTATTATGTCTGGCTGAATATGACCTACCACTGTACTAACTTAGGAAGAAAGAAGGCTGCGGTTACTTATTAATGTATGTCAAAGGCTCTATAGTAGGGACAAGTGGTATATCAGAGATATTTGTCATTTATGACATATGTTCTTTCGCCAGTGAGGAATAATAACTTGACATTCCCAGGCTTCTGTAAGTTAAAAACATTTTAAAAATTTAGCCAAATTCCTACCACTTCTAAAATTATTTTTACCATCCTCTCTAGTCCATGATAATCATTGTTTCTTAGGGCTTGAACCCAAATTCTCTCTTCCAGCACTAACAAAATTGTTCAATTTTTACTTTGCATATCTGATCATCTCTGCCTTTACTATTCCCTTCAAAACATATCTACAACAAAAAGAAATGCACAGTCATCTGACCAATAACATTACCATTTTCTTTGTCAGTGTTTGATGATTGCATGTTTGATATTAATTTCACACAGTGATTACAACATATTTTTTGGTGTCTGAAGGAGGGATGTTACCTTCTCCTTTAGGAAATAATGCTAATGATAAAATTCCAATCAAATATGAGTGTTACAAAACACACTAAACTGTGGAAATATTGAAGCTGCTTTGTTGAAAACTGGACATGGACTTCTAGTGAACCTAATAAAGTCAAACATTTGTTCTAAAGAGAAAAGTGATTCTAAAGCAAAAGACAAAAAAGCCCCACAGGAAGTGATAATAAATAAAACAGAAAGGAACCAAGAACCTTTAATATTAATGGGAACTATGATATGAGTATTTTGTCAGAAAGAGAGAAACAGATTTCTCTCAGAATTTATTGACTAATGATTGTTCACAAAATAACATGGCTTCAATATAGCATCTATTTGCAAGATAACCTGATTTCCCTGATAACCAGCCTTGGGCATTATTTCTTTTATTCTTATGCTAATTACAAATGCTAACTTTCACATCACACAGTAAATCTATAACTGTACATATTATGTGTATATGTATATTTATGCATCTATCATCTATGATATATAATATACTATTATATACTATCATATATGATAGCTGATGACATATATTACAAAATTTATACTTTCCATTTTATATATTACATATATACAAAATTATATAATATGTATCACAAAATATATACAAATATTTAAAGAGAATATGTCACAGTTTCAACAAGTACCAAAACTAGGCTAATATAAAAGTAATATAGGTTGTATTAATAAGATAATAAACATAAAGTCACTGCAGCAAAAAACTGATTACTATGAGGAGGACCTCTGAGAGTCACATATTTGCATGTGGAGCTATGGAATTGAGCATAGCTTCACAGACAAGAAAAATTAAGTATCTGGATTGAGGATGGAAATTCTAGACAGGACAATAAGTAGGTGAGCAGAGGGCCCATGTCAAGTAGCATAGGTCAACAGCAGGGACCAAGACAACATGAAATCCTAAGTAAGGGTAGTCAAGAGTTCCTTCCAGTCAACTGTGACATACAAAATAATTAGATAAATGACAAGTTGTTAGGGGCTAATACCACTGTAGTACTGGGTATCTATACCTGTTAACTCTTTGGTTTAGATTGAGGGAAATCATTATAACATGCTCACATGCTTCTGTAGTCTCACTTCACTTTAATAAATTTTAGGCAGGTGCTCTTTCTCCTATAATGAAACAGTCATCTATGAGTATATTGCAAGGGAAGTGCCATACAGTTGATAGACACTCCATACTGAAAATAGAGTCAACATCTGAGTGTAAAATGGAGTCTCTCAGACAAGATTACAATCTGGCAAAGTGCTGGGGTTTGTTTATTTATTTATTTATTTAATTGATTGATTAATTAAAAACTACATATTTTATTCCCCTCCCAATCCACCCTCTGACTGTTCCACATTCCATATCTCCTGTCTGCCCCCTGTCTCCACAAGGATGTCTCCACCCCACCATACCATTAAACTCCCTGTGGCCTCCAGTCTCTTGAAGTTTAGGTACAACTCTGACTAAACCCAGACCATGTAGTCCTCTGCTGTATATATGCTGGGGGGCTCATATCAGCTGGTGAGGCTGTCTGGTTGAGAGCTCTCAGGGATCCAGATTGAGACTGCTGGTCCTTCTATAGGGTCACTCTGCTCCTCAGCTTCTTCCAGCTTTTCCTGAATTCAACTACAGGTGTCAGTAGCTTCTGTTCATTGGTTGGGTGCAAATATCTGCATCTGAGTCTTTGAGTTACTTGTTGGGTCTTTTAGAGGGTAGTCATGATAGGTTCCTTTTTGTGTGTGCTCCATAGCCTCAGTATTAGTATCAGGCCTTGGGACCTCCCCTTGAGCTGGTCCTACTTTGGGCCTGTAACTGGATGGGTTAGGATAGGAACCTATGAGAGAAAAGGACTGAAAACCTGAGGGCCAGAAGAAGAAATGGAAACAGGCAACCTTGGGAAGTAGGAGGTTGAGTGGACCCTCTAGTATGCTGTTTTATACAAGAAGAAAAAAAAAAAGAATAGGGAATAGCTGTATCACCACAGGGACCATTAGAAATACCCAATGGTATTGAAGTTATAGTGGGTAGAATGAATACAACTCATCTGAATGTGGAGAGAAGCATTAACTCTTATAAGCTATATGAAAGGATGTCAAACTTATGTTTGAACTATAAAATGAAAGGCAAAAGATATCAGATAAATAAATTTCAAACTATGTTTGATGTGTTTCTACGGAGAAATAATCAAGCTATCTAGCAGTGTTTCTGTTCTAAACTACGTCATAATACATATAATTTTTTAAAACTTTAATGTCTCAATGCATTATTAACATAGAGTAAGATAATTCAAATATCTTGCCAAGAATCTGTAAAGGTCACAAAATAACAAGAATTTCTCATTGATAATGCAGATTAAATTTCATGGTCTTACCTTTCTGAAACTTTACATTTATTCACTCCCGAACTTTTTCTCTATCCAGAGACATACAGGTACATATATAAACATACATGAACAGGTGCATAGCAGGTTATAATAAATACTATGAGAAGAAATAAAGTAAGTAGCACCAAACAACAAGTATAAATAAAAAGAAAAGGTGTTCCTCCTGTGACACACAATTATTTTTTTAAAGGAGGTTATTTTCCACCCTCTCTGACTCCTTCAAAGTAGGGAAAAATAAAATAGTAACACATGGCCAAACAGATATCAAGCACTGGAGCTTGAAATCAGAATAATTTTCTTTCTCTTTTTAAACATTATTTTCACTATACTGTGAATGTTTTGTAAAGGATTTTTCTATATGCAAAGGCTGAAAGTACTGTTAACATAGCACTTCTGCAATATATTGGAGTCCACAGGCTACAATACAACTAAAATCATTCATAGGATTTGCTGACTGAGAAGTACACAGTGCATGACCAGCAGTCAAGTCTTTTCTACTCTAAATAGATAAGACTTTCAGCAGCTCACTGCACTCATCATTTCCAATATCACACAGGCCATTTTACTGCCAAATATTGATAGCCTAACACAAGATAGAGAGAAGGGTGTTTGCTTAAGCTAAGATGTCTCAGGGTTTTCCATTATAAGAAAAGGAATGGCATGTGCCAACTTAATACAGGACAGGAGAGTTACAGTAATACAAACTATGTGAGGGAAGGAAATTGAGAACTTCTAATTTCTGAATGCTATGTTTCCTGGTGGGAAAATTAAATTCTGATAAAGATTAAGTACAGAGAATAATAAGCAGTCTTTAATTTCTTTGCATTTAATGGTACTTAATTTCATTGCATCTGAAATTCTTTGGTAATCAGGCAGTCATCAGTCATCAAAACACTTTAACAAAGCCTTAACTAGGAAACTTAACACCTACTTACACTATTGTTAGCTTCAGTAGTTCAAAGAATGCAGAGTCAATAGCAATTAGGAAAGAAAACCTTTGAGAAAGGGAAAGATAGCTATAAAATACCTAATCATTTCTTTTAAAAAATGTTCACTTGGTACCTTCAAATGCTAAAGAAATGTCATTTCCACATGACAGGTAGCACACAGGTCTTTCTCTTCTTGAGTAGGAAAATAAGCATACTGTGACAATGTATATAATACCCTTCATTACTAGAGATTGTATTATTCTGTTACTGGATTATAATTAATTTGTAAGTGATTCTGGAAGCATAACCTCCACCCTATCTGTTGCTTAGCAACAATCAAGCTGCATGAAAAACTGCTAAGTTATTGACTATTGATCATAATGTATAAACATACTTAACAATTATTGAGGTGGGATCGTTCTTTCTAGAGTCTGTTATATTGTCTCTGTAATTTAGTTCAGGAAAACTTGCCTCCATAATGGAAACTAGTTTAAATAAATATAGAGCTAAATGAAAAGGCCATTGTAAATTCTTAGTATAATAAACATGACAATTATTTGTCTAGAACACATTGGACATTTATAATGCGAATAAGTTCTTATTTAAGAAAATATATCAATGATAATTGCACCTCATGTTGCAATGTAATAATCTTTGATTTCATATCCCAGCATATGAAACCATTGAAACTCACTGGATAGTTTTATGGTTCAAGAATATCTCTGTGTCTAAAAATAATAATAATAAAAGGATGTGATAAAGGCTTTGCCTAAAATAATCATCTCTAAGATGTTCCACTGAAAATGCAGAAAATAAAGAAGAATATTGACCTTTTTAAATTGTGTTCAGAGAATACAGTGGATGTGTGCATCACAGTCATCACTGTGGGGCGGTGGGCTGTGAGAGGCAGCTGAGTACCTGGCTGAGCACTGACCTCAAACCCCAGAGAGACTCTAAAGGGACTGTAGATGTTCAGCCTTGCTCCTGGTCCCTGGTTCCTTTCACTTAGGACAGCCCTCCACAGCCCCTCCCAAAGATAGTTTTGTATCATGTAGCACAGGTAGATGGCATGACTACAAGCAACAGAGCCTCAAGAGAGTTCCATATTCATGAGCGACCTAAAGGCCAGAGAATGTAGCCAATTAAGCATTCCTTCCCAGACCCACCTTCTACTTGCAAAAGGTATTTAACCTCAGGCCCACCTTTCGGACAGGAGGTAAAGGTTCATCCGTGTTCCACCATGACAATAAACCTTTAAAACCATGGAATACCTCTAGTCTTTGGTGCCCACCATGGGGGACCATGGAGAAGGGCTTCAACTAATGAGCTGCTGCCTAAGCTCCTGCCAGAGGACTTCTCTACTTTCTAGCCATGGAGAGGGTGACAGACCAAGCAGAGATAGCTGAGTCAGCCGTGATCCAGCCAAAAGAGTCACCTTGAAAGTCTCATTTCCCCATGTGGCACCACCAGAGCTCATCTTTTCCCCCTCACCATGTCTTGATCCTTCTGCAGCCACTCAGTGGCATCTGAGAGCCCAAGGTCTTGAGACCAGCCAATCCCCACCTGCTTTCTTGCCCGGGGGGGGGGTCTCCAACACAAGAGCTCTAGCACACATGGGACCTCAGACTGGGATCTCCCCACACCCAGAGTGGAGCTCTGTACCTTCCCATAGTCCAGCATCCACCCTGTACCACTTGGAGTCAACTCAGTCGAATTCTTGCACTTCTGTTCCATGAGCCATGGCCCTAGCCATCTGGGGCAGCAGATGCACAATATCCACAACTCAGCCCAACACGACCCACACCCACTTGCGAGCTATAGCCCCATACATCACTATATGCAATATTTCTAACTCAGTTGCTACTTCAGGCAGAATAAGGACCAAGTAGCAAATGCTGGTCCATCAAAGACTAGGGCAACTCACTTTAATGCTTCATAAATCAGTCTCCCTCCTCCCCTCCCTCACTTTTTCCTCCCTCTCTCCTTTCCTCTTTCCTTCTCTCCCTCCCTCCTTCCCTCTCTCTCTCCCTCTCTTCCTCCTCATCTCCCTCCGTACTCTCTTTCACTATTTTCTTTTTCTGATTATTTCTGAAACTTATGTTCCTGTGAGTAAATCTTTAATTCTCTGTGGATTTTTTTTGTTTGATTTTAATTTGGAGATACTATTTTTCTGGAGTTCTGAAAGCATATTATACCTTAAATTGTTTGCTGATACGGATTTCAGTTGTTATTGTATTTAGAACATTTAAAAAATAAAAGTTTAGTGCAGAAACTTCTTGACTTTTAAATTCTAGAAACACATATGTACATGTAGAAATATACTACACATACTAACACATAAATACATATGAACTATGTATTGCATTACTGTATTTGGATCAATAGCAGAAAGCACGTATGATGATCATCCCATAAGTCACAAGCATTAGTGTCAGACTTCTTGTGTTTCTTCCAACTCTTGCTATATTGTTCTATTATGATCTTGATTTAATCTCATTTTGCTTTGCAGATCAACTAGATACTAATCTTGTATCTATATTAAATGTATATCTTCAGTGGTAAATCTTGGCGGATCCGCTATAGAAACCTGAAGACACTAGTAGCTACATCTTGCCCTCATGCTGTTCCTGTACAAAAGAGCCTCTCTCTCCTGTTCCTCTCTTTGTCTATCCAACCTGGAAGTTTCTCCTACTCACCCAGTAATTGGCTTCTTTATTCATTAGGGGGATGGTTCACAAGTCATCTGAGTATGTGACTCACTTCTTGTCTGGAGCCCCTCCCAGGAGAATGGAATTAACATCAAAATACAAAATACCAGGGTCATCCACAACATATTTAAGTGACAAACTTAAGTTAAAATTTTTGAAAAACAAGTGAACTTCAGGGACAATGTAGAAATTTTATTAAAATTTTTGCATTTTTTCTTTAGAAGCATTTTATTTTCTTTGTGTCAAAGCATTATCAATTTCTTTAATGGCTTAAATAACTATTTCTTGGTAGATATATGTTTTACAGAAATTTCAATATTTTATATGATTTTTTTTATATCTATACTTTCAAATGTTCTCTTTGCTCACTGACTTCATTTTTCAAATAACCATTTCCTCCTTTTCACTAAAGGAAATTTATTATAAAATTAATTAATCACTTGAAAGCATGTATATTATACATGTATAAACATTTCATATGATAACATTTTAGTAGGATTTCATTGATCTTTTGCTACATTTGACCTTATTATCCTTTACTAATTTCCTATCTTTTACTTTATATTTAGATTCCAATCCGATGATTTCCCTCTGGCTTACAGTTTCTTGTAAGCTTTATAGGCAATTAACTTTTCTTGCATGATCTTCCTGCTTGTTTTCCCATATGAATATGAGGAAACATCAGGAGAGTAATGTTCCTGTGAATATTTTTCAACTTTGATTTCTTTCTTCTGAGAACTACAGTAAAGTTTGTCACTTATTTCTGAGGTTGTATGCTTCTCACCTTTTTGATCTTGGGCAAGCTCCTGGCATTTTAATTTTGCATCTTTTCTTCAAGATACATTTCTTAGTAAAATAAATGCTACGTAGAACTGACATTCTATCTGTTCTTAAAATGCTCCTACAGTTTTTGAGATAGCTTTAGATTTTAATCAACTAATAATAGCCAAGTTTGGTTAATCTCATAAATGCTCAATATCAAACTATCGAAGCTAAGTGAAATAAGAAACTGTGAGCAGGAAATCAGACAGTGATCAATGGTCATGATTTTGCTCAATTCTATATAGCTAATAAGCTTGATGTCTCTTCAATGCAACGTCTATAATTCAAAATTTGATTTTATAGAAAAAAAGAAGAAGATCTCTATAACACCAATGGCTTCCTTTTATTAAATTTGTTGTCCTTACATTTCTTGCAGGTGATATACTTTAAAATATCTACTGTAAAATTCTGGGATAAAATTTAATAATAAAATATATATGTAATTTTTTAAGGTTTTAGTACCCAGCACTGCAAAAGAAGCCAAAAAGAAAAGGGAAAATGCAGAGAAAACCATAGCAAAAATAGTAACTATTTGATATATTTGATTACATCTTTGGGGTTGGTTTTCACTCTTATGTTCAAAATAAATCATTTCTCTATTCCTTCTTACACTTCCGATGTCTGACCTCCCTACAGCACATAGTCTTTTCTTCTTTAACTATTTTGCTGTTACATATATCCATCAGAGAATCAACATATAAATACAACCAGTTCGGTCCATGTAATGCTTTTGTACATGTTTCTGGAAAGAACAAATAGGTATTTGAAAACCAATTAGGTGGCTACTCCTGAGAAAAGAACATTTTTTTCTCTCTCTCTAAGAAATTGTTAATTACCTGCAGTTTGGCTAGGGAGATTTTCCCATCTCCATTGAGATACCAAATATTTGAATTGTTCGTGTCTTGTTTAAACATTCATGTTACTCATAATACTCCCCCCAACCCCAACTGTCATAGACCATTTAACAAAATCTATTGCCAGAAAGGAGAAGCCTCTGGGCATTATTTAACAGAATTACATGGCCTGAATCAGGAACCAACATTCCAATTAATAACATATTAGATATCATTATTAAAATACAATACAAAGCACACACTTGATATTGCCTGCATGGCCAGGAACCAGAGACAAGACAGCCCAGAAACCCAGGATAAAACCAAACGTGATTTTTAAAACAGCAATAATAATAATAGTGATAATAAAAATTTAAAAGTCAATGAAAATATCCCTAATGATATTCTCATACTCATAGATCATTACCTAGACCAATTGTCAGAAAAAGGACATCATCCAGAAACTGATAAGAGCAGATGCAGAGACTCAGAGCCAAATACTAGGAAAAGCTAAGGGAGCCCCACAGAAGACTGAGAGGAAGTATTGCAGTAACAAGGAGGTTACAAAGCACCATGGGCCCACAGAACTGAGAGAAGTTGAGGCAAGGGAAACTGGGATCAAGATGTCATTTAGGGATGTTAGTGTCTTGTGTTCTCAGTTAGTTATAATTTTGTTGAAAGTATTACTTATAATCTTTGGGCCCTATAACCCATTTGATCTCTGGAGTCATTTGTTTTATTGAATGTATGTGTTCTATTTTTTCTTTCATGGAAATTCTTTAGCACTAACTTTCAGATTTTTGATTACAGAGATGGAGTATTGTTCCACATTTTCACAGCTGACTTGGCAATATATTTGTTTTAGTTAGCAGATTATTTGTTCATAAAAGAAACTTTACTAAAGCTCAAAGTATACACTGCACCTAACATAATAATATTGAGGGATTTCAATACCCCACTCTCAGCAATGGACAGATCATGGAAGCAGAAACTAAACAGAGACACAGAGAAATTAACAGAAGTTATGAACCAAATGGATTTAACAGATATCTATAGAATATTTCATCCGAAAACAAAAGAATATACCTTTTTCTCAGTACTTCATGGTACCTTCACCAAAATATAACATATAATTGGTCACAAAACAGGCCTCAACAGATAGAAAAAGATTGAAATAACCCCTTGCATCTTATCAGATCAACACGGACTAAGGCTGGTCTTCAATAATAACAAAAACAATGGAAAGTCCACATACACATGGAAACTGAACAATGCTTTACTCAATGATGACTTGGTCAAGAAAGAAATAAAGAAAACAAATTAAAGACAAAAAAGGATAACATTTTCAACAAATGGTGCTGGTTCAACTGGAGGTCAGCATGTAGAAGAATGAAATCTATACATTCTTATCTCCTTGTACAGTGCTCAAGTCCAAGTGGATAAAGGATCTTCACATAAAACATGATATACTGAAACTAATAGAAGAGAAGGTGGGGAAGACCCTTGAATACCTGGGCACGGGGGGGAAAGTTTCTGAGCAGAACACCAATGGCTTATGCTCTAAGAGCAAGAACTGACAAATAGGACCTCATACAATTGCAAAGCTTCTGTAAGGAAAAGGACACTGTCAATAGGACAAAACAACAACCCACAGATTGGGAAAAGATCTTTACCAATCTTATATCCTATAGAGGGTTAATATCCAATAAGTATATATAAATAACTCAAGAAATTAGACTCCAGACAACCAAATAACCCTATTTAAAAATGAGTTACAGAGCTAAACAATGAATTCTCAACTGAGGAAACTTGAATGGCTCAAAAATGTTCAACATTCTTAGTCATCAGGGAAAAGCAAATCAAAACAACCCTTAGATTCCACCTCACACCAGTCAGAACGGCTAAGATAAATATTTCAGGTGACAGCAGATGCTGGTGAGGATGTGAAAAAAAAGGAACACTCCATTGTTGGTGGGATTGAAAGCTGGTACAACCACTCTGGAAATCAGTCGGTGGTTCTTCAGAAAATTGAACATAGCCATACCTGAGGACCCAGCTATAACACTCTTGGGCATATACCCAGAAGATGCTCCAACATATAACAAGGACATGTGTTCCACTATGTTCATAGTAGCCTTATTTATAACAGCCAGAAGCTGGAAAGAACCCAGATGTCCTTCAACAGAGGAATGGAAACAGAAAATGAGGTAAATTTACATAATGTAGTATTACTCAGCTATTAAAAACAATTAATTCATGAAATTCTTAGGCAAATGGATGGCACTAGAAAATATCATCCTGAGTGAGGTAACTCAACCACTAAAGAACACACATGGTATGCACTCACTGATAATTGGCTATTAGCCCAAAAGCTCGCAATACCCAATATACAACTCACAGACCACATGAAGCTCATGAAGAAAGAAGACCAAAGTGTGGGTGTTTCAGTCCTTCTTACAAGGAATAACAAAATACTCAAGGGAGCAAATATGGAGACAAAATCTGGGTCAGAAACTGAAAGAGGGGCCGTCCAGAAACTGCTCCATCTGGGTATCCATCCCATGTGCAGTCACCAAAGGTAGACGCTGATGTGGATGCCAGGAAGTGCATAGTGACAGGAGCCTGATATAGCTGTCTCCTTAGAGGTCTGCCAGAGCTTGACATATACAGAGGTGGATCCTCACAGCTAACTACTGAACTGATGATCATGGGGTTCCCTATCGAAGAGTGTGAGAGAAGACTGAAGGAGTTGAAAGGGTTTACGGCCTCATGAAGAGAGCAACAATACCAACCAACAAGAGATCCCAGGGCCTAAACCACCAGCCTGAGAGCACATAGGGAGGGACCCATGGCTCCCGCTGTATATGTAGGGGAAGAGGGCCTTGCTGGGCATAGGTGGAAGAGGAGGTTCTTGGTCCTGTGAAGGCTGGATGCCCCAATGTGGGGTAATTCCAGAGTGGGAGTGCATGGGTGGGTGAGGGCACATCCTCATAGAAGCAGGAGGATGGGGAAGGGATGGGGGTTCCTACGTGGGGGGGGAATGGAGAAAGGGGATCACATCTCAAATGCAAATAAAATATCAAATAAAAAATATTTGTGTGAGTGCTATAAGCAAAATTTAATTTAAAAAGCACTTAATTTATTAAGTTGTGGTTTTTTCTTTATCTATTATGTCAAAATAATGTTTCTTCGTGGATTCTTTTATTTCTGGGTCCTAGACTTATTTGGAAGGATCTAGTTGGAGTTTAAGTCACAGCCAGACACATCCAAACCCAGTGTAAGGTGGCTAGATCCTCATTTAAGCTGTCAACAGTTTAAAATTATATGCCATAACTTACAATACACCTATAAGAAGGTCTAATACAGAGAGCAACTCAGCAAAGTTACACAGTCTGCCATGTAATTCACTGTTGAATGCTTATTAAATATCTGGACCTTAGCAAAATATTTATTTGAAACATCCCACTGGTTTTAGGATGTAAAACAAAGAAAATAGAGTCCCTACCCCTCAACTTTGGAGACTATGAATATTTATTAGATACCTCTGACATTTGCTGAATGTGCAGAAGGGCTTAGGTGAATTTGCATCAGTTGAAAGGAGCAGCACTATTCAATTTTAGAAAATAATAATCCTTTTTGTCAAAGAAAATTTTATGCCTGTTTTATAAGAGCATGCCCTATCTCGGCACAAGTTCATTTTTTTTGCCTTGCCACGTAAAAAGATGAATCTTATTTTTAAAATTGTAAGCTGATGTCTTTAAGATTTTTGGTTTTCATATAAAATATACTTTGATCATGATTTCCCCTCCTTCATTTTCTCCCAGCTCCTACCTATCTCCCTACCCACACAAATATATGCAATTTTTATTTGTCTCTCTGCAAAATAAACAGTAACCAAACACAAAAATATTGATGCAACAATGATTTTTCCCAAAACTTATTCATAAGTACAATGTTTTTCTTACCTTTAGAATTGACTTTTTATATGCTTTTCTTTTCTCCATTTTTACATGCTAAGTTATTATTAGTATGGGGTTTTTTATTGTAATTTAGGTTAAACATGAATGTTTGTGAATGTCCTTATTTATTTAAACCATATTCTAAAATCCACTAATTTTCTAAAAGTCAATCACTCTAATAATTCATAATTATTATTTCAACTGAAATGTTTCCCAAAGGCTCCTGTGTTTGAACATTTGCTTCCCATCTGGTGGTTCACTTTTGGAAGGTTGTAGAATCATTAGATTGTGAACACTTGCTGGAGTTAGGTCACTGAATCACCAGGTGTACAAAGCTGGAGGTGTTATAACAGAGTTCCACTTCCTGTCTGATCTTTGCTCTCTGACTGTGGATACAAAGAGAACAGCTATGATCTGCTTCTCTAGTAATACTCTATTTGCCATGGTTATCTATATCCCTTTAACATGTAAGCCAAAGTAAGCTCTTTTGTCCTTGAGTTGCTTTGTGACAAATATTGGTTCAGATCTACATAGAAGTAATAGAAAGAAATTAGCATACTATCCAACTGATCTACAGCTGTCTTTTAAAAGGAAATAGAAAATCTTTGAACAAATATACACATCCGAGAAACACCAATACATTTAAGTCTGACTTGAGTGTCAGTTTTATGAGAAAAACTTCATTATAGTCTGGTATGCTGATACAAGGTCAGAGGTTCATAGGATAACCAACAAGCCCTATATTATGCTTTATGAAAAAATGGAATATATATGGAAAAGCATGGAAGGAGCTTTTCTTTACATCACATCTCCTAAAAATAGATCAATAATTCAGCAACTCAACTATTTGATATCCAAAACTTTAATAAGAATTTTATATCATGAAATTATGAGAACAATTGTTATTGAGTTTTAGTAGAGTTTGCAAAGTACAAAATTGAGGCAATACTGTAACTATTGTATCAAAGATCATAATATGATGTGGAAATTACTAATCTCCATATCCAATTTGATTTTAGAATCACAATCAGATATTTTGGTTCTATATCTAATCAGTTTATCTGTGAATATCATGTTTTACTTTGTATTTTGTAAATAGTAATCCTGGGAGCCTTGAAAAGTGGCATAAACAAATAAAACAAATAAAACCATTGTAATGTTAGTATTAGAAACCCAAGAGACAATAAGTTGAAATTTGAAGTGACTTTTCCTCAAAAGACCATATGACCTCTCATGGAAACCTCATCATGAAGTATGGTCCTGGTAAATTCACTAATTCTGGCAACTATTCTAGCTGTAAATATGAAAAAGCACAGATTTGCTCAAAGGATTCTTGGGCTGTAGGGAAATGACTCTAATAGTTACTTGTACAAATGAGCAGTGTTTTACCTAGAAAATCTCTTACTGGTATTGGCATTTAGGAAAACATATTAATTTGGAATGTGGCCCAAACTAACCTGAGACAAATAATGTAAAAATGATTCTTCCACAATTCTAACAAGAGTCGTCACTGTTTAAGTAATTCATTCATCTCTTGAAAATTGAGTTTTTCTTTCCCCTTGGTCCTGAAAAATTCTAGTTGCCTATCCTTCAGGGAACTTTCCTTCTCTAAATACTCTTCTAGATGTGGTATATTATAACCACACTCATGTTCAATCAGAGTCAAGATTCATGCTCTTGAGATAGTAGGCAACATACTGCAAGTTATAATGATTCCTAAAACTATCAGTAACACAATACATAGAAGTTAATTCTTTTACTACTAATATGTACACAGAATAAAAGTTATGTCATGTAATAATGATTTTTGTCTTGTTTAAATTTAAATGACTTCTACTTGTTTCTTAAAATTTACATTTATCATGTCTGTATAAATAACCATACATATCATTTTAGAAAATTAATGCATAATGGCTTTTAATCATTGAGCACCCAAATCTGAAAGTTTGAAGGATACTTGATATAGTGTTTGTAATATTAAAAGAGACCTGATAAAAATACATGTCTGTTGTTTTATTTTTCTCTCCATAACTTTAAATCAGTCTAATATGCTTTTAGTTTAATATCCATCCATTAGTATACTACTGAATGTATTTAAATACATATTTATATTTATCCATTAGTTCATTTTAATATATTAATATAATAATATACATCAAGTAAATAAGATGTGTATGTAAACTATGGGTCAAATTTTCTTACAGTTAATGCACATTAGCCACTTAAGTAAGTTTTTCAAATGTAATTTTTTAATTGTTGCTTGGTAAGTGTTTCAGTCAGAGAATGACCCTTGTTTATTCTAATGTTTCTTCTGTTAATCTTCCTTAGCATAGATAGATACATGAAACCTTGGAGTTAGGCTCTGTTGATAAATACTAATATAGAACTATTGGGTAACACCTCTCATAAATGCGTATTAAAAGACATATGAAAGCTAGTCTGAGTTTTATTATTTCATAATTTATAATAATTCCAAAATATCATATTATGCCCAAATGTTAATGTAATTTTCTCTTGCCAATTAAAAAAATCTATTATAAGACAAATCAAACAATGAAGGATATTTCTCTCCCTATCTTGATCCCTTCTTCAGGATTCAGGTCAGAGATCAATAAATATCATGAAAATAGAACTAATATAAGCCATCATAGATTTTTGTCCTGGGTGTGGACACCTAACCAAGAATGCTTACGTCTTGGTCTCATTAACACCAGCAAACTGGAGTCTAATTTATTTATATCATGTTTTTAAATAAAAACATTAAAGTAATAATTGATATATTATAAAACATGAATTTATTTGCATAATTTAATTAGTCATTTTGGAGCAACCAAAGCAAATAATGTGTATAAATCCAGAAAAGCAAGTGGTTCAGGTACAAACCAACAGTTTTTCTCAAACAAAACAAGAAAAGATAAAATTATGTACTATTTTATTTTTTCCTTTTTTTTACAATGACAAAGCTACTACAGAGTATAATTTCAATGTCCACACAAAGTAGTGTTACTAAGCACAATGGCTCATAATACTGTTTTTACCCAAGAAGGGTAAAGAAATTTACAGATCATGTTTAAATATCAGATTTTCTTAGCTAATGAGTCTGGTTCCTCTTTCATTTATGATAGAACATGTTGATTCAATTACATGCCCCATTTGCCATACATAGACACACAGGGCATAAAACTCTTGATTACTCTAATATTTGTATCACTATTACGTAATTTTAAAGTAACATATTTTCAAAAACTTTGGGAAAGTATGTGACTATAAACAACAAATATCCTGAAATAAGAGGGCCTGATCTTTGCTAAAAGTTCTGTTTGGCTATAAGAACGTGGAATGCAAAGACAGTGGTTGACCTATAAAATACTAAAAGAAGCAAATACCTAAACAGAAAAGAAACTTTGAGGAATAAAACTTTTACTGTTTTACTAATGGTAGCTGTAATGGACATAACCAGAATATGCAGCATCTGATTTCCCTAGAAATCAAATACAGAGTATCATTGCTAGAATTAACTACAATTGTTTAAAGAATGTTTAGTATCCTGGTTATTGCCTTGTTCAACATTATCTGTTCGATAATAATTATTGGTTTTGAAAGCACTTGGTTTATAAGTTTTAACCATATTGTAACTCAAGGAATGTTCCCAAGGTGTGTTCCATAGCAAGCTGCGTGTGTTGGGGGAGGGGTATTGTTTAATTGGAAAAAAATAAAGTTAAAATGGCCAATCTCATTTTGTTGACAAAATTTAAAATTTAAAATTTTAGTTTGGAAATGTTATTGGAATGTTCCATGCAATTGTGAAGAAGCCCTTCTGAAAAGTAAAGAAAGAAACTAATAAGCATAAAGAAGGCACAAAGAAAATCACTATAAATTTCTCCTCCTTGGCTCAATTTATAAGTAGTTTCAATGCTTTTGGAGCTTTGCCGTGCATTTCTGGTATTTGATGTCTGCAGGTTGATTTTTTTCCCTGTTTAAACTCATTCTAAACTAAGTCTTTTTGCTTACAACAAAAATAACTCTGAATAATTCAAACTATGGAATTTTCTCATCTACTGAAGAGAAGCAATGTAATACATTAGCATATCTATAGTTCTCTAAAACTATTTAGGTAGTTTAACTTAACTTAATATTTTTCCTTAATTGTAGAAAAGAAAAATTTTATTTTTTATGTGTCACATAGTTTCAGGTTCATACATAACCTGTTAGATTTTTTTTTGCCAGATAAAATAAACTGCACAGTGGTTTGTCATGGGAATGTCTCTCCTCTATTTTCAAGATGTGTATAATTTTCTTCTTGGGTACCAGTTCCAATACAGAGGAATAAGCTCCATGGAACTCTATACTGAGAAACACTCTGCTGTTATATACAGCTTTGTGGAAAGAGTATCATACTGATTACTGGAGTATGTTGAGAATTGTCATACATTGAGCTTCTATTTAATCATCTTAAAATAAGGTAGATCATAAGACTCTGCTCTTCAGGGATGAAAAATTTATTTGAGGAAAGGAGGAAAATTTGATCAAGAAGCATCTGCAAGGTTTTCTTCTTTCTGTACTCTTGGGAATCAAATATTATTGTATTGTGCAACATTAATTCTGGAATATTTTGGTCTGATACAGGTTCAGAGTTATATGAGTTATATACAAGTTTTAGGGAATGCAAGGAAATCCACAGATATAGCACTTCCAATGTATATCTAATAGCATGCTACAGGATGACATGATTTTTTTCCACCTTAGAAATTTAGGATATGAAGTATCAAAAACTCCTCTGAGAACTTTGACAAAGTTGTTCTCTGATCTCCAAACCAGAGGACTTGGAAGTTCAGTTAATGCAATGTACGAAGGGTAGCTTCAATGATACAGGGAATATACTTAGGAGGATCAAATCAGGATATGGATGGAGAAATGGAATAAAACACAATAGTGAAGAATCTTATTGGAACACCTGGAAAAAATAACCAATAACATTTTATGTGCCTACAAAGAGAAAATTTGATTTGTGGTGGACATAACACTAAAGGAGAATTCCCCTTATCTACAAATATATAGTTGAGTGTCATACATGTGGAATAAGAGGATGTCCAATATATGTAAACAGAAAAGGATGCTGTTGAAAAGCAACAGTGCATACTGAAATGGATAAAAGCAGAGGGATAACCAGGAGCAAGGATAACATAGGTAGTAATTGACATAACAGTGAAAGAGATGGACACAAAGAAATTTTGTTTGTCATTGTTTACTTCACACTTAAGAAATGTGATTTTGTTACTGTGATAAACACTATGACCAAAGGCAATATGGGAAGGAAAGAGGTATTTCTATTTCATCTGACACGTTGTTATATATATATTATAAAGGAATGCAAGGAAGGATAAGATAGGATCATGGAAGTAAGAACTTAAGAAGACATCATAGAACAATGCTGTCTTGCCTTAAGTATTCCCATCAGCTACCTTACTTATACACCTCAGACTTATCTGAATAGGCATGGAACTGATCACAGTAGACTAGAGACTTATATTAGTAAGCAATTAAGAAAGTGTCTCATAGACATGTCTCAGGCCAACCTGGTAAAGGCATTTCCTCAACTGATGTTTCTTCTTTCCAGATGTATCATATTGATAACTCTACCTATGATATCTTATTCCTTGTCAATGCTTACACACAAATACATCATTTTAAACAATTTCCTTTCCTTTTATTGTCACCAAGATCTTATCTTGATGCCACAGCATGAAACACAGTTCAACCTACAAAAGTTACCCAGTCTTTTTTTTTTTAATTTCTTTTTTTTTTGAACATGAAATGCTTTTTTATAGCATGTTTTACAAGGGGAGGGGGGTAAGAGGGTCCAGGTGGTGGAAAAGTACAAAATCTTCTTGGCCTGTGCCTTGAAACATGTCATGGTCTATATAGTACACTGCCTTGAATTATGATCTACCTGCAGTTCTTCAGAAGATATGGTACACTGCTTGAGTTATGGGCTCCCTGCTATTCTTAAGAAGACATGGTACTCTGCTTTGAGTCTATCTGCAGTTGATAAGCAGGATCTTGCAGTTGCCAAGCTTCAGAGGACATTGTGCAGGTGAGGAAAGGTAGGGGGTAAGGGTAAGGGTGAGGGTCCTGGCTTCTGGCATCTCCCCCTTCTCTGTTTAGTTAGAGAAGGCGTCTTATGTTCAATCCCAACTATGTGAGTTTTGAATTTGGATGTCTAATTATGGGGGGTCTTAGACAAGTTCACAACCCCAAAACACTGATATGAGACGAGTCACATCGATGGTCGAAGGCTTTAGGCTGTCGACGATGGGCAACGTCAAGGGACTCTGATGTGGGTGAAAGGAGGGTGAGAGCCCTGTCTTAGGCCATGTAGGCTGCACCCACTCCCAGCACCACGCACTCCTTTTCGGCTGCATTTACCCAGTCTTTAAAATCTTAGCGGTATAAAACTCCAAGTTCTCTTTAAAAGTGCAGACTCCTTTAATTGTTGTCTTCACTGATAAAATCCCAGGTCCATTTTAGGACGTTCCCACTTTTTGTATCAACTTCAAGTCTATTTTGTTTTCTCTTTTTCATTTATTTATAAATTCATTTGCTATTTTCATCATTAATTCCTTTATGTATTCACTTTGCGTGCTGAACACAGCCTCTCTTCTCTTCCCATTACCTGCTCCACTTTTCCTCAGAGAAGGAGACATCCCTCATAGATAGAAATCCTCTCTGGCACATTAAATTACATCAGGACTAAGTGTGTCCTCTCCCACTGAGTCCAGATAAGGCAGTCCAGATAGGGGAAGGGAATCTAAAGGCAGGCAACAGAATCAGAGACAACTCCTGCTCCAGCTGTTAGTGGACACACATGAATATTAAGCTACTCATCAGCTCCAAATATGTACAGGATTTCTTTTTCTTTTTCTTAGTGTGATTAAATACTGACAAAAACAGATTCCAGGAGGAAAGAATTATTTTATCTTACATGTTACAATCAAGTCTCTACTCTGAATGTCTAACAAAGAAGTGTGTGTGTGTAAAACAAGCATGTACATTAATTGTTATAGTTCAAATATATTAAAAACTATGTTAAGTTGTTAGTTTAATGTAAGGACACCTAAAAATTGTGAGAGAAAAGCATACATGGTCAAAATACAGTAGAAAATTAATAAAAAAAAGAATATAAGCTATTGTCATTGCTTTTGATTACCTTCTAGAATTTGAAAATAAGACCCTGTTTCTGAAGAAACAAGACACTTCAGAGACAGGAGTAATCTAGCTAAACTGAACTAGAAGCCTCCACTTTCTGTACTAGGTCTTATAGTATACAAAGCTGTTACACAAACTCCTAAAGGAGAAAAAAATAAATAGCAAAATAAATAGAAAAAATAAATACCCAACTTTAAATTTTATGAACCATAGCAATGATCAGTCTGGCAAGATATTCTCCAATGAAAAAAATAGTCACACTATTATTTCGAAAATAAACAACAGAGGCTTAGATGAATTTAAAGCCTAAAAAATAAGAGGGAAGTTATAAGCCTAGCCATCTACCCATAGATAGAAAGGTTATAGGACCTAGAGGACAACCCATTATTGACACTTTCCTATATCAATGTAATTTGTTACTACATTCTAAATACTGAAGGTCTTATCTGATAGACAAATATAGTTCTTACTTTTTATCAAGCGTGTATTCTCTTGCAGCATACAGAGACCTATAACTGATTAAAATACAGAGGTAAAAGTGAATATTGGGTACATCCACAAACAATCTCTTAACTTAAGGCTTAGAGAACATTTGCAGAACTGTGATAATGGAGACAGAAAGATCCAGTGAACTAGGATATTGACTTAGTGACTTATGATCATGCTATCTCATCAATATGACTGACTAAATGAGTTCATCATAATGCACTATCAATCAACATGCCAGTGGAGATGGTAGAAATTTCACAAGGTCCTATATCTAGATAAAGTGCTATAGGCAAATGAGGGCTACCTAATGAGAGAAGGGAAATCAATCTTCTTCAGGCATGAACTTCCTGATTAATTATCTAAACCTAAACAGATCCTTAATAAGGGGATATGAGAGCTATACTAAATGAGCTCACTAGATATGTATATAACTTTAACAGATATTTGATATTTGGAAAACTTAAGCATGTTTTTTTTCTGGGAAAGATTAGTTCTTGCACATTCAGTATTCATTAGATTCCTATATTACTTTATGTAGCATTAAGACCTCCTAGTCTTTTCACAACCTACTTTATCATTTCTATTGTTGTCCCCCTTCAGATAATGTTTAGGAAATCATTTTGGTGAGATTATATGGGTCTAGCTTTTGTATATTAAACACAAAGTCTCACAACAAATCCCTCCATCCTCTGGATCTTACAAACTTTGTGCTGCTCTTCTGTAATATTCTCCTGAGCCTTCAGTGTAAGAGTCATTTTATAGATATATCCATTGAGACAGTTCTGCAACTCTGTGCTTTGATTATTTGTGGTTTTCTGTAGTATTCTCTTTCCTCTTCAAAGAAAATTTTCTTTAATGAAAGGTTAGGGCTATATAGGTAAATATTTGTAGCTATAAGGACAAATATAATATAATTAATGATACACATGAATTCTATTCTAGAAAGTGTAGAATCTGATTCTATCTAATAAACAATGTCCCAGACCTGAGTTTAATGCCTAGCATATTCTTTGGAAAACCATACTGAATTACTTCTATAGTTTTCTTGATCAGGTAGTACTTACAAATTTATATAGAGATTCAGGTTATTGTGTCTATGTCATTGAATTTCAAATATGTCACAAACATGGACCACTTATTTGCAATTGCATCCTTCATATTAATCAACATATTAGTCTATATTACATGAATATTTAACAGATATTTCCATCCTTTTCAGTTTTTAAGGAGAACAATACTTGTATTTTTATTTAAAATAGATGCACTTAATCCTTAAGAGACTGGAGGCCTCAGGGAGTTTAGAGGTTGGGATGGATCTGGGGTGGGGACATCCTCATGAAGAAAAGGGTGGGGAGGAGGCATGGGATGTGGAAAAGTTAGAGGGTGGACTGGGAGGGGAGAATAAAATCTGGAGTGTAAAAGATAAATAAACAAAAGACAAAAAAAATGTGTTTCAAATAAGATTCATTATTTTGTAACAGCTAGGTGATCGAGATATTTATATGCCTGAGTAACTATATAGCATATATTGTATGCACAGTAATATATTATAGTTGCTTATCAGTATTAACAATGAAGCATGAGGTTGAGATTTATTCTTTAGGTATTTTACAACTAGAATATATATATAAACTCAGGCCAGTAGTAAGATATAAATATAAAAGACTTAAAAAGTATCCAAGATGCCCCTGAAATTGCCCTGAATGACAGGCAATACTCTAAGGAATACTTCCCCAGACTCACCCTACTCTTCCCCTCAGATCATTTACAGAAGAACCCCACTGTGTTTCAAACCTTCTTATATCTGATTTGGGCAAAGTTAGGCTCAAAGGGACCAATTACACAGAAAAGGGAGATGGGTATTTCCTTTTAAGTCCCTTGGCTCAGTGAAGTTAGCTCTCTTTTCATAGGCCTTCCTTAGGACTGTGAATCCACTAAGGTAGAGTGTTTTTCCACAAGAATCCCCTGTAGTTCTTAACCCAGAGCTTCCTGTAACCCACCCAGAATTTTCATTAATGCTGTTAATGAAGTTTATGACAAAATGGTTTTTCGTGTTATATTCTGTAATATTCAATAGCTCATTTTGTGAAAGATGAACATTTTTAAAAATTACATTTCAAACAGTGAGGATTAAGTTCTGAATTTTTTAGAAGGTTAATTTCTATCTACTTATCTAGAAAGTTTGACATGAAGATCAATTAGCCTATTCTTTCTCTCTCCCAAACTATGCTCCCTTGTGTTTGGAAAAACAGTGAAAAGTGTTTTATGAAAGAGTTGTAAAATCTAACAACTTTACTCTTTGAAAACCTAAGCCATACATATTTCTAGAGATGAGACTGTAGGCAATTAAATCAAAGAAACCCTGGGCATCCACACATTATTCGTGTTTCAACAGTTCTCTTTGTGACAGGTACAACTCAAGTGAACTGTCTTTTGTAATTCCTCTTTTTGAATTTGTCATGGTTCTCTGAAATTTGTCACTGAACAATTAAAAAGAGAATCTAATCATACAATTCAACTGTATCTTAAACTTCCAGCTTGGTGAACACTTTATAGATGAAAAGAAAAATAAGGTTTATAGGGACATTTGCTATATAATTTTATTAAGTATGAATCCATGTGTATTGAAGAATCACATTTAGACACCATAAAATCTTATCAACGTGTCTCACTACATGATCTCATGTGCCAAATGCTTAAATATAAGATAAAACAATTAAAAATTATATTTGGATACATAGCATTTTTAATTATAGTTATTCTCAGGAATATAAAATTTGATTGATTGTTACTTTTAATTCTAATTAGTTTAACTGCCTAACAGGAACTCAGATACATTCAATGATGAATTACAACACATTCTATGGGGGCTGTAAGTATAATAGAAAAAAAGAACAAAAAGCCATCCTTTGCTTTATTATCAGCCATATAAAAACAAACAGAATGCAGTGGATACCTTGAATTTGATTATTTTCTACATGGGAACTGCTCACAAATCAAGCTTTAGGTGACAACAGAGAGGGCAGAAGATGAGGAAGAAGTAGATATTTAGAACAGGAACCAAACATTTATCTCATTGGTTAGCGAAGATTTTCTCTTCTTCTTCATCTTGTTTACATGCATCAGACTAACAAAACAGCAAGTTCAAAGAAAGTAAAGAAATTAACATTTTGTAAGTATTAAAATGGAAGCACAGTTTAGCACCATGGCTTTTAAAAATGAATTACTGGTTCTAAGCAAGTTTTATAAACTGTATGTCACTCTAGATTGTGCCCTGGAGAAACATTTGAATGTTTTAACTTATGCACAGATATGCGATAATTTCTAAATTACCACTATTTTATATACCAAGAATTTAGAAATTAACTTCCACCAACAAACTAGATGATGGATTTTATATGCATACATATACACTAGGACATTCTTTAACAATAAGTGAAGTATATAAGGAAACATTATTAATTATAATTTATATGGTAAAATATGGAAAATAAGAGAATAAAGGATATATATGACTGTATATGTGTGTATGTATATATGTTAATATTTTATATTACCATTCAGAATGTAATTTATAGAACATGCACACACAAATTCTTTTACTAGAAAAATTTTGTATATGCAAATTCATAAATGTAAATGATCTTTCTGTTTTTCACTCCACTAAATTTTCGTCATCTCAGAACACTGAAAATAATAACATTATAAAGGTTGTCATAGGCCCAAAGAGCATGCCATCATGCTAGGAATTCATCTCCTTTTCTGATTAATATTAAATGTGAGCAATTTCAGAATACCGATTAAATTTATCAATAATTGATGTAATGTTATTGTGGCTGATTAAGGTTATTTCCTTTAATGGGATCTTCAAATCACATTTAACATCTTGGTATAAATTCTTCATAATACATAGCCCTGCATATATATTTTAAGCTTAACAGACAGGCTTTATAATCATGAATCAACTAATCTCAGCACTCTCAGAAGCAATTTTTATCTTTGTATCTCACCAATTGTATAGCAAGACCACTAGATATAATATGTTTATTCTTTATACTTCTTTTTTTAATTCTTTTAGTAGCATGTGAGAAAATAAAGTAGAAGTCCCAGTTTGAGATCTTTTTCTACACTGGTATTATAATATGTCATTTTATAAAAATGTTCCTTTTATCTTCAGAGACCTTGAACACAAAATGCATTCAAAATGAAATGTTTGTCGCCACACATGCTATAACAACAGGATATTGTGTTGTTTTCAGAGTGCTTGATGGTGCCACAAAATACTTATGTTTTGGGACATTGATATGTATTTGTATATTACTATAAGGTCCAACTGAGATGAAATGCACAGAGAAAGTTGAGAAATCACGTCTACTAGATAGTCACGGCCCCCGGTAGAAGGATGAGGCAACCCATCCATATCACATTTTTAACACAGAAATGTTCCAGCCCAAAGGAAGAACAGGGACCAAAAAAAATGTAACAGAGACTGAAGGAAGGGCCATCCAGAGACTACCCCATCTGGGGATCCATCATGTCTACAGACACCAAAACCAACACTGTGGCCGTGGTCAAGAGGCACTTGCTGACAGGAACGTGGTGTGGCAGTTCCTTGGGAGGTCTGTCAAGCAACTGACAAATGCAGATGTGGATGCTTTGAGCCTACCATCAGACTGAGCTCAGGGAACCTGGTGAGGGAGCTGGCAGAAGAGTTGGAGAAGCAGAGAGGGATTGCAACCCCACTGGAAGAACAACATAGGCTGGCCTGAACATCAGTTCTCCCGAAGACTAGAGCACCAACAAAAGAGTGTACCTAAAGGGATCTTGGCTTCAGATACATATGTAGAAGAGGATGGCCTTGTCTGACAGCAATGGGAGGGGATGCTCTTGGTCCTGGGGAGGTTTGATGTCTTAGCACAGGGGATGCTGGAGCAGTGGGGTAAAAGACAGTGGGTAGATGGGGAGCACTCTCATACAGGCAAGGGGGAGGGCAGGTGTGGGATGGGGGTTGATGGAGGGGTAACCAGGAAGTGGGATATCATTTGAGATCTAAAAGAATGAAATGATTAATAAAAAACAATCTGCGTGCATATATATTTTTTAAATTATGCTTGGAAGTTCTACACATAGTGTCTCTGAGTTTGAAGATCTATTTCTGAAGGACTTCAGTACTTAATATATATATATGGAATAAGTATAGCATCACTGCTTTCTATACCCTGAAAAATTCTGAATTCTGAGTTTCTCACAGTATTCTACAAGAAGTGTCTAAGTTTACACAAACTAATAGGAGGAAAACACCTAAAAGTATAAACACTTCTCAAAAACATTTCAAATAATTATATTAAATTCATTTATTGATTTATACATCAATTCATGGGAGATAGAGATAAAAGTTAAATAAATGTAGAAAATTGTAAATTACTTAAAAGCTTTCTCAAGTAAATAAAGTACAAAACTATTCACACATGTTATCTCTAAAAAGCACATTTTGATTTACTTAACTATGCCCTACAGTTTTGTTTGACTTTACATTTTATCAGAAAAATTCTTTGTAAAATGTAATAGTGAGTATTGTCAACTTGATTGGATTTGAAATCACTGAGGAGCTACACACCCAAGGTGAGTATTTGAGAACATTTATAGAGAGGATTATCTGAGAAAAGAAGATTGATTTTACATATGGATGACATCATTCCATTTTCTGGAATGAATAAAAATAAAAGAAAACAAAATAAACAAATAAAAATACAAAAACATTAGACTGTGATTTCATGGTCTTCAAATAATTTGAAAAACTACGTCATGCTCCCACTACTATGCCTTCTCCACTTGATGTTCTGTAATAGTATCCAAAATAAATCCGTTCTTCATAACTTACCTTTATATGCTATTTTTACAGCAATAAGTGAAAAAAATATGTAAACATAACCTATAAATTATTGAATTACCTATAACTTACTGAATAGTTAATTATGAAAAGAAAAAATGTTTTCAAAGTTGCATAATCAACTATTCTCAGTTTATATGAGTAATAGTGAAAGAGTTAAGAGGATATTGGCTTTGAACTTCAACTTTGCCATTTCAACTACATACATAGAGTCAAGTAAAATATTTAGATTGTGCATCAGTTTGTTCCTACTCATGGTGCAGGTTAGATTTATATCATCTTTGAGTGTAAGAATGTTAGATAATAAGTTCATGAGTCATTGAACAGTGTTTTACATATAGTAAATAATATATGAAGCTTTACAGATAAATATTAGTGTTTCTTCACATCAGTTATAATGAATAACAAAGATCTGGAAAATGACTACAGGAAATCAAGAAAATGTTCTCCAAAAATTAAAAGCAAAGATAGGTTAAAAACTATTAGTTCAAAGCTCAATTCCTCTTTTTCATGTCAAGAGTGTTTCAACAATGGTTTCAACAGGGTGTTATGGAGATGAATATAATAATAAATTTATAATATAATCTAAGGTGGAATAATCAAAACCAACCCTGTCTTCATAACTGACTGTAGTTGAAATTCTCAAAAATCCTATGAAATATGTTAAGAGGTACCTCAAGACTAGGATGAACTTTTAGCCTTCTACATCTTTGCTGAGATTTGGGCAGAATGTAGCCTCAGTAGGAAAGCAAAAAATCTTGCAAAAGTCATTTGAAATTTTTCAGCTATCCACATTTCACACAAGCAATAATAAAAAAGAACACAAAAATTGAAAGTGAGTGAGAGGAAGGGAGAGGAAAAGTGGGGTGGCTCAGATATGGGAGTGGATGTGGAAGAAATACAGAGGGTCAAGAATTTGAACATAGGTATGTAGCAGTTGGGGATGGGGAACTGGGGATAGCTACTAGAAAGTCCAAGATGCCAGTGACCCAAGAGGTTCCCACGACCCAACAAGGAGAACATTAGCTGAAATACCCTGCAAAGTGGGGAGAGACCATATAGAGACCATATACAGTGGATAGCTACAACCCCCAGTTGAGGGATGGAGTCATCCACCCACCTCAAAATATTAATCCAGAATTCCTCCCATCAAAATGAAATGCAGGGACAAAGAGTAAAGGAGAGATTGGAGGAGAGGCCATCCAGAGACTGCACCACCTAAAGATCTATCTCATCTGCAGACACCAAAGTCAGACACTATTGTTGATGCCAAGAACCACTTGCTGACAGGAACATGGTATAAATGTGCCCTGAGAGGCTCTTCCAGAGCCTGATCAATACAGAAGCATATGCATATTGCCAAACATAGGACTCAGTGTGGGGACTCCAATGGAGAAGTTAGGAGAAAGACTAAAGGAGCTGAAGAGATTTTCTACCTCATAGGAAAAACAACAATGTCAACCAACCAGATCCCAAAAGTTCCCAGGGACTAAACCATCAACCACAGAGTACACATGGGGGACCCATGGCTCCAACTGCATATGTAGCAGAGAATGGTCTTGTTGGGCATCAACAGGTGGAGGGGCCCTTGGTCCTGTGAAGACTCGATGCCCCACTGTAGTGGTATGTCAGGGCAGGGAGGCAGGAGTGGGTGGATGGGTGAGGGAGCATCCTCATAGAGGCAAGGGGAGGTGGGAGAGGATTAGAGGTTTCCGGAAGGGAAACTGGAAAGGGTATAACATTTGAAATGTCATTAAGTAAAATAATCAATAAAAAATATAACTTAAAAAAGTTGAAAGTAACAATATGGAGCTATTTGAAATTCTATGAGGACACCAATTCACAGGAATCGAAGACATAAAAACTAGCTCAGTTGTGCATGAGGAGATCTACACACAGAGAAGAGATGCATAGTCTAACTTGGGGCCTGGTGGAATGAGGAAGCAGAAATGTATATTCCTACGGTAATAAATGGAAAGAGAAAGGTAATCTATTGGGTAAACTGAATGTTAAGGCCTGAAGTTTTATTAAACATATTAGAAATGTGACAGAGAACTGAGTAATCCAGATCCAAAATGATGTACATGATATGTACTCATTGATAAGTGGTTATTATCCAAAAAGTTCATGATACCCATGATATACCACAAAGACCAAAAAATGTTAAACAAGTAGTAATGCCCAAGTGAGGATGCTTGAATCTAACTTAGAAAGGGAAACAAAGTAGTCATAGGAAACAAAAAGAGGGAGGGATCTGGGTGAGAGAAGTAGGGTAAAGAGAATAGGGGACAATATCAGGCATGGGAAGTGATCGAAAAAGTTCCAGTGGACCAGGAGGATGAATGGAAACATGTATCTGCCAGGAGTAAGGGGTGGGGCTTCTCTAGAAAGTCCCAGAGACCCTGAATGAGGGAGGATCCAAGGAGTCAATAGAGGCAACCTCAGCCAAAAATTCCGCAGCAGTGAAGATATGGAACCTGAAGGGACCCCTTTCAATAACCAAATAGTGCTTATACTGTAGAAATAGGGAAACCAACCTACCTACAAAACTTTGAATCCAAAATTAGTACTTTCGAAGAGAAATGAGGGAAGGAAGGTAGAAAAGAGACTGAAGGAATGGCTGACCAGTGACTGGCCCATTTTTCAACCCATCTCATAGGCAGGCACAACTATCTCCTCCTATTAATAATACTGTTACACTTGCAGACAGGAGCCTAGCATAGCAGCCCTATGAGATGCTCTACCCAGCAGCTGATTGAGACAATTACAGATACCCACAGGCAAACATTGGATGGAGGTTAGGGAAGCCTATGGAAGAGTTAAGGAAAGAACTGAAGGTACTCAAGGAGATGGCAAACCCACGAGAAGACCAACAGTGTCAACTAACATGGACCTCTGGAAGCTCCCAGAGATGAAGCCACAAACTAATCAGCATACACTTGCTGGTCTGAGGCCCTCAACACATATGCAGCAAAGGGCTGCTATAACTAGCCTTAGTGGGAAAGAATGAGCCCTAATCCTACAGAGATTTGTTGCACCAGAGTGAGTGGATAGTGCGGGCTATCCTCCTAGAGAGGGAGAGGGAAACTAGTAGGGGGGCAGTAATTGGGATGTAATAAATAACTAAATAGCAACTCTTATAAATTAAATATTTTAATTGGTACTTGCTTACATTTTCAGAGGTGTAGTTCATTTTCATCATGGTGGTAAGCATGGAGGCATACAGACAAACATAGTGCTAGAGAGTAGGTGAGAGTTCTACATGAAGACAGACAAGCAGGTAGAAGGCAGAGAAAAAGACTTGGCCAGTAACACACTTCCTCCAACAAGGCCATACAGGCTCCAACAAGGTACTACTCCTAATGCCATTTCCTAATCATTCACCTATATGAGCCGTTAGGAGCCATTCTTATTTAAACCTGGACATTTAGCTCCCTGGACCCCCATAGTCTTGTAGCCATATCATAATACAGAAATGCATTCAGCCCAACTTCAAAAGTCCCATAGTCTATTAAAGTCTCCACAGTCATTAAAATTCCAAAGTTCAAAGTCTCTTGTGAGACTCAAGGCAGTCTCTTAATTCCGAGCCCTGTAAAATTAAAAATCAGAAAGTAGATCGCATACATCTAACAAACATTGACACAAGACATACATCACCATTTCAAAAGAGATAAAATGAACATAATGAAGAAATACTGGACTGAAACAAGACTGAAAACAAGTAGGGCAAAGTCCAAACTCTGAGTCTGCATGTCTGATGTCAATGTTCTTCAAATCTTTAATCCTTTCAGCTTTGTTGATTGTAACATACTACTATATCTTGGCTGATTCCATACCCAGTCCAAGGCTCTCTTTGTCAGGTATTCCAAACTTTGGCATCTCCAACATCTTGTAATCACTAAGACAATCCAGGCATTACCTTCTCAGCTTCACATAATAGCCTCTGTGGAACTTTATGCAGAACATTCCTAAAATACACATCACCTGGACTCAATAGCTTTCTTTATCTGAGATAGAAGATTCCATAACTATGTTTCTGGTATCCTTGACTATAAAGCAAAACTACATGGCCTAAACTGTCAAATTCTTCCAGTTGCTGTGGCTGAGATTTGGCCCTCTTGGTCAAATACATTTTAACCAGCTTTCTATTGTCAGTGATTTTCTTCACTGCCTAAACTTGACGAGCCTAAAAGTATATCTGTAACCCAGTAGATCTTGGACCCAGAAATCTGCCTGCCTCTGCCTCTCAAGTGCTAGGAATAGGACCAGGCATGGAACTAAGTTTTTCTTTAACTTTTCACAGGTTAGAAGCTTAGCTGGGTTGGTCTTGTCACTCTCTTCATTCCATTTAGCATCAGGAAAACAACAAACAAACAAACAATTCAATGAAAACAGCCACAACAACTCTTTTTATCTCCTTGAACACAGGATACAGCATTGTACTTTCTAGTGCCATTTTCTTCTTCAAAGTGTGTAATGTGTATTTTTTTTTCCTTGCTCAATTTGGTATTTTTCATTATAGATCTCCATGAATCTGTCCATTAACATCAATGCAACATAGTTGATACTAGGCTGATTTGAAATATTCTCTTCCAAACTATTAATCTAAAACCATTCAATTTAGCCTATAACATATTTTTTGTACATGGGCAGAAAGAAGCCATATTCTTCATTAAAATATCACAAAAATCGCCTATCTATCTATCTATCTATCTATCTATCTATCTCCTCAGAAACAACTTCTGTTCAGACACTAAAAGTTAAATCACCTTCAGTACCACTGTCTTTCATTCTTCTTAGAGGAAGTCTCCTTAAGCCTAGTAAAGTGTTCACTATCTTTTCTAAACAAATATCCCAATTTTTTTCAGATTCTTTCAAACAAAAGCTTGGTCAGGCCTATCACAACAATAATACAGTCCCTGGCATTATCTTTTCTCTTAGTGTCCAAATTACTGTGAAGAGACACCATGAGTACGGTAATAACAAAATGAGTATGGTAAAAAAACCTATTTTCTGGTTTTCAATATATACTTTTTAATTTATTTTTCTTACATATTTACTTTACATCCTACTCAATATTTGTACACTGACCATTATTTGTAACAGAATGTGGACTTCTGCTTTTCATTACAGCCTACCATGAATTACCTCTAACTCGACAACTACTACTAGGTTTCACTGTCACCTAGTTACAGGATACTTTACTGAATAATTCTATTATTAATAATTCAGCTCAGTTTAATACTCATCATCATGTATGCAATATCACAATTTGAATATCAAAGATGTTTAAATTGGGTTATAATACACATAAAATTAGAGTAGGATTTTTGGTGTCTAGCAAGAGATGTTGCACAGGCCTATTAGGGGACTAGCTCACTTCAGGCTAATTAGTGGTCTCTGAAAATACTTCTTTATTCTTTGTTTTTTATTTAATAAAAAATGCTTAGTATTGGAGATGATGACAATTAATGATATTGTAATGATAAACACTAGATTCTATAATTGTATTCAACATTTTGACTTACTTTGGCAATAGTCTAGGACTCAAATATAACTCAGTATACTATAGTGATATTACAGAAATTGCTAATAGAATACTATGGATATTATATGATACTAGTATGCCTCAAATATATCCATGAGTATTCCAAAACTGACCTTTTAACTGTAAAATGGACATATTGTTATGGGAAAGAATGAAAAGAACTTCTCTATGAAAGCAGAATATTGACTATCTTAGGTCTTATGATGAACACATTAGACAATTTGATGGATGGAAGGGCACACCCAAATACCCTTCCCATGTCTGCTCATCTACACTCAGATTTCTTATTTGTATGAATTTGAGTAGAGCCTGAAACCTAATTTGAAGCTGAGACCAACCACGTTAGAATAGAAGAGTTAGTCTGGCATGAAAATTTGGAACAGCTAGAGTCAGGAAGAGTGTAGGCCAGCTGGACTCAAGGAGAAATTGGCATGAAATAGTTGTGGGATCAGTTCCCAAAACAGAAATGGGGCTAACCAGAAGGGAGGAGAACAAGTGGCCAGCCACATGGCTGGGACTAGAGCCAGTCATTCAGGATTCCTTCATATCCAAATCAGCCCCATTCCCTAGTGATCCAGATATAAGAACTTTTGTTTTCTTACAAAGTAAAGACACTGAATTTGCTTTAAAACCCTGAGCCAATTAAATGTGCAGCCAATAACCATGACCTAAATCAGTCAAAACTTGACAATGAAATTTTGTTAGAAAAATACAAGCGCATTTCTAGTTATATATTATATTGGGAGATATTTTCTTTTTAGTTTAGGCATAATAGTATCCTACTTAATATGCAATAAAATACCAAATTATGATGATCAAATAATTCAAATAACAATGCTAAATAATTATAATGAAACCATTTTATTGCAGATGTTATTTTAGAACTTCTGTATTGACAATGGCAATGATTTTCAAGAAAATAGTATACTTTATCTTCCTTTTATGTACAATAGTAGGACAGAATGCTATTATTGTTATTTTTGTTGCTGTTGTTGCTGTTGTTGTTATTGTTATTTTTATTATTTATATGTGTGTCTGTGGTCTACAGTATACTGACCTGAAAAGAGCAATTCTGAACTTCTTATGGAAAACGAAAATCTCAGAATAGCTAAAAACAATACTGTACAGTGAATAAACTTCTGGAGTTATCACCACCCCTGATTTTAAGCTGTATTACAAAGGAATAGGAATAAAAACTGCATGATATTAGTATATAAAACAGGTTGATCAATGCAATTTAATTAAAAACCCAAAAAGAAATCCACACATCTACAGACACTTGATTTTTGACAAAGAAGCTACAACCATACAATGGGAAAAAAAAGAACATCAATAAATGAAGCTGTTCTAACTGTTTCTCTGCATGTAGAAGAATGCAAATAGATCCATATTTATCACACTGCACAAAACTCAAGACCAAGTGGAATAAAGACCAAACATCCAACTGGATACATTAAATAAAATAAAAGACAAAGTAGACAATAGCCTTGATCTCATTGGTACTTGAAATAACTTTCTGAACAGAACACTAAATGCTCAGATACTAAGATCAACAATTAATAAATAGGACCTCATGAAATTTGCAAGTTTTGTAAGACTAATGACACCATCAACAGGACAAAATGACAGCCTACAGAATGGGAAAATATCTTCACCAACCCAACATCTTACCAAGGACAAATGTCCAAAATATATACAGCATTCAAGAAATTAAACACCAACAAACCAAATAACCCTATTAAAATGGACTACAGAGGAAAACTGAGAATTCTCAACAGAGGGATAGCAAATGGCCAAAAAGTACTTAAAGAAATGGTCTATATCAGCCAACTAGACACCCAAGAGCTCCCAGGGACTAAACTAGCAACCAAGGAGTACACATGGAGGGACCCACGGCTCCAGCTGCATATATAGCAGAGAATAGCCTTGTCAGACATCAGTGGGAGTAGATGTGTCTATGGGTGTGGGCTAAATACCCTCACTGTAGCTACCTGGAAGCAGTATTCTGCTAGCAGCCTTCAGATGATGATGTAAAACGCTCAGATCCTCCTACACCATGTCTGCCTGGATGTTACCATGTTTCCGCCTTGATGATAATGGACTGAAACTCTGAACCTGTATGACAGCCTCAATTAAATTCTATCCTTATAAGAGTTGCCTTGCTCATGGTATCTGTTCACAGCAGTAAAAAACCTAACTATGACAGACACCATCAATAGGACAAAATGATAGTGTACAGACTGAGAAAAGAACTTCACTAAGCCTTTATCTGACAGAGGGATAATAACCCAAATCTCAAAAACTCAAGAAGTTAGACACCAATAAAACAAATAACCTAACTGAACGAATACAGAACAAAACAGAGAAATCTCAAGAGAGGAATCTCAAATGGCCAAGAGAACTTAAAGAAATCTTCAATATCATTAGTCATCAGGGAAATTCAAATCAAAGTGACCCTGAGATTCCACCTTATACTCATCTGAATGACTAAGACAAAAACTCAAGGCACAGAGCATATTGGAGAAGATGCATATCAAAGGGAATACTCCTCCATTCCAGGTAGGAATACAATTTTGTACAACCACTCTGGAATTCAGTTTTGTGGTTTTGCAGACAATTGAAAATTGTTCTACCTCAAGATACTCCGTGGATACGCACTCAACTGTGTTCTTAGCAGCTTTATACATAATAGTAAGAAATTGCAAACAACCTAGATGTCCCTCAACTGAAAGATGGATAACAAAAATGTGGTTCATTTACACAAGGAAAAATTCCTCACCTAAAAACAAGGACATCACATTGTTTTTACAGAAAATAAAAGGATCAATTTCAATCTCAAAGTAAATTCAGAAATAAATTTTAAAGAAATCTGAAGGACATCATTGCAAATATTTTCTACTAAAAAGAGTTATCTTTGTTGAAAGTTACAACATAAAGAAACTAATGGAGTTTATTAAACCAGGACTCTGGTACCAACATTCTTTTATTTTCTTTATACATTCAGCCAATTATTTCTCTTATTTTTTAGTTTGTGTTCAATGTAAATCATTTCCACAGCATGAGAAGTTAGTATGAATTAAAGTATAAATGTACAAACACAATATCCAATCAAATACATATACAACATTCAGGTACAATGCAAGAAGGAGTTTTGATTCTCACACATAGTAGCTTCATATCTGTGAGATCTGAATGCTCATGTGTTGGTTTTTAAAGATGAAAAACATGACTATGCTTATCAAGTCAACTGTAATCATCTTAGATACCAGACCATGTATGCACATGTGAGTGAACATTCTAACAAAACAATTTTTTCAACCAGTGTCTATGTTTTAAAAGATTTCTGTGTATCAAGATAAAGTACTCATTCAGGAATTCATGTAAGAAGCATAGGGGCAGACAAAACGACAACTTTCATCTTTTTAAAATTATTTTATTCATTACCATTCCAAATGTTGCCCCTCTCCCAGGGCCACCTCCCAGAGTTCTGCAGCCCATCCTCCCTCCAATTTGCCTCTGAGTGAGTCCCCCTACATTCATCCCCCATGTACCCACCTATCCTTACCTAACGTTTCCTGAGGCATCAAGTCTCTACAGAATTAGGCACATCCTCTCCCACTGTGGCCAGACTAGGCAGTCCTCTGCTAGATAAGTGCTGGGAGGAATTGACCAGCTCTTGTATACTCTTTAGTTAGTAGCTTAGTCTCTGAGAAGTCTGAAGTGTCTGAGTTACTTGATACTCTTGTTCTTCCTATGGGATAGCCACCCCCTAAAGCTCCTTCAATCCTTCCCAAAACTCTTCCATAAGGTTGGTTCCCTGAAATTAGTCCAGCTGGCTATAAGTGTCTGTCTCAGTCAGCTGATGGTAGAGCCTCTCAGAGGACAGCCATGCTATTCTCCCATCTGTAAGCACAACATAGCATCAGCAACAGTGTGGGGGTTTGGTGCCTGCACATGGGCTAGAACCAAAGTTCTTCCAGTCACTGGAGAAGAGCTTTTCCTTCTGTCTCTGATTTATTTTTGTTCCTCTCTTTCCTTTAGTCAGGAACACATCTGGGTCAAAAGTTTTGAAGATGTATGGATGGCCTCATTTTGCTCTTTGGGGCTCTGTCTATCTACTGGAGGTGGTCTCTTCAGGTTCTATCTCCCCACTGTTAGGCATTTTGGCTAAGGTTATCTCCACTGAGTCATGGGGGAATTTCTAGAGATGACTCTTAACTCTACCACACCCCCAGCAGCCTCATATTTCCACTTATTCTTCTGGCCCTGTAGACTTTATCATGTCTTCCTCCTTACCTGACTCTGCCTGCTTTCCCTCTCCCCACTCCTTTTCCCATGCAGATCCTTCCCTCCCTCTGCCTTTAATAACTGTTTTGTTTCCCCTTCCAAGGGGAATTGAAGCATCCTTACTTGGGTCTTCCTTCTTGATAAACTTCATATGCTCTGAATTGTATGTTGGGTATTTTGTACTTTTTGTCTAATATCCTCTTATCAATGAGTACATACTATGCATGTTCTTTTGGGACTGTGTTATCTAACTCTGAGTATTTTCTAGTTCTGTTCATTTGCTCACAAAATTCATGATGTCCTTGCTCTTAATACCCAAATAGTATACTATTGTGTGAATGGACCACATTTTATATATCTATTCTTCAGGTTAGGGACATCAAGGTTGTTTCTGGCTTCTCACTATTATAAATAAAGCTGCTATGAACAAATTTGAGCCTGTGTCCTTGTGGTATGGTAGAGCATCTTTTGGGTGTATGCCCAGGAGTGGTATACCTGGGTCTTCAGGTAGAACGATTTCCAAATTTTCTGAGGAACTGCCAGATTGATTTCCAGAATGATTGCACCAGTTTGCAAGCCCACCAGCAATGGAGAACAATTGTTCTCTCTCCATATCTTCTCCAGCATATGCTATCTCTTAAGTTTTTGATCTTAGCCATTCTGAATGGTATAAGGTGGAATCTCGGGGCTGATTGATCTGAATTTCTCTGATGACACTAAGACTATCGAACAGTTCTTTAAGTGCTTCTGAGCCATTTGAGTTCTTCTGTAGAGAATTTTCTATTTAGCTCTGTATCTCAGTTTTTAAATGGAGCTATTTGGTTTTTTTGAAATCTAATTTCTTAAGTTCTTTATGTATTTTTCATATTAACCTTCTATCTAATGAAGGGCTAGTCAATATGTTTTCCCAATCTTCAGATTGTTATTTTGTCCTATTGACAAAAGGATCTTTCCGTTTCATGAGGTTCCAGAATGACAACTTTTAATGTGCTATTCTTATCTGCTGATCCAAACAACCTTATCTGTTTTCTACTGATCAAATCATGTTTAACTTCAGATAAGTACATTCAATGCCTGGAGACATATTTAAAATGAAAATGTCTAGCCTGTACCTCAGAATTAATAAAACTGAATCATAAGACTAATGCTCAAGATGTTATATTGTAGAGATCTTATGAATCATATTGTTGTCATAATGATTGATGACAAAATCAAGAAGTAAGCAATGAAGTTTTTGTTTCCATTTTTTACCCAGTTATTTTTGTGTCAATTTGCTTCTTCACATACAGAATCCTTAATGGCTACCTCTTATACAAGAAATCTTCCCTGGTCTCACTCCGGAGTACTGTATGATGAGTTTTATAAATTCACATATACAAAAGAATCTGACAAAGCATATATTAATGCTGCTCCACAGAACATGGGCTAGCTGCTAGCAGACATTTTAAATTGATTCTGAGAAAATGTTACAACTTGTGTGCAGGATTTTAGCAGTAAGCACAGTATTGTCCAATCAACAAAGTACATTCTCTGTCATGTAGTAACCCCAGTATAGACAGAAGAGACTGCTTCTAAGATTCTATACATGCCTTCTATACATGTCTTGTAGCTATTTGCCACTAACTACATCAACCAGTTGGCATCCTAGAAAGAACTTTTATGTCTCATAGATCCTTACTTAAATGACACAGTTGTATTTCCTCTTGCTTATTTATGGAGAGAAACAAATATTTAAGTTCTCATATGAGACTTCCCCTGTTACCTAAATCTTTTAAACTATGGATTTATTGTGCTTTCATGAAATAGATTTGCATAAGTTAAGCACATTTATGTAGCATTTAGTAATAAAGCAATTTCAGTATTCCTCTCTTGAGTCCTTTAGTTAGTGTATAGTGTGTAGACATAGGAAATCTGGCCTATGTCCTCTTTCTACTTATAGTAAGTCAAAATGCATCATTCTTTATTATATGTTAAAATTGTATAATCCATAGTAACTGTCTCATATAGTATAAGAATATAGTTATACAAATCAAAGCTTATTGGCATATATTTTAGCCCATCACTTTAGTTCATAAACTAGGTCCTATGAAGATTTGGAGTTACAAGTGGCCATTAATAAAGCCTGAATACAAAGCCTGCTGTTTCCTGGCTAATTTCATGGCCAAAATGAAAATTTAAAAAAATATATAGCTAAAACACAATGATAAATGCTGTGTATAATTTATGGATACATTTCTCTTAATGCTTTAAAACTGTTTTCATAATGGAGCCTAAAAATAGAGAAGTAATTGATAGAAGGCTGAAGTGAAAATTTCTGGTTTCTTTAGAGACTCGGGTGTATCATGGGATATTTTTCTGCAAACTATCTTATGAGAGGGTGTTTTTGCTGCTGCAGACATATCAGAAGATGTTTTGCTGAGAATAGATAGGTGGTGTTTTCTGGAACCTGCCTGGGAAAAAGACATACGGGTTTTGTTTTTTGTTTCTTTTTGGTTTTTTTTTTTTTTTGCTAGAGTTGATGCATAAGAGAACAAATAATAATTGGAAAGTGTATGAATATAGTCCTACAGACAATGGCAGATGCTGTGTGGTATTGGTTTGCCTTGCCACTGTTTGCAGAAATGCTTAAGTGACACTGCTTCAATCTTATTTAGAAGAGGGAAGGAAATAATCACAGAAAGCAAAGGGAAGAAGGGACCTGGGTAGGAGAGGGAAGGGGGAATGGAAAAGTGGAACAGGATCAGATATGGGGGATGTGGACACAAGAGAAGCCCAAAGGGCCTAGAGAATGAATAGAAATAGGCAGTCTTGGGGAGTGGGAGGTGGGAGGGGGAACCTCTAGAAAATATAAGAGACTCTGGAGGTGAGACATACTCAGAACTCGTTGAGGGTGGCCTTAGCCAAAATGTCCAATAGTGGGGAGAGGAAACTTGAAGAGCCAACTTGAAGTAGATAGATAGAGCTTCGAGTGGAGGGACCAATCCATAGTCAAAATTCCTGACCCAGAATTGTTCCTGTCTAAAATGAAGATGAGACTGAAAGAAAGGCAATCCAGTGGCTGGCCCAACTTAGGAAGCATCTCAAGGGGGGTGTTCAGGGCCTGACACTATTACTGATGCTATAGTGTGCTTACAGACAGGAGGATAGCATGGCTATTCTCTGAGAACCCCTACCAGCAGCTAACTGAGACAGAAGCAGATAATTACACTCAACCATTAGATTGAAGTTATGGACCTCTATGTTTAAATTGGGGGAAGGATTGAAGAAGCTGAAAGGGGGAGCGACTCCATAGGAAGACCACCAGTCTCAACTAACCCAGACACCAGGGAGCTCCTAAAGTGTGAATCACCTACCAGGAGCATAAAAGGGCTGGTCCAAAGCCCATGGCACATATATTTAGAATAAAACATATATTAGAATGGTATAAAAATAATTCAAATTTAAATATTCAAATTCAAATTTGGAATGGAATGGTTAGTCTACATACCTGTCAATACTTTAGGTTTGAAAGCATACACGTTTATACCTACTTTATTTTAATTTAGAAAGCTAATTGTTAATATAAAAGCAGAGTTCCTTACCAGATGGCAGAATGGTTCCTAGATTTAACTCTAAAGTTTTGCTAATTTAGTTACAGAATATTAATAAATACAAGGTACTAAGAATAAACAGTCACTATAGGTAAAAGAAACAAGGCTACTTTTGACAGAATCTCATTTCTCTTTGTATTCCTCTATTGTAACTCTATGATCTTAGTATCTCCTTTTGAACTATACACTCAAAGGCAGAACACAAAGTGTATGTTTCATGTGTCAATAAATTTCTCATCTGAAATGAGTTACTCTGCTCTAAATGATCCTCTGTTCTTTACCTCTTTCAAGAGAAAAGAAAATAAAGTTCATAGTTGAATTCTCTATAGCAGGGGTAGAATTCTAGGTCATTTTGTACAAGAAAATAATTGGCAAAAATACAACCAACTACATAAAACAGAGAAGAAATTGATAAAGATGAAGGATATAATTTTAAATAATTAATAAGTACTGAAATCTTAATTTACCTAATAAATTATGAAATAATTGAGAGGTCTCAGTCACATGGGTGATCAAGAAATGTAAATGACAATTTAGATTTTTCAAATATCATGTTGAAAATGCTTTTTACAAAGTTTGGAATAAAAAGAGAAATATTAAATTTTTCTTTCTACTTTTTTGAAGATATTTAGGCAAGACTAAATATTAGGTCAGCTTCTACAGATAACAATTACTCTTTGATTTCCCTCTAAAATGGAAGTAGAAAAAAGACCTATAATGTAACAACCAGTCATATTAAGAAAGAAATTTGAAATCATATAGAGTGGAATTCTGAAAACTTTCTTTATTCTTTTACATGAACAGATATCTAGTACTATGTCGAAGATATATGTAGTAATATAGTTGCTTAAACACATATCTGGTAATGTAGTTTTTAAAATAACTACAGAAAAGTTACAATCTTGAATTCTAGATCCTAACCTAAGTAAAAACCTTACTGTTTGAAAACTAGACCTCCTTTTTACACATCTCCAGTAATCTATTTTGCACATGAAATAAAATCCCGTGAATCAAAGTTGAGTGCCCAACATACCTTGGAAGAGGCAGAATTACAAATAGTTTGCAAAGCCTAGCAGCTGTTGATCCAAATTACACTTTGTGTAAAATGTGATAATGCAGACTCTTTTATTTTCTGACAACCATTAAATAAAATAAAGTTTCCTCAAGTGAGAGGTGCCTGCCAGCAAAATATGCCCCAAACAGTACTATATTCTCTGGTGCCTTTTCTGCTGTGTCAGGGTCCATATGGAAATGGTTTAAAAATGACTTCCGTGAATCCGTTCCTTTGTTCACATTGTGCAAATCTTGTTCTGTTTGATCTGTTTTTGGCTTAACTCAATAAAGTTATTTGATAGGTCTACAATTTGTTCTTACAAGAATATCTAAAGGTGTCATCTATGTACTCTTGTCATAATGTCCCAGAATCTGTCACCTAAAATAGATGAACAGCAGTTGGCTTCCATGAATGTGAAGCTTGCATTGCATTCTGTCTCAAGAAAAGTTGAAGTAATAAAAAAGAAAGGATTTTTGTGATTCCTAGGGGAATTATGATAAATTAGTGGTTGTCTTGGGATGAGTTTACAGCAATTACTATGTTCCATAAGGACCATGGTTAATTTCTGAATAGGATATAGTTATGTTTCTGATACAATGGAAGAAAGAAATATGACTAGTTGTTCATACATTAAATAAGTCATATAAATGTGGCAAAATTTGGGAAATGGAAACAAGTTTCTTTGAAATTCCTTTGGTTAGAAGCCTTAATCAATTAGTTGCTTTTCTTTTTATAGTGGTAAGCTATTTAGTTTTACATTTAGCCATTGTTTATGCACACACACACATAAGCATGTGCCGTGTGTATGGATTTGGATGACAATTTGTATATAATCAGCTTTCTTCTTTCACCACTGAGTACCACTGATTGAACTTAGATCTTCATGATTGACAACAAGTGTGTGCCCTTAACCACTAAGCCATCTTACTGCTTTTATTTATTTGTTATATAATAATGGTATCACTATGTAGACTATGCCTAATGGTTCACAATAACTCCATATCCACAGAATTCAGCATCCTTTTCTGGATTCTGTGGACACCTGCTCTCATGTACTTATATATATATATGAGCACACACACACACACACACACACACACGGGAGGGGGAGGAGAAGGAAGGAGAAAGACTGAAACAGACTGACAAAGAAACATAAGTTAACAGAATAAATCTTCATTTTCAAAGTTACATTTTGAAAATTTGTCACCCATTAGTGGGTTTCCATATGGCTTGTCATAAACTTTTCTTTAGAGTTAGCACTTTCCTTCACCTCCTAAGTTTACTTACACTTCTGTAACCCTCCCGGCTTAAGCCGGGCTATGTCACACTGTTTATTTCTCTGCTTAAATTTGATTAATTCAGCTACCCTCTTCCTTTAACATATTGCTCCCTCAGGACTGCTCTCAATCTTAAATTCCACTTGTTCTCCAAGTAATATTTATGAACCAAAAGTGTTTTAAGTTAGCTTCTGCATATGCAAGAGAGCATGTCTTAGTCTGTATATTTTTCTTCGAGTTTCATCAATTGACCTGCAAATTTCAATGTTTGGATTTGTATTTCTCAGCAACACCCTTTTGTGTATGTATACCCCATTTTTTATCCATCCATCTGGTGGTATGCATATGTATTCTATTTTATAGTTTTTCAGGGTAGGGTGACAATGAACACGGATTTGAAAGTGTCTCAGTAAAAAGATGAAAAGTCTTTTGGGTATATGGACATGAGTGATACAGCTAGGCCACATGACAATTCTACCTTACCTTACATAAGTATGATTTTTTTGAGGGAAGAAAATTTAGCATGCAGTTTTTCAAGAGTACAGTTAATTTCTTTAAACTATATTCAATATACTACATAATAATCTCTTAAACTGACTCCTCTCACAAAATGACAGTCTCTTCAACACTGTTGGAAGAAATGGCTATCCACATGTAGAAGAACAGGGATATACCCTTATATCATACAATATACAAAGTTTATTCAATGGATGCAAGTCTTAAACCTAAACATGAAACAATGTAACTACTATAAAAAGTTAGACGGAATGTTTGAGGACACATGCTAGGCATAGATTTATTTTATATTTTTTGTTTATTCCACAGAAGCACAGATACAAAACTAAAAAATAAACAAGCAGAATTACATTAAAGTAAAAAGTTTTAGCACTTCAAAGTAAGCAATCAGTTAATTAGGAGATTAGCTATAGAATGAGCAAATAATTTGGAAAGCATAATTTAAAATGTATTAGGAATGTAAAAATCTTAAAAAATTAAAACAACTGAATTAAATATCTATTGAGTGGCAAGTATACATAATTAATACTGTGATTTAGCTTGGACATACTCACATTTTATACAGGAGAAAATGAACTTTTTAATAATTCATCCTGATCTCATATTGTCACAAATTATCAATAATAAGGAATATAAAATATATATTTAATTGATATAGAAGCATAATTTATCATTACTTTCATTAAATAGAAATATTAAGGCTAGCGTGTTAGTCCAATGGTAAATTCCTTCTCGCACAAGTATGAGGAACTGTTTTTAAATCCCCAACACATATGCAAATCCTTAGCATGGCAGTTTGTGTCTGTATTCCAGTACTGGGGAGGTAAAAACAAGGAGATATTGGGCCTTCTGGATCCAGCCTGGAAAATTAACAAGTTCCAGGTTCAGCAAGAGAGTGCTTCAAAAATATGGTGAAAGATATTAGAGGAAAACACTTGTGTTGATTTTTGTCCCCCATAAGAACATGCACATACATATGCAAACACACAAGTGTACACACACCTACAAAAGAAATATATACTCCAAATTATATATGAAGAAATAAGAATGAAAATTAGCATCTTTAAAAGTACAATGAAGGGATGGATGGAGTATCTGAATTCTATTCTTATCTCAGTGAATGGCTTTCATTACCTATCCTTGTTTGCTGGGTTCTATGGCTTCTTTGCTTTTCAGAGTGGGAATATTTTCTACATATTTACAGAGTGCACTATTATTTGGGATGTTTATAAGAGATCACTATTATTTAGAATTAAATGTGCTTAATTCTTCAGGAATTTCATTATCTTTCACTGTGATCTGTATCCCTTTCAACTTGACCCTACTGTTGTTTAGCAGGACAACTGCTGTGTCTTTCAGAATGACTGTTGAACCTTCTAAGTACTGAATTTCCTTTTTCCTCCTCACACACTAATGTGCTGTCTTGATTATTTTCACTTTGGATCCCCACTTTTTATTACAACTATATAGACAGACAAGTGTTATATAAATCATGTTGTGCAATAATTTCTCCAGATACTGAATTAGGAATGCCTAGTCTTGTAGCTTCTATGTTTCTTCTCCGTGTCTACCACATGACTGAGGTAAAGTACTGCTCTGTTCCGTGCTTATGCCCTAGGATGATACTGGTAGAGCATTTTCTTCAATCTAAATAAAACTGACTTTCTTTTCTGGTCTGGGATTTTTCCTAACAGATTTCAGCCTTTTAATCCCAAACTATTCTTCATCTTCACCTGTTGTTCTGTACATAATATATTAAGTTTTCTATTCCAAATATCATAAAATCCTATCCTGTCACAAAGTGAGTATACTCACAAGGCTTTCTCCATGGATTTGAGCTTCAGAATTTGACTCAAGACTATCAGGTTGTAACAAATATCACACAGAGTGTGTGAGAGAGGATTGGGATATAGGAGTTTCTGTACCCTTACCAACACTGATTTTGAAAGATGCATACAAAAATGTATAATTTTCTATTGCTATGAAAGAGTTTATTGTGGTTTTACTTACAGTATAAGAGGTTTAGTTCATGGTCATAATTGTGGGGAGCATGGTAACAGGGAAGTAGGCAGGGAGGCAGGCTGGCAGGCATGACTCTAGAAAAGTAGCTGATTACTTACATTTTGAAACAACAGCCATGATGCAGAGTGAGAGATAGCTAACTGGGAATGGCACGGGCTTTTGAAATCTCCAAGCTTGCATCAATGACATATCTCTACAGCATGACCACATCATCTAATACATCCTAAACAATTCCACCAACTGGAAAAAAACGCATGCTAATTATTTAAGGGATTTTTAAGTAACTATAAACAAATCTAATTAAAATAAAAACATTTATACTAAATCATATTTTTCTTTTTCATAGTCTGCAAAAATGTAGTTATTCTGGTACCAGAAAAATATTAGATATATTACTTTTATCCTCCTGATTATAATAGAATGCACTTTTGATTACATGAAGAAATCTTATATATTATTGAATTGAAATATTAGAAAGCATGATCTTTCATCTTTTCCAAATTGACAGAAAACTAGCTATATCCTGAAAGAAGTAATCTCAATTAAGTTACTGCCTCAGACTGGCTTGTAGGCAAGACTGGGGATATTTTTTTAATTAATAATTGATATGAGAGTATCCTGAACACTGTGCCCCTGTCCAGGTAGTTCTGGATTGAATAAGAAAACAAGCAGAGTAAGTCAAGCAGAGCAAGTCAATTAGCAATGTTCTTCTAGTTCTTCTGTTTCCTGCCTATTGCCCTAGTCTTGTTCCTTCCCTGGCTTTCTTTAATGATGAACTATGATTGGAAATAGTAAGGTAAATAAAACCTTTCTTACATAAGTGTCTTTTGTTCATGATGTTTATATAACAGCAGCAGGAAGCCAACTAAGACACATGGAATAAAGAAAATAATTTGCATGTTTAATGTTTTATAGTTTTTTACTTGACTCACCTTCTGCAGTCACTGCCTTCACCCATTCAACATTTTTAAGATGGATTCTCAATTGAAATTTTCATTCTCTAATTTATCCCTTAAATGAATCCAATTCACAAGTCAGATTAGAAACAGCTCAATTTTCCTGGAGCCTGCCTTTAGAATTTCTACCTCATTATCATACCTCCTTTACATTCTGTCACTACAATTTTCTCAAAGCCTAACTTTGTCATTTTCATATTTCTTGATTCATGCATGCCTGCATGCCATCACAAAAATCTGATGAGTGGAATATATATTTTCTAATATATATGTGTGTGTATACATATATGTATAAATATATAATTTCCCCTCTATAATATATTTGCTAAAATATAAATAAACATGTTTGCATGCAACATATATAAACATTACTCTTGTGATCTTTAAGTATCATGTTCTATATATTTTAAGATAGTGCCTTGTCTCAATGTCATAATTAAGAGTAGTGATATAACTATTTTAATCATAATTAGGTAGTGATACAAATGTACCAGAATACATATATAATATATAATCATAATTAGGTAGTGATATAAATGTACCAGAATTTCAAGATCTGAAATTAATTTACACTTCTTACTTCATCATCCTGTGCAAAAATTCTAAATACACAATTAAAGTATTGGAGTTTTTATTATTCACTGTATGAGAGAGGGTGGAAATATAGGAGTACAATATACCATATGGTTTGATATCCACATCCAAATATGGAAAGCTATGCTTCTGTTTGATTGTGTTTCTACTCATTCACTTAACTCAGAGTTATTGAAATTTGGCTTTAAGAACTAAAAATTATTTGAACACTAATATACTAGGTAGAAAATTTTAGATGACCATGTGTATTTTATGTTGTAGTCTGTGATTATACTTATCAATTCATGTATTTTGAATCATTCTTGCATCTTTCAGAGGAAGCCCATTTAATTGTAATGTTTGACCTTTTTGATGTGTTATTGGATTTGTTTTGCAAATATTTTACTGAGAACTTTGTCATCTACATCCATAAGGGAAATTGGCTTTTAATTTTCATTCTTTGTTGCATCTTTATGTCACTTGAGTATAGGGGTAACTGTGAACTCATAAAGTGAACTGGACAGTGCTCTTTCTATTTTATAGAATAATTTGAGGAGTATTTACATTAACTCCTGTTTGAAAGTCTGGTAGAATTCCATGCTAAAATCTTTAGGCTAGAGCTTTCAGGTGTGGTGTGAAGTTACTAGTATGAGATCACTCCCATTATTATGCAGATATTTAATGCTACGAACTTGCCTAGTATAATTGCCCTCATTGTATCCCACAGGTTTGGGTATGCTATGCTGTGTATTCATTTTTGTTGAATTCTAAAATATCTTAATTTCTTGCTTAATTTTTTGACTCATTTCAATTTAATAGAGAGTTGTTCAGTTTCTATGAGTTTGCAAAGTTTCTGTTTCTCCTGCTGTTATTAATATCCAGCCTTATGGAAGTCAGATAGAAAGCAATGTATTATTTCAAATTTTTATTATCTCTTGAGACTCAGTTTGTGTTTATGTGTGTGCAGTCAGTATTGAAGAATGTTCCATGAGGTGCTAAGAGTAAGGTATATTCGTCTTTGGTTGGGTGAAATAGTATGTAAATCTTTGTTAGTTATATGTGGTTTGAGACTTCAGTTAGAGATAGAATTTCTCTGTTTAGATTTTGTCTGGATGACCTGTCTATTGGTGGGATATTAAGTCTCCAACTATCAGTTTGTATGGATCAATATATGATTTAAGCTATAGTCATGCTTATTTTACGAATTTGTGTTCCACTGTGTTTGTAGGTTAAAAATAATCATGTGTTCTTGGTGGATTTTTCCTTTGAGGATTTAGCTAGTTAGTCTTATGTCAATTTAACACACAAACTAGTTACATGAAAGGCAAGAATCTCACTTGAGAAGGTGTTTTTATAAGATTCAGCTGTAGGGCATTTTCTTCATTAGTGACAGATGAGTAAGGACCCAGCCCTCTGTGTGTAGTCCCATCCCTCACCTTGGTGAGTCTGGGGGTCATAAGACATCACAATGAGCAAGCGATGATGAACAAGCCAGTAATTAGACCCGTCTGTGTCAATTCTCCAGGTTTCTGCCATGTTTAAGTTTCTGTCCCAACTTCCTTCAATGCTAAATAGCAATAAGGCTGTTTCTATGCCTTTGATCACAAGGCAGTCTTGGCACACATGAAATGTCCTGCATTATTGGGTACTAAAAACAGTTCACAATAATGTCTAAAATTACAGAGGTGTCGAGTAAACAGAACTAGCCAGACCCAGGCTTACTCCACGACAGGCTGCAAACTGTCAGTTTGGGAGACTGGGTATAAATTTCAGTTTCCCAGAATTGGAAATGTCCATAACAAGTCAATTCCAGGAAAAACTTCCCCTCTTGGGCAGCCAATCGGGATGCTACTCTATCACCTAACCTGAGCTAACCTCACAGGCAGCCAATCAGGAGCTGTAGAAGCTGACCAACTACCTAGTTTGAGCCAAGTATAGTTAATCAGCAAAAGTGCCCAAAATCCCCAAGAGCCTTAACCAATCAGAAAGGTACCAATGCCCTCTGGCAATAGAGACAACAAATCAAGGGAAGGAAAGGTAAAAGTCACCCACTCCTACCCTTACCCTACAAAGTCCATACCTCTGTCTTCCATCCTGAAGTATGGTATAGCCCTGCATGCAGATTCTCTATAAGCCGTCTTTGCTGTTGCATATTGGTCTCGGTTATCATTCTTCACAAATAACGGATCCTTAGAGTGTGGTATTTTCTTCAGGAAGCATGCAGATTAAATTAGGAGCGTTAGTATGACGAACTTGTTTTACCCAAAAAACATCTTTTGTGTAAAAATTAACAGCTTCTGTGGCTGTTGGGGGTTCAGTTCATTGAGGCTGGGCCTCCCTGCTATGTCACAGACTGATTACGTTCTGGGGTGACCCTCTTTTTTTCGTAGACTTGCTTACCTCAGAATGCTGACAGAAAGGAAAGCAAAAGAATCCTCCAGATTCTGACTAGTTCCCTGGGAATGAACATCGGGAAAAGAGACAACAGTTAGTCTGCAACTGAGCCACAGAGAAGACCAGAGGATTGGATATGGACTAGAGGAGGGAGAATGAAGGTCTGAGGCTTGCCTGCATGTTTTTCCAGCCTACTTGCTTCTCTGGCAGCTGTGACTGGTGGGCTCCCAGGGAATGCCCTTTGGAGTTCGAATGTGGGATAGCAGGATGAGTGAGGAAGAAGGTTGAGGGCAAAGACTCATCTGTATGATCCTCTGGAGATGGGGAGATGAGATAGGGAAGCTACAGTAGGTGGTCTGCTACAGAATTGGATGTGACAGTGGAGTTAGATTAGAGACAAGGTAGAAAGCTGAAGATCAAGAGTTAGACTATCTGATTCCTTACCTAGAATGGCCTTTGTCTTCCCACAGAATTCCTGCTGAAGTTGGAGGCTGTAAAATATGAGTCAGGGGAAGAAAGTTTGATGGGGAAGATCTTTGTGGTCCAGTTGAGTTGAAGGCTGGAGTAACAGGATGGCTAGAGAGGAAGTTTGGAGGAGAAAGTCAATCTGCCTGATTCATTGAAGATGTGGTCTGAAAGGATGGAGGATGCAACAAGTTGTCAGCTTCAAAGCTGGAGATGAGACTGAGAGAATGAATTTGGAAGAGAAGATGAAGGGATAAAGCCTTGGAGTTCATGTACCCATTCCTTGACCTAAGTGATAATTATTGTTTCTTAATCAAGTGTTTCCACATTTTTACCTTTGTGTGTAATTTTTCTCTACTAGCTTGTGTACTTTTTATAGATAAAGATAAATTTTGTCACTTTTGAATTCTATTCACCATGCATATCATTGATGATCAACATGAATCGATTGGCTTCAGTTTTATTACTGAAATAATATAAAGCACTTCTGAAAATTGAGTTGTATTATCTATTTTATAAAGCAGTTTTTATTTCATAAAAATAGCTTTATCAGAATAATTTGTATAGTGTTACTTCTGTGAGTTTATAAAGAACAATAGTTATTTAGAGGACACATAACTCCTTATACTATTTTCAAATACTTCCTAGTACTATAGTGATGTTTCTCATTTCCTAGAATGGTCACAGATTTTTTTTTGTTACTTTTTAATTTTTTAATAGGTTTTAATAATAGATGGTATAATTCAATACAGGGTTTGCTTGGATGGTACAATTACAATTACCTTGTTATTAAAGAGATCTGATATTCTTCCTAGGTTGTTGTTTCAGACCATAACTAATAATATGTAAAATAACTGTTATACTACATATACATATTTATTAATTTAGTTGTCAATTCAATAATTATCCATTGATTACTTTGTTTAGAAATTTTATTTGGATTTAAGGACATATTAGGTGAGGAATAGAATCATTCTCAGTACACTGTCATTTTGATGTTAAAGAAATACACCTATAAATTAATGATATTTTTAAGTTGTAACAGATAATTAAATAATAGAAACTAATGTTTTTACCATATTGTTATTGGACAAGGAAGGATCCTGAGCTAAGACATGATTGCCAAGTTTGTATGTCCTGTGTTTCATAGGAACCATTTTAGTTCCAGGAAGGAAAAATATCCTCAAGAATCAATTACAATGCAGCTGAAGTATGAACCACTGGGAGCAAGTGATGTAGGTACAAGATAAAAGCAGGCATGGGGAAAATGCAGAGAGTTTACCTTAACACTGCTTCTCTGTACACTGGTCCCCTGCACAGTTCTTTTTAAGGAGTATTACATTTATCTGTCACGTATAATTTATCATAAAAATGTCTCCTCTCCAGGTAAATATTTTTCTTTAATTTAAAGATTTCCCCTTGACAGTATTTCATTACTAAATATTATAATCAACAAATAATAAAATTTGTTAGAATTTTCTAAACTTTATAAAACTATAATTAATACATTTAAATGTCCACAATTAATGTGCACATCTTAATGTTGTTAGGAATATATACACATCCATACTATGTCATGAAAGCAATGGCTCTAAGCATAAACATTACACATCTCAAATGTCCTTCTACTATTCTTGTGTGTTTTAACAAAGTAGGTTAGCTCCTGTGTTGGAGACATTTTATATTTTCCTTTAGATTAGCTTTTCTTGGTGTGTCAAACTGGAACAATCTATTTAGAATTTTTCATTTAATGGAATAAAATTATTAGTTTCTCCAAAAGTTAAAAGAAAATCATGTATTTAATCAAACTAAAATGAAATAAAAATACGAGCAGCTCCCATAATGAATTTACAGCATCCCAAAAAGAATAAACCATCCAGAAACCATAGATGAAGACATGAATTTATTCTAAATAGGAAGTAGGTTTTAAACAGATTGAATCTTTAATGAGTAGGATGATAAAATCTAATCAAGTTTTGCTAAACAAGATTGAGTGGTTAAAAAATCAGACTTGATTGTATATTGCTAGACTCTAGGGTCGGCAAATTCTGGAGAAGATTTGATTGAATTTATGGAAATACGAATTCCGAAGTTACTGGAGACTGGGATGTGGTGTGATCTAATTAGAGTAAAAGGGCATTTTAGATGCCATGGACAACTCCAGAAATCACAGAATACAAGCTGCTCCAATATTTAAAACTGCTGATACAAAGAATGCATAGGCATTTTCACACAAAGAAGATAAAGCTCTTCTTAAAACAACCATTGTTTCTGCCAATCTTATGAGAGCAGGTACATGAGAGATAAATCTCCCACTTAATGGTGCTTTGCGGAAAAGAACTGTGATAAACAAAGCCTGCAGATAAATTCTTACCTGAGAGATTCAGAGTTTGTTTTCCTGGCACTTGCTGAGCTCTGTGTTAATAAGATTTAACAGCAGCATAGCATCCTGTGAACATCGAAACAGTGTACTTGACCTTCTGTGTAAAATACTCACAAACATCTCATGTAGCATGGGTCTTGGGTGCAAGAACTTATTTTTTTTTATTTGTTTGATTCATTTGTTTTACATTATATAGATAAATATGTATAAATAGATGCATATATAACAAAATGTGTATATTTATTTATTATATATATGCACATCAATTATGAATATGTATACATGAACAATTACTTTGTGTGTGTGTGTGTGTGTGTGCGTGTGTGTGTGTTTATTCTCACACTAAGCTTCAGGTCTCATATTCAAATTTAGAACCCACACAATGTATGGAGTGTATTTGTGTTTATTCCTCTCTCTCTCTCTCTCTCTCTCTCTCTGTGTGTGTGTGTGTGGGTGTGGGTGTGTGGGTGTGTATGTGCATGTGTGTGTTTGTGTGTTTATTCTCACACTAAAGTTCAGGCATCATATTCTAATTTAGGACCCACACAGAGTGTTGTGTTTTGTGTGTGTGTGTGTGTGTGTGTGTGTGTGTGTGTGTGTGTGTGTATTCTCACACTAAGCTTTGGGTCTCACATTAAATTTATGACTTAGGACAGATATTCTCCATTCCCCTCCATTACCGCAATTATTATCTATATTTTCAACAGCAAAAGAAGAGTTTGTAACTGCCAAATTAAATATTAGAAAACTTTAAGACATAAATGTGAGCCTTTTCACTTATATCATTTATTTTATAATATCCTGTTTACAGTTTCTCTTCTCCCATCTTTCTATTTGTTCCCCACATCTTATCTCATTCATATCTCCTTCCTGGTATAGAAATTTCTGAGTTTTTTGAGAATCAGTTGTTTCATGCATTTTTTTTTCTGGAAACTGTCTTATGAGAGGTTGTTTTTGCTGAAGCAAACACATGGGAGTATGTTTTGCTGAGATCAAATGCATGGTGTTTTTCTGGAAGCTGTCTAGAAAAAGGCAAGAAATGTTTTTGCTAGAGTGGACACTTAAGAGAACATGAGATGTTTCATAAGGTTATAAATATAACCCTACAACGTCAATATGAGGAGACCCCCTTGGACCTGTGGAGGCTCTATGACCCAGTGAAAGTGAAGGTTAGCGCTCTAAGGCTGGAGTGGGTGGGTGAGAAAGGTAGTACCCTCATAGAGGCAGAAGCAAGGGGAGAGGCTGGGGCTTTGTGGAGGGGAAACTGAGAAAGGGGATAACATTTGAAATATAAATAAATAAATAAATAAATAAATAAATAAAAATATAATATAAAAAATAAAATAAATATAATCCTACAGACAGTGGATGACACTGTGTGGTATTGGTTTTCCTTGCCACTCTTTGCTGACCACCATTGTGATGACTTCATCAAGAAATATTCCTCAAAGAATTTTTGATGGTGTTCTGGCAGCTTCTTGATATTTCCATACACTCAGGCTGATTGGCAAAGCTTTGAGGTTTCTTCTGAATTGAACCACCTTTGGTCATTCATGAATGTTGTTTGCAAATGTATCAAGCTACTGCTGATGATTGGTGTCAACTGAATTGCTGTTATCCTGACAATGCAAATTGGATTTGCCCCAAAAGAACTATTTCTAAATAGGTCCTCTGTTGTGGGCCTTATCAACACAAATATTAGTTGGTTATGCCCACAAGATTTGTACAACATTTGCACTAGCATATATTGCAGGCAATACACCATTGTAGACTTTTTAAAATGTGGCTGTGTTCATGTTTACAATTTCTTTTGGTAGTATGTGTAATGCATTGGTATTCCAAAGATACTAACTAGCACACAGGACTCAAGACTTTATGTAGGCCCAAGCTTAACTTCTACATCTTCAAGGAGTTGTACAGGTGTTGTCTTCAGAAATAGGGCTTTGCTGTCAGTTTGTGGAGAGCAATGTGTTACCTTGGCTACAACTTAAGTTGCTTGAGGATTCCCATTAGGGCTATTTTGGCCAACAACACAATCATATATAACCCAATTACACCACTGGAAGTTTCTTTTGGTGACAAGAGGTAGAAATTTGGGATTCTGTCTCCCTCATTACTTATAATTATATTTAGATCACATTCATAGGAGGTTTTTGGTTTTGGTTTGGTTTAGTTTGGTTTTTTTTTGGTTTTTTGTTTGTTTATTTGTTTGATTTGTTTGGTTGTTGTTGTTTGGTTGTTTGGCTGGTTTTACTTTTAGAAGATTCTACTGTTTTATGTTTCCATCTGAACCACTCAATGGCCTTAATTTGAGTTGTCTTTCAATATTTTTGCCCCTAACTCCCTCTCCCCTCTAGCACCCATTTGATCTTTCCATTCATGTATCCCTAAACCAACCCATTTGTAAGTATGGAGTCTATTTCCATTTCCTTGCCATAGTTATCTGTCTGTCCTAGTACCTTAAATTATACCTAATATCTGGTTGAAGGAATTGTAGCTTGATTATAATTCATTTATCACCTACCATCCACATATAAACTACACAATTTCTCTCTTTGTCTGTCCGTCCGTCCCTTCTCTCTTTCTCTCTCTCTCTCTCTCTCTCTCTCTCTCTCTCTCTCTCTCTCTCTCTCTCTGTCATAAGCTTTTATCTGTGAATTTTATGATTTCATGGTTATTTAATGCAGAATAATACTCACTTGTGTAATGTACAACATGTTGTTTATTCATTCTTCTATTAAGGAACATCTGGATCATTTTACATTATGAATTTTATGAGAAAAGAAACAGTAAACATTTTTCACAAGTATCTCTGTGGTAGTTTGAAGGGTTTTTTTGTGTTTATGCCCAAGAGTAAGATAGTTGATTCCCACTGTGCATATAAAAGTTTCACTCCCACCAGCAATGAATGAGTGTTCTTTCACCAAACTCTCACCAACAGGAGCTGTCATTTATATTGATCTTAGCCACTCTGTGAGTAGTATCAAAGTAGTTTTGATTTCCTTTCCCTTTTTGATGTTAAACATTCTTAAAATGTTTCTCAGCTGAGATTGCTTTTCTGAGAATTCTCTGTTTAGATATGTACCTATTTACTAATTAGGTTACTGTTTCCTTGCTATCTAGCTCTTTTAGTTATTTGTGTATTTTGAATATTATCTTCTGTCATGTGTGTAGTTGGAAAAAATTATTTCCTACTCTATAGGTTTCTACTTTTTCTGGATGATGGAATTCTTTGATGTGCAGAGCTTTTCTGTTTTATGTGTCCTATTTTTGATTGTTGATCTTAGTGTCTGAGTGAAGAGTGTTCTGTTCATAAAGTTGTTTCCTATGTCAATGAGTTCAAGGGTATTCCTCATTTACTCTTTGTCAGGTTCTGAACATCTGGTTTTATGATGAAATATCTAGTTCATTTGGACTTGACTTTTCTCTCTCTCTCTCTTTCTCTCTCTCTCTCTCTTTTTCTCTCTCTCTTTTTTCTCTCTCTCTTGCTCTCTTGCTCTCACTCCCGCTATCGTTCTCTCTCTCATCTCAGTGTGGTGTGTGTGTGTGTGTGTGTGTGTGTGTGTGTGTATGTATGTTTGTGTGTGAGTGTGTATGTGTGTATTTCTGGCTTCTTCAAAAACCAGATGTTCATAGGTATGTGAAATTGTTTCTTGGTCTTCAATTTGATTTTATTGATCCACCAGTCTGATTTAGTGCCAACACTATGCTGTTTTTATTACTATAACTTTATAATGCAACATGAACTTAGTAGGCAATTGTGATTACTCCATGAGTTCTTTTATCATTTAGGAGAATGCATCAGTGGTCTGCAATGGAGCTTTTGATAAAACTGGGAGATAAGACTGGAGGAGAAAAGAAAGAAGTGAAGACCTGCAGTTTTCCTGTTTGCTTCACTGATTGGAGTATCACTTAGATCCATTGAGAGTTGATTACATTTGTTCAAGATTTTTTTAAAGTTATTTCCCTCTTTCATTACTTAATTCACATTTCACAATGAAAATAAATATTATTTCTAAAATTTTTTGTGGTAATTTGAGGGAGGGTGATACCTGGGTGGGAGAAAGGAGGGTAAAGAGGAACAGGATGGGGAAGCGGGGGCGGGGGGAGGAGAGCAGCCCAGAAAGCCAGGAGAATAAATGGACATAAGCAGCCTCAGTGTATAGAAGGTAGTGGGACCCTCTGAAAAGTACCAGAAACCTGGGAGTTGAGAGAATCTCAGGACTCAAAGGGGGTGACCTTAGCCAAAATGCCTAACAGTGGGGAGAGGGAACTCAAAGAGCCCACCTCCAGTAAATAGACAGGGCCTCAAGCAGAGGATCCAATCCACAGTCAAATTTAGATGCAGAATTGTTTCTGTCTAAAAGAATTGCTAAGTCAAAAATGGAGAAGAGACTGAAAGAAAATTGGTCCAGGGAGCAGTCCAACTTGGGATCTATCTCATGAGCTCAGGGCTAAGGCACCAAGGCCTGATACTATTACTGATGCTATGATCTGTTTATAGACAGGAGCCTAGCATATCTGTCCTTTGAGAGACCCTACCAAGAGCTGACTGAGTTAGAGGCAGATACTTACACCCAACCATTGGACTGAAGTTAGGACCCTCTATAATTGAATTAGGGTAAGGACTAAAGAACCTGAATGGGAGGGTGACTCCATAGGAAGAACAGCAATTTCAACTAACCTGGACTCATGGAAGCTCCCAGAGACTGAGTCACCAACCAGGCAGCATATGTGGGCCAGTCTGAGGCTCTTGCACATATGTAGCAGAGGACTACCTGGTCTTGCCTCAGTGGGAGATTTGTCTTATCCTGGAGAGACTTGAAGCCCCAGAGAAGGAGGCTACCTGGTGGTGGGAAGCATCCTCTTGGAGGCAGGGGGATGAGGAACTATGGGGGCAAACTAGAGGGAGCTAATGGCTGTAATGTACATAAAACAATTAAAATTATTTTATATAACTTAGAATTTACTGACTTTGTAAAGGGTGAATTTACTCCATTATTAATTTCTTTTATTTGTACCTTCACCTACCTTGTATTCAATTATAGCACTTATAACCAAGTTAGTTTTCTAAGTTTCTCATTTGCATTTAGTTTTCTTACATAAATTTGTTTGTTGTTATTTATTTTGTTTGTTTGTTTAAAATCTTTTTGAGCTATAATGCTAAAACACAATTCATTAGAGTTTTTCTTTCACCTTTTTGTTATCTACCTACTTGATTTAAATAATTTCCTGGGCATAGGACAAAAAGCATTGCTGTTTATTTTGTCTAGATTTCAAACATTTTGTTTAGAAACTTGAAAAGAATTTTCCTAACACATCTACACCTCTGTCATCTTCCTGGAAATCTTATATTTTAAATAAGTTTTTCTATGTCATTATTATGTGCTAATTAAAATGGACTCATGCTACAGCTTCATAATAAATAGCTACCCAATTGTGGACCTGAAACATTTTCATTTAGTAACAGTTTCATTAACATTTACCGTGTGCCAGTCACCTTTGGAACATAAAATTTTGTTTACAGAGGCAATAAAATCTTGATTACTGGTAGATACAATTTAGTTCTTTGCCAAATAGTAAAAGTAATAATCGTGCTTGAGCTCAACCATAAGTATTTCAAGGGAAGAAATCTTGAAAACATTGTATGAAAGGTTAGATGCTCAGGCTTATAGATAAAACTATTGGTCAGTTTAAACTACAGCAAAAATGGCAAGATAGCTAGTCCACAGAAATACTAGGGTTGAAGCATTTAGTCATCTGGGACTTCCTTAATGTCAATAAAACACCATTGTTTATTCACCTAGCTTCTTCTCATTTCATTTGATGCACAAAACAAAGGATAATGCCAGATACCAGACCGACTCCAGAACATACTGCCTCTAGCACTGCTTTGAACAATAATTTGAGTACTTGAAAAACTAACACCATTCTTCATCTTTTTAAAATATAATTTTATTTTTGTTTATTTAGTCTTCTTTCATACAATACATCCCAACTGTAGCCTCTGGCAACCATACCTCCCATCTCCCTTAGATCTACTGCTCCTCTATTTCTCATCAGGAACAACAGGACTGCAAATGATATCAAATACACTCCACGTAACAAGATACAAAAAGATTAGGCATCTACCCTTATATCAAGACTGTATGAAGCAACTCAGTAGGTGGAAATAGGTTCCATGAGTAGGCAAAAAAGACAGAGAGAGCTATACCCCATTGTTAAAAATAGAACAAAACCCACAACATATAGGAAGAGGGCTTGGTGTAAATCCATGCAGACTCCATCATGGCCACATTAGTCTGTGTGAGCTACTAGGAGCCCTGCTTGCTTGATTCTGTGTGCCCTGTTCTCCTGGTGTCCTTGATTTCTCTGGCTCCTACAATCCTTGTCCTCTTCTGCAGAGTTTACCAACCTCAACTTAATGTTTGGCTGTGGGTCTCTGTATCTGTTCCCATCAGCTTCTTAGACTAGTCACTGATTCTATGAGAATAGTAGAATATAACTAGCAAGTATCTCACTGACTTTTGTTTTGTTTGTCAGTCATCCTTATTTCTACTCTAGGTTCCTGAGCCATCTAGCAGCTTCTGGATCTTGGCTATCTAGGCAGTGTCAGGCATGGATTCCTTCTGCTGTTGTGGCCCTCATGTTAGACCAGTCATTGCTTGGGCACTCCCACAAGCACTGACCAACCAATACTCCACTGCATCTTGCAGATCGTGGGTGAGAGATTTTGAGAGTGAGTTGGTATCCTACTCCTACCACTGGGAACCTACCTAGTTATAGAAGATGGCTAGTTTAAGCTCCATGACCTCCATTACTAGGAGTCCTCTCTAGGATCTACCTCATAGGTTCCAGGAAGTTTCTCCTACACTCTGTCTCCATACCAATCCTTAAAAGCCCAACTATTTCAGTCATCTCTCTCAGTGCTTTCTCACTCTTTCCCTCCCTCCTGTACCTGATTCCTCCTGCTCCCATCACAAATTTCCCCCAATCCAATCAAAAATTCTATTCTATTTTCCCTTCTCAGAGAGATCCATGCATTCCCTAAGACCACTCCTCTATATTTAATTTCTCTGAGTCTTTAGATTGAGGCTTGATTGTTGTTTACTTAAAAGCTAATATCTGCTTATAAGTGTGTACACATCATATTTGTATTTTGTAGTCTGGGTTCCTTCCCTCAGGATCATGGATTTAGCTTTCCATTTTCCTCATCCATTTGCCTAAAATTTTATGATGCCATTTTTTTTCTAACAATTGAGTAATATCCCATTGTGTAACTATACCACATTTTTGTTATCTATTTTTTTGGTTGAGGACTATCTACATGGTTTTTAGTTTCTGATTATTAAAAATAAGATCCTATGAACATAATCAATCGACTGTCCTTTTGGTAAAATGGGGTCTCTTTTTGCTATATCTTCAAGAGTGTTATAGCTGGAAAATGAGGTAGATCAATTCAGTTTTCTGATCGATTGATTTCCAAAGTGGCTGCAGGAGTTTGCACTCCCACCATTGATGTAGAAATGTTCCACTGGCTACACATTTTCACCAACATAGACTGTCATTTGTGTTGTTGATCTTAGCCACTTTAAAAGGTATTAGACTGACTCTCAATGTAATTTTTATTTCCATTTTCCAGATGGCTAAGGATCTAACTCCAATTTTACCATAGATAAAACATAGGGATTATTCATCCAGCTGACATTTCCAGGATATGTTGTATTACTGATCTTTCCTTTTACTGTTCTGCCAAATTTCTGGGCTATCTAATTTCCTTTTAGTCATTTCACTATTCCTAAATGACTACCTGAAATATTATAGCAGTGGCAATACTAGAATCTTGCCTACTACTTAAGATTTCTCAATTTCCAAATTTAATCAAACAATGAAAATGCTATTATCAGAGCACAAGCTGTCTTACTGTAAGCCTTATCATATAGTGATTCAATACCACTTACCCTAGCATTCTGATATTTGTAGTCACAGTCTTCAGCCATTAATAAAGCTAATTTTCCATAGTTGAACATCCCTATCAAGAGGTATAAGCCTATCAAATTTACAATTAGTTTTCTTTATTGACTTAAATTAGTTCTAGTAATTTTTGGTTGTGAGCCTAGCCTTTAACGGCTGAGCCATTTGAATTGCAACTTAGCATATGCTGATTTTATAATCTATGAAATAGAGATAATATTAAAAATCATTGCTTAGGCTCTGACAATTACCTTAAACACTTCTCATTCCATATTGTACATCCTTTAGTCTAAAGAGTTTGTATGTCCCAATAGACATTTTCTTCAATAGAGCAAAGTTAAGCTTTCAGACGGGTCTTCATGCTCCTGCAATTACATTTTATCTTTCCCCTTCTTATCAACAGCTGTGTACTTTCCCAGATAGAACTCCTCTGCCACCTTTGCTTTCAGTTCTCTAGAGAACTGACTTTACTCTAGCATTTCTACATTTTATGCATTCCTAATATTATAGATTCTTTATGTCTATAAGGCTACAAGATAGTTGAACATTATAGTGAGCATTTAGGATTGTATTACCTCAAAATTATTCAACAGCAACAGTGTGTAAAATGCTGCCCATAAAAAATAGGTATAGATAGGATATTGTATAATATACTATATATGCATATTCAAAAACCATATGATAAATGTCATGTGCACAATAACTAACAAGAGCAAAAGAATTAGGTAATATGTTTAAGATGTCACTACTGTCTCCTTCCACCACCTCATCATTGTATTACCAAGGAAATACCATTTATCACCAACTCTAAGGTCTTCAGTCTTCTATATCTCTCATGATCATTCCCATATTATAGCACTTTGCTAAAATTAAATTAGTACCTTCATAGCATCTTGTTACTTAAAATTTTAGGCATTGTTCTCCCTTCCCTTTATGTAAAACCAGTACTCCTTGCACATGACAGATGCCACAGGCATCTACTAGGGCACAGAGCACAGTAGCTGTGACATAGAAGATAAAGCACAGCTTATTAAATGATTCATGGAAATGACACTGTCTACAAGTTGATTGCACCAAACTTTTAGTAAGAGACAATTTGAAAGTCCTAGGGATATTTTTTCCTAGAAATACAAAACTAACAAATAAAGGCTGAACTTAAGTTGATCTTGTTTCTTTTACTTATTTTTCCAATTTTATCGCTGTATTTTCCTCTTTCTTTTCATTTTTTTCTATGTATTAATTTTTACTGTGTGTGTGTGTGTTTATTTATTTGTTTATTCATTTCAGGCATCAAATCTAAGACAATCTTTCCTGTATAATAGAGAAGTTGCCTACCATTGTACCCTTAAGCCCATACCCACATGTGCACAATTTGTATATATGTATTATTACTTATCCTTGCATCTAAGTATTTGGGAAAACATGAATTGTATAGTTTTTTTAATGACATCCATGTTTGTTGTCTGAGATTTACTGTGCCAGTCCAATGTCACTAAGCCCAACTCTCTTTTTTTTTTTTTACGCTATAATCAATATTTTCAATAGCTCTTCCAAGGAAATCTTACCTGTCACTACTTCTAAATAGTTGATATAGCCAGACATCAATTGTATTATTCAGAAGAGTCATAAATACTTGAAGTGCAAATTAATCAACTATTTATTGATGGTCCATATGCTGTATTCATCTACAAAATTTAGACTGAATTTTTCTAAATAGTAATAGGATATAATTTAATAAGTAAGTGAAATTGAAAGCTCCTAGAGTTAGTAAGTAAAGAATTGAATTTATTAATGATAATGAAAGTCTTTGATGTTGAGAAGAAATGATCTAGTGAAAAACGTAATTGAGAATGTAACCAATGATTGGTTCATTTTACCTTTATAGTCTAAATTCAAATTTAATGGTTTGAACACTAATGCTAGTTGATGAGAATTTTATAGGAGAAAAATCTGTATGGGTATGCTGTCAAATCTAACACAATGAACTAATTAAATATAAGAAAATGGCTAAAACAAACAAACATACATACATATATATATATATATATATATATTAAAGTGAAGAAACATTTTGCATAGCTAAAGATTTTCATCAAAGTTAATGGGATAAAAATGACATTAACTTTTATTCTCTGAGAAGTCTCTGGAAATAAATATATATGTAAAAATCAGAATGCCTTCCAAAAGTAGTACAAAGAATCATTCAGTCAAGAGAAAGTCTTTTTCAACAGATGTGCCATCCTCTGTCTTTTACCTGTAGTATGTGAAGTACTGGAGCTGACATCTGCAGTAAGACAAACTACAGACAACAGATATTTTAGGAAGAAAGACAGCTATGAGGAGGTATAAGCCACACAAATACACCAATGCGTTTTGAAAAGGCATTGTACCAACACAGTGAGTGCTGAAGTGTTATTCACAGATGTTACCTACCTTCCCTGCTGAAGTAACTAGCTATGAACAAACTAATGACACAAGTAAACTTAATTTTCAGTAGCATTTATTTTCTCACACAATAGCCTAGGATGGCTGAGAACTCTCTGAAGTACTTCTGTCTCACATATCTAGATTCTATACTTGCAGATGTGAAGCAGCACTGCTTCAGTACCTTTAAATCTATCTATTCACTGTTGATATCTCTTTACATCCAGATGCCCTCTAGTCAGATGTTAAACAAAATCCAGGTTTTCTGGTGCCCATATTGAATTGTCCTTGTCAGCCTCCTCATTTTAATGTGAAATAATTGCTGCATTCTCATTTTCTACTTACATTGTTATAGCTCAGCAATCCTGTCTTCAGTTCCCTCCAGATTTTCCTGACCTTCTCTGTAACAGGTGTCCTATAAAAAGTGGGTCTCAAGTTCTTCCATGAACTGAATCCCCCAGAGCCATTGTTAAAACACATATCTCAGAGCATCCTGAAAAGGTCTGATTCATTGGGAGCATTTCTAGCAGGTTCCCAGACAGTGTAGACACTGTTAGTCTAGGGACCAATTCTGAAAAACACAACTTTAAAACATTTGCATGATCATTCATGTTTAGCCATTAAAAGGTAATAGAATCACACTACAGACATAGCAGAAGTAGATAAATACAATTCATTTTAATGACAGCATCTCTCAGCACACAGAGCATGTCCACCGAGTAATAGGTGTTTGACAACATTTTATTGAATCAATATGAATGCAAATGGCAAAAAATATAATACTTTTATTTCTATAGCAGTGATTACAAGTCCAAAAAGTAACTTGAGTGGAAGTGAGTGTCAACTGTCTTGTGTCAATCTCACTCAAAGAAAATTACAGCAGATTATAAATGACATTTGCAATGATAGCATTAATACATTTCATTTCCGTAAAGAGCATCTTGGAGGTTTAGAAGCACTTCAAGAGCCTGAAAATACTGGGGTTAGAATAAACAACAGATCTCAAGCTTCTGCACAGTAGAGGGTTGTCCAAGAGTATATGCACACAACATGTGTCCCAAACTCATTGACTTCTACCGGCAGGGAAGGTCTTCTCAGGTGGTCACCAACCAGAATGCTTTGCACTTACAGCCAACATTCAAACAACCCTGATGACCCTTCCCTGCTAGGGAAGGCTGTCATTTCTGGCTTAGAAAATGCATTCTGCAGTATACACATTAAAGCAGAACAAAAATTCTTAAAGGCACAGCCAGCCAAAACTTCTGCTCAGAACCAAATTAAAAATACTATGAGCCAGTGAAATTAAAATATTGTGAATGGAGAATACGTAACTTAAGGAAAAGCAGATAATAAAAAGTCTACTCAAAAAGAGTTTGAGCTCTGATATAAGGTTGCACCCTTTTTATTTAAACAGATATGAAAAACTAACAAGTAAGGAAATAGATCAATGAAACCAAAAACCAACCATTATAGATTAGATCAATTTGGCCTAAATGGCTTCATTAGTTTGATTGATACATATTTTATTGGGAAAGAGAAGCTGTGCATATTGACATGGTACCATGAGATATCAATGCATACTATATTGTGAAATGATCAAATATGTGCTGATGAGGTGACAATGTGTATAGAATGGGAAACACAGGGATTTAATTTATCATATAAAGAAAAACATTTTAATATTCTTTAAACTACTATAAAACATTGAGTAAGAAGTCAAAGAAGGCATTATATGTTGCTGAAAAATTTGTGCTGTTGCAATGTGCATTTCTCTTTGGGTAGTTTAGAACTGATTTCAGTTCTCAGTTCTAACCCTTGTGTTCTCACTAATCCTGTAACAGAAATTGAGGCTGTACTTGCATGAAATTTTAGTGAGCATTCTAAATGGACATTTGTCTTCATGGTATTTCACAATTAAATCCTTAATAATTATGTAATTAAAAGTCATAATATGATCTGGGGAGGTGATGAAGCTTCCAAACTTCAGATAATATAAATAAGCCTATCTACTAGGAAGCTTTACACTCTAGATTAATTTTCAGCAAGTATGTCCTGAAATATTCCCACCTTTAGACACATGAAAATTCATGGAACAGTGCCAAACTTAGAAGCAGAATCCAGAATAACAAATCAATGTAGCATTTCACTAAGATTCAGAGGTAGGTCTTACAATGCACTGTTTATGTGTTACAAATATACAGATAGATAATTTTAGATTAGTGATCCTATTTTTCAGTGTATCTTATGTTTCATTATACCTTTTAGTATTTTAATTTAAAAATCTTTCCATTGATTCCAAAAGTAATTAAAGTATTATATTGAAGCTGCTTTAGAACTGGGTCGCAGTCATTTGTGAAAGCAGTCTAAATCATGTAAAACTATTTTTTTCTCTCACGCATTATGACCTGATTGGAATTTCCCATTGCTATTCTTTTACAAAACTCCAACTTCTGCACCTCCCCATATCCACATGCCAAATGGAGGCATTTCCCTTAAGAAAAGTGAAGATCTTGTAAGGATATAAATGGAAGATTACATGACAAGATGTATTTATGCTACAAACAAATCCTCATATGAAAGCTGGACAAGACAAGTGCATGTTGGGTACCAAGAGCAGTTAGAGTTGTTCTTCACTCCAACTGTTAGGAGTCCTACAAGAACACCAAGCTACATATCCATAACATATATTCAGAGAATCTATCTCATACCTATAGAGGCTTTGTGAGTGTCACTTTGGTTTCAGTGAAGCTCTATGAGCCCTACTTAGTTGATCCTATGGGCCATGTTCTAATGGTGTCTTAGACTCCTCTGGCTTATACAATCCTTCCTCAACCTCTTCCATCGGGTTCCGTGGGCCCCACCTAATGTTTGCCTGTGGGTCTCACCATCTCCCATCAGTTGCTTAATGAAGCCTCTCTGATGAAAATTGAACATGGCAAAGATCTATGAGTATAGCAGAATATCATCAGGAATCATTTCATTGACTTTTCTTTGCCCACTCATATTTGGTTCTCTCCATGGTCGCTGGGGTATCTATTTCCATTTCTGGGTTACCCAGACAATATAGGACATGGCCTCCCTCTTGTTGGGTAGGCCTCAAATTGGACCAGTCATTGAGTAGCCACTCCCACAAGTTCTGTCCCACTATTACTCAAGCACATCTTGTAGGCAGAACAAATTGTAGGTCGAGGGTTTTGAGGTTGGGCTGGTGTTCTAGTCCCACCACTGGAAGCCTTACCTGGTTAGAGAAGATAACTGGTTCAGGCTCCGTATCATTTAAGTAGTCTTTGATATGGTCACCCTCATAGACTCCAAGAAGTTTCCAGTGCACTAGGTTTCCACATCACTCTCAAATGGCCCCCAGTTCCAGTTACCTCTTCCTGTACTCTCTCTGTTCATCCTTCCATGCTCCTGCCTGATTTTTCATGTTCTCATCCCTACTCACTCCCAGTCCACCTCCAAAATCTATTCTTCTTCCCATTCCTAGGTAGACTAATACCATGAGCTGTTCCACAGCTATGCTTGTTAATTGGCCTCTCTGAGTCTGTGAATTGTAGTATTATAATCATGACTTAACAGCTAATAATCCACATATAAGGGAGTATATACTATGTTTGTCTTTCTGTGTCTGGATACCTCATTCAGGATTATTTTTTCTATTTCCATTCATTTACCTTCAAATTTCATGGTGTTGTTTTTAACAGCCGATTAATTCATAATACCCAGAAATTGGAAACAGACTAGATGTTCATCTAAATCTTAAAACATGAGGATTGAATATGACTTTCTAATTTATTAATTATTTACCAATCCATCATCCACTGAGGCACTGGGAAAGGGAAACCATCAACACTGGATAGGTTAGCTTTGGTCAGGACGAGCTTTTACCAGCTACAGATGATAAAATATCAACACTGGATAGATAGATTGGCTTTAATCAGGTTCAGCTTGTACAGCTACAGATGGTAAGTCTTTGAGGGGTGGCATATTTATAATACTTAAAATTTTGGTGAATTATTATTTTACTTGTGTCTCCATTTTGAATGAGATCAATTGTTTTAAATAAGAAACACAGTTTAATCACTCTGGACACAGAGCTCAGTTCTGTCTCTGCCCACGTTTTTGATCTGTTCCATCTGAATATCTGCTTTATATAATCAATCTCTATAAGTTTCTATATATAAAATTCTGGATACAGCTGTTCAACTCACCCACATAGATTCCACTGCTCCTATGAACTTCTCAGACATGCAAGAGGAACCACACAGAACTCATGCACAGTTGTTCTAAAATTCAGAGCGTTTTGACTCTAATTTGAGGGAAAGATATCAATATGATTACAATAGATTGGATGGAATTCTCAAAGAATTAATTATATTTAGAAAAAAAAGCCATAAGGGAAAACCAGATAATGCCATGGCCATTATTAAAGATTGTAGCCTACAAACCCACACAGTCTCACCTTTGTTCCCCCCATCTTCATGGCTGTGTATGTTTCCTTCCTATCTGTCTGCGTGGTGTGCTGCTTGCTCTCTGTGGCATTTGAAAGTACTGAATTGATTGATTACCTGAGCTTTATTTTGTCTCCACTGTGAAAATATTTGTTGTAAAACATGCATTCACTAATGATTAATTTATTATAACTCTAGTTGATTCATAAAGGGTAATATAATTTTTAAAACATATAAAACTAAAGGAGAAACATACATTGTTTTTTGAGGGGAGTGAAGGAATATATAACACTGAAAAATGAGAGCTGTGTGAGAAAATACATGCAATATGATTCTACACATGTTAAAATTCTTAGTACTTCATACACAAAGCAATCTAACTGCAATTTTCTTATTCACAGGATATGTTTGAATCTTGATATAAATTGAATCTTTTGTTCCCCCTCGTTTTCCTCCAGACCCTTCCATGAGCGTTGTCATTATGATCTCCCATACCCTTATCACATTTTCAAGTTGATAACATCTATTTCTTTGATTATTATTGTTTTTCACACACACAACACACATTCATACATGTAACTTTTAATAACAGTCAATTTAAATTGGCAGAAATTTCAAAAGCGTCCTTAGGATACTCTGTAAAAATATAAAAATATTCATAACTTGTTATAAGTAGTCGATTTCTGAATTCCAGAAGTTGAATCCAGGGTGAAACTTTACAACATCATATTCATGATGGCTAATTATTCATCTTCTATGGTTTAATGGTCACACAAGAAAATGGAAAAAATTGTATTTTTAGTATGCATAACTCTTATTTTTAAGAAATTGTTTTGATAGCATTTTATTTTATTTCAAGATCTTGCAAATATTTATCAACATTAAATTAAGTTTGTGTATGAACAGTTCGCTAAAATATACTGTAGTTTTAATTACTAATATCCACTTTTACTCTCAAGTGCATCATTGTCTGGATAGCAACTTATCTGTCCTGCATTCTTCTTTCCTTTATATTTTACTGATAGCAATGTTCTCTCTCTCTGAATTTCTTTTGTGCTTTGTTTATCTGACAATCCTTATTCATCCCTTTAGGAACAAGTTAAACCGCAGCAATGCACACTTAATTAACTTCTAAATTAACTGTTTCTTAAATTCCTCCGTATGTCTGTGTGACTATTATTCTCTGGAAAAATCATATATTTCACCTCATAATGAGCTGCTCAGTGGTAGAATTTTGAAAGCAATATGTTATAATACTGTTTCCCAATATCAAGCTCCTTCCATCACTTACTCACTACACTACAAATGTTATTCCTATATAGTAAACAGTGTCAGAGCACTTAATTTATTATATGCCTTAAAGTATAGAGCAGAATGCCAATTTATTTTAATTAACAGAAGAAATAACAATGGATTATCTAATTTTTGCTGTATTTGAATACTAAAATGCTATGCTATTATATATTCCCTGAAGTTGTTTCAAAAAGCATCATTCTATACTTTTTCCATTTATTTATTTATTTTTACATCCCAATCACCACCATCCCTGATAGCCCCCCCTTACACATAGTCCTTCTCCCCTAACTTCCTCCTCTTCTCCTCTGAGTTAACAGAAGGCCCCATGGGTATCTACCAAACTTGACACAAGTCTTCAGGACTAGATATATCCTCTACCACTGAGACCAGAAAAAGCAACTCAGGAGAAGAGTCTACACACAGTCAACAGCTTTAGAAACAGTCCCCGCTATAGTTGCTGGTATATATCTGTGAGAGTCCAATGTCCAGTCAATGTATGCTCTTTGGTTGGTGGTCTACTTTCTGGGAACCTCCAAGGGTCCAGATTATTTGACTCTGTTGGTCTTCTTTTGGAGTCCTATCCCCTCTGTGTTCCTCAGTCTTCCCCCTGCCTCAACTCTTCTACAAGATTATTTGCTCAGTCTATTGCTTGGTTGTGGGTCTCTACATCTGTTTCTGTCAGCTGCTAGATAAGGCCTCTCAGAGGACAGTTATGCTAGGCCCCTGTCTTCAAGCATAAGAGGGTATCATTAATAGTGCCAGGGATTGGTTCTTGCTTATAGGATAGATCTCAAGTTGAGCTGCTTATCTGTTGGTTATTCACTAAGTCTCTGCTCTATTATTGTCCCTGTATTTCTTGTAGAGAGGATAAATTTTGAGTCAAAAGTTTTGTGGGTAGGTTGGGGTCCTGATTCCTACAATAGGGGGTCCTACCTGGCTACAGGAGGTAGCCTCTCATTTCCGTATCCCAACTGCTACATGTCTCAGCTATGGTTACCCCCATTAACTTCTTGGAGCTTTCCCTTTCCAGGTCTCTGTCAGGCCCTAGAGATGTGCCTCTGCTACCCTCCACCCATGCCAACTACAGATTTACATTCATTCATCTGGTCCTTCCTCTTGTCTCTCCTTATACCTGATCTTGAACCCTTCCCCAGCCTCTCTCCAAACCAATTTCCTCCCTCCATCTGTCTCCTATGATCATTTTATTCTCCCTTCTAAGTGAAATTCAAGCATCCTCACTTGGTCCTTTCTTCTTATTTAGTTCCTTTTTGTCTGGAGTATATAATGAATACCCTGTATTTTATGGCTAATATCCACTAATACATGAATACATACCATGCATATTCTTTGGGATCTAGATAACCTTACTCAGGATAACATTTTCTAGTTTCATCCATTTGCCTGAAAACTTCATAATGTCCTCATTTTTAATAGCTGAATAGTATTCAGTGGAGCATGTCTTGGGAAAGAGTATATCTGGGTCTTCAGAGTATGACAGCACTCTTTAATTTGCACATATGAAAAGACGCATAATACGAACTGTGTGATTAAAAGACAAAACAAAAATTGAACAAGGCTTTAATTTCTTGAATGACCTTTGAAAACCAGTGAGCAAACACAAAGTGTGAGCATTTATATAATGTTTATTCTGTGGACTCCAAACACTAAGCATCCAGAATTGCACAAATCTGTAAGTTCAAAGAAAAATAATTGTAAAGAGATGTTTCAAATTTATTCCTCTCAGGAAGTGTATGATACTGTCAAAGAGGAACCAAGGCTACTCCTCACTTCAATAGGAGTCTGGGAATTAGTTATTTCAATATTACTTACTTAATGAAGTAAAGAAATTATTTCCTTATTGTTAATCCTCAGTTTGTTTATTTATTTTTATGATTGAGATAAAATCCAAGTCCTTGCATAAACTAGGCAAAGTCTTTACTATCTGCTTTATATCAATACTTTATTTTGAATTTTGATTCTTCTTTTGTTTATGACTAATTGACAGATAGCTTGTGAGCAAACTCTTTACACTGACAAAGCTGTAATTACAGTTTGTCTTTGATATAGATGTCTGACATCACTAAAATTATTCCTGAGTTTTATTCCATAATAACAATAGCATTCATTTGGCAAGAATAGCTCTACATACTACAGGATGACATGATGTAGGAATGTGAAGCACGAAACAGAATTTTATATGTAGATGTAATTATAAAGTTGATGTGGCTGACATTCAGGAAAAGACAAAAGAAACAAACAGCAGAATTCAGAGTCCTCCTCAAGCAAGACAGGAAGGCTGAAATTTGTGAATTTCGGGCATCATAGATGTTTAACTAAAATTTTATTCAATTACTGAAATTATCTCTATTACCTTGAATGCATAATATATTCATAGGCTACATCTTAATTCTCTATCTCTAATGTAAACATCTATAACACCCAGGTTTTAGACTACATATGGCTAACATTGGAGAAAGCATAGCACTAAAACTCAGAGAATTGTGGGATAAGCTACAGTGCATTAAGAAAAATGAGCTGTTCATAGATTATTTGCTGAGGATTCTAATAATTTACATGGAGTAGAGTCACATATCCAAGAACCAAGTGTTCCCCCTGCAGAACATCAGTACCAGCAATGAGAATCATGATAGCATAAAAATAAAATCTGTGTATCCTCATATCATCTCCACATACCTTTCCATCCTCCATGAAGCCCATATAATAGAAATAAAAAGGTCAAATTTTAGATAAGTACTTGGTATAAAATAATATATTCAAATTAATCATTTTTATATAAGATGAAGAGCTACAAATATGAGGAAAATCGGATTTATAAGAGGCTTGTTAATTTTAAACTAAATGATTTTATTCCCTCAAACTCTGTCTGAATATAAGTAACTCCATTTCCCTTTTAATAAATTCACTTTCACCTGCTTCCCCTTGAACTAAATGTATGACATAGACAACATCGTCTGGGGTTTCATAAGTGGCTCTCACTCACGAAGATAAAAACTCTCTTCGCTCCTGCTGTTGGGTTTTCATTTGCTTTCGAGGTGAGCCCTATTTCGAAGTGGCTGTACAGACTTTTCTTGAGTGTCCTCTTCCAAGCATTTTCAATTGAGTCTAGATGGGAAGACAAACATTATCACCGCTTTGATTCTCAAGGAGAATTCACCAAAAATCGGTCAAAAATAACCCTTACAAGAACATTTAAAACAGGGCTTTAAACATTTCTGGAACACATGTTCTCGTAAGGACTGTGATTTCTGCCAAGACAGAGTTTTTGTATTTATCAAAGGATTTCACAACTGCTGCTTCAGTTACTATTACTGTCCCTAATAACAATAAAACACAAGCATGAAACACCTCCTAGGGAAATCACAAAAAGTGAGTGGTTGTGTGTTGTTGTTGTTGTTGTTGTTGTTTGGGTTTTTTGTTTGTTTGTTTGTTTGCTTTTTGTTTTTTGAAAAGAGATTCCTCTCTCAGTGTATGGATGGGCTCCTTCTCCTTGGGTGGCCCCCAAGTTAAACCAAACATTAGTTGGCCACTTCCACTTGTTCTGTGCTACCACTGCCCCATACCACAAATTGATGGAATGGCAGATTGAACCTACACTCAATATATAACCACTGCAAAATTTCCCATATAGCCTAAAATTTTAAATAAATAATTTGAATTAATTTATCTATAATTAGTCTTTAAAATGTTTTCAGCTATTTGATACAACTAGGACATGCTTTTTTGTATGGCTATTTTACGGATGTATCATAAAAAGTAGGAGAGATCAAATTTGCTATTTATTTGGTACACTTGAAAATCTATTCAAAGCATTTTTTTTCAATCTTGGCATTTCATAAAGTTTGCTGCAAACCCATGAGGCCACACAGAAAGAAATTCACTATTTTTAGATCTTAGAAAATCACTCTTAAAAGTGACTTCATTTAATGAAATACAACATTATTTTCAACTCCCTTTGGTTCTGTGACACTGAGTTTATTTTTGATTGACGTTGCTATAGAAATACTGTTGAAGGGAGATAGTAAGTTTCTGTTTTTCTTTTTCTTTTTTCTTTCTCTTTTTTTCTGTGTAAAACTAGAGCATGAAGCACATAGGGGGAGCAGCCATTGTTCACTATCCTACTATTGCATTTTGAAGTTAGCTCTCTGCAAGTTACTAAAGGTAGCTGAATTGGTTTTGTATATTGGAATTTATCTGGGATTAGTGGGTTGCACTGTGTGAACGTCTTTATCTCCAGAAACACCCCATAATGAGGATAAGGAGGATAAAAAGGACTGGCTTTCCAATGCCAACGCCTGTACTTATATTATTGTATTTACTCCTCACAAGGTCTCTATGAATTGGGGATTTTCAGTTTGCCCATTGGCTAGAAATTGACCTCATGATCAGAAAACATCTTGTAGATTTTTGATGTAAGGCCTGAGGAAAAGAGTATGATTGGTGTTCTAAAACTAAGGACCACCATCAACTCTGGTTCACTGCATTTTACACAAAGCAAGGCAGCTTTTCTCCTGTGACACAGAGACCTTGTGAACTTCTATTTTAACATATCTTAGGGCAAAACGGAGACTTAGTCTGAAAAATGTAGTGCTAGCACCTCAATTGAAAGAGCAATTTTTCTTCAATTCTATGATAAAGAAAGCTTCTTATCTATATACCATAAAACACTCCTAAAGTAGATTGTGTATTTACTGTTAAATACACAGACAAAAAATAAAGTAAAAAAACAACTGATATTGTTGAATTGTTTTAGACTTGTAGCTGAGCTAAAATATTGAGGAACCTCCTTCTCTCTAGTGTGCTCTCTCCCTCTCCCTTTCTCTCACCCTCTCCTTCTCCCTGTCTGTCTCCCTCTCCTTCTCCCTCTCCCTCTCCCTTTTCCTTTCCTTCTCCATCTCTCTTTCTCCCTCTCCCTCCTCCTCCCACCTCTGTGTATGTATGAGTGAGTCTTTCCCTTCTCCTTTTCCTTTTCTGAATAATCATCAAGCTTATAGAAAAATACCTATAAGATATGATATAGGAAGTCTTATCTGTGGCTAAAATGTACTGAACAACTTCTATCCTTTATTTATTTTTCTTTTTTTCTTTTTCTTTGCACAAGGCCTTTATGATCAGCTTCACTTGGAACAAAGCCTGAAAGCCAAGTAGAATAGAAAATATCCACAATGTTCTTGTGATTTTTAATTTATTTTCTAAGCCAATAGCCAATCATATCATATAAAAAGCCATTAGAAGGCACCTAAATGCAAATTTTTTACATTACTGTTGAAATATTCAGTGATTGCTGCAAAAATCAAACACCTATACATTTTAAAGGATTACATTAATGGCTGCAGGATAACACTATTAAACCTTTATTTCTCCCTCGAGAATATTTAGGAACCTGTACATTAGTCACATTAATGTCAGAAAAGTGCCTAGCAACGCAGTGATCCAATCTCATCAATTTAGTCTATTTATGAGATTAAAACTCATTATAATTCTTTTGAATCATTTTGCTTTCAATAGTTTGTCTTAAAATATGTCTCTATAAGCATTATTTTTATATAACATACAGAAAATTTTACAAATGTGGAGATTTATTTATTCTAGCACTTAAAACCTTAGCTATGTACATCCCGTGTGTTTTATAGAGTTTTTTTTCTTTTACAGGGTTCTACTCAAAAACATTTCTTGCAGTGTATTTTTTTTTTTTACTGATTTTCTAGTCTCCACTCAGCCTTTTACTCAAAATGTAACAAGAAAGAATAATCATGATGAAATTAATAATAAAACATGTAATTTATGTTTAACTTATAATTCATTATTTCTCCAATATATAAACAATCACACACATGAACACATACTGCTCAAAACACATTTCTCTCCTTAGATTAGAAGATAGAGTCAATAAATCAAATGCTTTCCAGTTGTAATTCCTAGAATTACAACAGATAACATTAGTTCCTTGAAGTAAGCAGAACTTCCTCAAAAAACTTGTATGTAGGCCATTTTTTTTCTTAGTTCATCAACTTCAATTGTCACATTGTCAATAATATTGCCTAATGCTACAATTAATTAATTTTGAATATGATAGTGAAAATAACTTTAAAATACTCAATAGTTCCTGTAATAGGGAATAAATTCTCAATCCAAAACTCGGGGAGTTGTTTTGTTTGTTATTTTTGCTTTGTTTGTTTGTTTGCTTGCTTGCTTGCTTTTTTGCACTTTTAGTCTTTCTTATAGTAAGTAAAGATTATATAAAATGCTTTTGAAAGAGATGGAATTAAATCCAAAATAGAAAGGAAAGTGCATAGAAATTTAATTTTAATTATGATTCTTTTTCATCTGCTGTCAATATAATGAAATGAATTTAAGTGAACTTTTGAGTTAAATATTGTTTGTTTTGCCAGACTAAGTACTAAAATCTCAAGATATAAAAGCTTCTTTAAAAAATATGTCAAAACCCTAGTTTCCAAACTAATAGCATTTGAATGTAAGTATGCTCAGAGGAAGCTAGCTATGAAGACACAAAATCATCATTGCTATTAATACTTTTATTAAAATGATTTCAGTAGATCAACTATCTCTATTTATCAAGTGAGGATTGAAGAAGTCATTGTTTATTAATTAGAAAGAGTCCTGACCATTTACCAAAGGTGCCAATGGCTTGAACTTTGACTCCCAGCATCTGGAACTGTGATATAACTTCTAAGGTTGAAGATCTATAAATTTGTAATTGCTTATAAAAAGAACTCAAACATATAATGTAATATAGACATTTTGTTCTAAGCAGTAAATAAACTTGAATTAATTTAACAAAATACACATACTATTTGGGTTTTGTTGACATAAAACAATTCAATGTTTTTATTTAAAAGCTATTACAGCTGTTGCAGTTTTGTTATGCTGCCAATCATTTCCTTTGTTCTCTGCTTTTACTTGGGATTCCACCTGGCCCTCATTCTAATTCAATGTAAATTGAAAAGAGATGACTTTATAACTACTTTAAAGAATGTCTAAACAAATTAATCTGTAAAACATAATTTAAAAAAATGAGCCAAATAAAATTTTGATATTAAAAAAATCTGTGTGACAAGTTGTCATATATATCCTCTTCACTTTTTAAAGATAGCAATGTTGCTGTCTAAATTATTTTTATTACCATTACTCTTTTAAGAATATTTGGATAGATTAGAATGTATCATTGATGTCTCCCAGAGAAAAAGGCATGATTACACAATGGATAGCTTGCCACCTATCGTACACTGAGTCTGAAAACAATACGAAGGAAAGCTGAGATGAGACATGTGAGAGTTCTAAATCCTTGCTAGCCTGGATCCAGAACAATTGAAAAAAGTTTGGGAACAAGTATTGAATGTGTTTCCTAACGTTCATTAACCCTGTCCTCAACTGTATGTTTTCACTGTCTATGTAAATTCTACATCATATCATTTTAGTAGAATTGATCATAAAATTGTAAGTTTTGAACATTGTGTCATAATTGTACCATGATGGTACTAATTATAATCATATTCTGCAAACCATACTGATTGTCTTACAGTTATCAATATATTAATATCTAACACAAAATTAAGCCAGTCGGAGAAGGCAATCCCTGGCCCACAGTGATTTAGTAAAGAACCCAAGACAATATTTAACTTATTTAAATATTAGAATTTAGGATCCAATAAAGTTATTGGTTTCTCTTAAGAATTCAGGAGTGAATTACCTTATTCACTCCTTATTCAGGAGTTATTACCTTATGGCTATTGTGGATATGGCCCCAGCTATGACTACAATAATTGTAGTATAAATTGCAGGAAGTACCAGCAGTATGGTTGAGCTATAAGCTGTACTGAAAAGCAGCAGGGATGACCAGGTGATGGCACACACTTTTTTCTTTGGACATGGAGGGAGCATAATTATGCATCAAGAGCTCTTTTTTGTTGTAGGCAGCTTGTGGTGTCTCAGAGGACAGAGTAGCCTTAAAGAAATGATGTCAGGTTACTCTGGAGGATCTGCTTCCTGCTACCAGTTTTCAGGGACCTCTGGGGGTCCCTGTTATAAGGATTAAACTTTTTTGCAGAAATTAGTGTCACCATTTTGACCTTTAATTTTATATTACTTGAGTTATCAATTTCCAGTAATAAAAGCCCTAATTTTACTGTCTGTTTTGGTACCATTTATGAATTTAATGTATCGTAAGGTATTTTACACATGTCTTGATTTTCTCATGACCTGGATGTTGAAGCTATCCAAGGTTTTGAAAACAAAGCAAAACAAAACAAAATATGGCATATGTAGCATATTCTGTGAGACCTTGCCTAGGCTTGGAGATGACAAGTACTCTGGTTCTAAGGTCTTTTGTAGAGAGGTCCTTCACCTGTTTTTCCACTGAACTTTTCAGCTAATTTTTTTGTGCTCATAACCTACATATCCAGAAAACATCTTACTACTCACAACAATGGGTATATTCCATACCCATTGTTTCTATTCACCCATCCAACAAATGCAAGTTGAAATGCTGGCATCTCCTGGTGGTGGTTGGGACAAAAATGAGCCCCAATTACTTAAATGGTGCTTGACTGAGCTGTGCTGGACCCTCAGTTTTTCACAACTTCTTACTTTCTGGATAAAAGACTATAGATGACCCCTGTTGTACCCTACATGCTTTACCATTCTCTGCTACCTTCTGTTTCTAGGATGCTTGGTAAGACAGTATAGAGTTTAAGTCTATCCAGGCTTATATCTCATCATTTCCCTGACACAAATGATCCTCTTTGTGAGCCCAAAGCAATTCTGTTTCTATTCATATCTCCAAGCATCCCTGTTCTATACACATAGATCCCTTTCAGAGCTGCTTCAATTCCAACATCCACCGGGCTTGGGCTTAACTGACTAACACTAAAGTGACAGGAATAGGAAAGATTTCTTGCTATCTAGTTTTTGTCTGTTGGGCTATGACCTTTGTAAAATAACCATTTTTTTTGGAAAGTCATTTACAATTTGATAGATTCCTTATATAAACTGAGGAAAACCTTGATAAAATGTAGTTTATCAATGTAAAGCATAGAGCTATTGCATGTATTTGTCTACATACTAAGTATCAACTTTAGGATAAAGTGAATGTTTAGTGAATAACGACAGAATAATCACAGAGAAATTAAGTCAGAATCCCAACTAGTCAGCATCCAAAGGCTACCTTACCTATTAATGGACTTAATTTAATGACTCAATAACCTAATAAGTTTCTTCAAATGCTCTCAGTTTCAAGTCTCCAATGTATATGCCAAATAATTAAATGGATATAGTTTTCTGTTCCCTATTTTTTTCATAATACAGAAGCAAGATTATAATATCCTTTTAATTTTTTTTATTTTAATCTTTAATGTGTAACACAACATGTTAATAGTAGAATGTTCAACACAGTTTTATTACATGAATATCTTAAGAGATGCAGAACAACTAGTAAAAAACAAAAATTTTACTAAGGCAAAAAAAAAAAAGAATTCTGCGTTATAAACTAAAAATCTCATAAGATCTCAAAAAGAAAACATAGAAATCAAGTATCAGTTGCTGCTCCTTCTGATGAAATGGAGAGGGTTTATGACTTTATTCAAAGGACTCAGAGAAATCCTGACGTTTTGATTGGTCCTGCTAAAGTATGGAAACTAGGTATTTCCTTCTTCTAACTCCTGTGATTGAGATATCTTTGGTCCATAAATTTCTTCTCGCACTGCAAGCTTAACCATTAAGGTCAAGTCATTCACTGCTTGTCCATTGTTTTCAGCTTAAGATGTCTGATATCTCAAGCACTATCCTATTGGCTTTATTTGTATAGGTCTGTAATGGACTATAGATATGGCAGTACCAGAGTCTTTCCAGCATTTAGCTCTCTGCTCATACATAATTAATAATTAGATATTCAGAGATACACTTTCACACAGTGTATCCCAACACATAATACATCCTTTAAGGACAAATGTATAAGTTGTTAGTGATGTAAAATATTTTTAAATGCATCAGCAATAATGATGATATGATTACTACTTAGTATGTTTCTCATATTGGCTATACAAGCTACCATAGTTGTGTATTCTGATTCTTTTATTGTTTTCTAACTCACACAGTAAATTCTAATACTGTGTTAAGCTGGCCAGACTACCAACTAAGTGTTCCACTTAACATACACTACTGTGCATATAATATCCTTTTAAATGGTTAACCAAACCTGCAGTATTCTGTCACTTGGAAGCAAAAATATTACAGATTACAGAAATCAGTTGTATGCCTTGTAGATAATCATAAATCATCTAAGATCATTTGTGGGTAAATTTAGATACTTTATACATAAACAGGTAAGTAAAGAATATTATATGTTGATGGATAAATAGATGAATGAATAGGTAGATAATAGATGATAGATAGATGATACAGGTATTGATGACACAGGTGATAGACAGTAGTTAGATGGTAGATACATGCTATAGATAGTAGATAGGTAGATAGATAAAATGAGATACAGTTTTAGGAATAAAACATATTGTCTACGTTCTCTTATCCATATTCTAATGATAGAGGGTTGTTTTTAAGTAATATAAGAGGTCATTCTTCAAGGGAAACAGGATATTTTTAAAGAATTTAAATATGTTATGTAAAACACTGTAATTTTTTTCATTTAAAGTTGAACGAAATTTTTAATTTGAACCTCTGAGAATTCATTTAATTAATTCACATGAAAAACATAAAACATGTTTCTCTATTCTACAGAAACTAAACTAATTTCTCCCACAAGAAGACATATTTTTGTCAAGTACATGAGGTTCTGCTGCTGGCCAAAACTAAAACAAACACCTGAATTTGAACTTCCAACTGTCATGAGAAAATTGCTGCCTAGGGAAGCCCTTCACAGACTATCTTCAACACAGCAACAAGAATTTCTTGAACATGAATCTGATCAAGAATCGCCTGAAGAAAAATACTGGCATGACTTTTCATCACTTAAATAGTGTTTTTAAGCATGGCACTAAGGAACTTTATGAGTTGGATCCTACCAAAATGATCAGAAACAACCACCACTCAAAATGGTCTGTTTCAAACCTGTCATGCAAAAAAGGCTCATGGACATATAACTACATATGTGACTTTTCTCTCAGACACCCATCACCATACATACTATTTCTTTTGTCTCCCCAACATCAACAACAGTATAATGTCCTACACATCCCTCTAGCCTCATTTAGGGATTAACATTTTTATATTATGAATAACAGGTAAGTACCACAAATATATACACTTCAGTTCTGTCTAATGAATATTATTGAAATAAATTACAAATGTTAACAAAATACAAAACATATTAGGTTCAAAATGAGGGGTAGAATATTCCACACAAATCATATATCTAAAACATCACTTATTTTCATTTCCTAGGATCATGACTCTCACAGAAACAAGTGGTTCATATGACAACCATACAAGCAGTGGGCTGAGCTGTGGATGCAAAATCTGAACTCAGGGAATTTGAATACTTTATAATGGAAAATAAATATGCTTATTCCTGTGGGGCACATGGACTGTGCCATAAGATGTACTGGCACAGAACTGATGAGGTAGAGCATATTCAAGCCCCAGAAACCTCAAAGCACAAGATCAACATGAACGGAACTAGCTTCCTGCCTGTTTTCAAGTTTGCCTTGGACCAGGTAACCAGGTGTTCACACATGTACACAGCACCTGAAATGCCTCTCCATGCTAATGAGGCATCTCAGTAGCCTTACCATTGAGCCAATGACCTTTTCTCTACCTGGATATTCTTATCTCCAAACTATATAACACTGGGTTCACCCCAAATAAAGAAATATTAACATGCTAACATTGTTCCAGAGAGCTGTTTCAATTAAAGATCACCTTTACCTTAAAGAGTCAGACAACCTCTTCTCCTAAAAGGCCTTCTCTCCCCTCTTTCAGACTCTCAATCAGACCAGGATCCTGTTCATCAGACTCCACTTCATCCCCTCCCACCAGCTAGGAAACAATGTCTGATGCCTCCTTCAATGAGGCAGCAATGTGTAGGGCGATTTCCCCTAATTATTTGATTGGCTAATAAAGCCAATCACTGGTTGAAGATAAGGAGGCAGATTTTCTGGATCCGAGAGAGAGAGAGAGAGAGAGAGAGAGAGAGAGAGAGAGAGAGAGAG
>NW_021604565.1:21559767-21623681 GCF_004785775.1 Grammomys surdaster | reverse complement strand
AGAGAGAGAGAGAGAGAGAGAGAGAGAGAGAGAGAGAGAGAGAGAGAAGGGGAGGAAGAGGAAAAGGACATAGAGAAAGGAAAGGGCTTAAGTCAGCAAGGTGGTGAAGAGAGAGAACATGCAGAATGTAGGATTGAGAGATGTTAGACATAGTGGCAGCCTCAACCACCAGAAAAATTCAAACATAGAATAGCTAATGAGTTGAGTTTAGGACAATACATTCTGCACCCAGCGGTTGTGTCATCTGGTTGATTTTAAATGTTAAGAATGTCTGGCATTTTTCATTCTTGGTGATTCAGGTGGGCAAGTAAGAGGGTGCAGCTGCGTGTCCACCATTGGCAGAACTTGCCATAGGGGTGGATGAATGGTAGAATACAAATGGTAGCTCCAGGCATTCTCAAGAGGGACACCTGCCAGGCGGCTTAGCAAAGTCAACAAAAGCAAGGGCAGGAGTCATAGTCTCAGGCTAGCCATGAGGACTGGTTGAGACCCGCCTAGGTGGAGCAAGCATGGATTTATTTAAATTATCACACTATAATTGTGGACCCTACTCTTTCCAGACTGCTCCATGTCCTGTTCAAGTCTGTGTACCTGTGGCAACTGGACACACTGAGAGGTGAGTCAGAACCTGGAACCACATACTCCTTTCTGAACTCAACTGCCATATTTTCATACTACTGTGTAACTAAACATGTCTCTTTATCTAGAAGATAACAATGCTATCTTCCAATATATACAAATATTCTTAAAAAGAATAATAGTAATAAAAAGATATAGGTAACAAAATTTAGACAACAAATTTTTATCTTAAAAAGTAAAGAATATATGTAAATATGTACATATATATGTATATGATTTGTCACAAAGATTTTTAAATATCTAAACAAATTAATCTGTAAAAATAATTAAGCTAAATGAGTCAAAAAATTAAAAATAATAACAGCTTATTCAAATAGTATTCTCAAGTACTATGTGCCATTTCTTGCCCATTAACTATTCATTTCTTTTCTACTTCTATGATGTTTTGACAGTTCATTTTTCACTGAAGTACAAACTATATCGCATGATTAAGGAAGTGCAGACATACACTTTAAACATTATAGGATACAAGTTGAAAGTACATAGGAATAGTTACAACTAGAGATTTGTCGGGAAAATTTAAAAAGGCTGCCACAGCGGCTCAAGCCCCGGAGGGGCTCCCGCTGCCGTGGCAGATCCCACATTAGGGAGGAAGATCTTATGGTTCCAGCGGCCTGAGGGCCTTGGCAGCGGCAGGCCTCAGTAACACGAGGAAGTCCTTGGTTCCAAAAAGATTTATTGTCATGACGGATAATAGATGGATCTAGGCATACCCCCCAAAAAAACTCAGGGCAGTCCCGAGTTATATAGGGAGGGAGAAAGGGGGAGGATTGGGGGAGGATCTGGGGGGAGGAATGTTTAATTTGCTCTGCCCTCTGGCCTTCATTAGTATGCAAATCTCTAGGGCCTGAGGCCTATAGCCTGGCCTATGTGACTCTATGGAAATGTGACTGTTTTCAGGATCCTAGATGATGGGAGGGACCGAACTCCTGCCGGTTCTCATGCAGAATTCCATGGAGAATCTCGGGGTTCTAAGTACCTGCTCAACCATGACCCAGGATACCGTTATGCAGTTCCACAGAGATTCAGAGCAATTTCATTACAAATGTTTAAGTATGCACGGGTGAAACAGACTGATCCAAAATGAGTTATTTCCCTTATTACTCAGTAATTCAAAATAGTCTGAAAGTAAACTCTGTACCCATTTGGAAAATTAGATTGTTACATATCATTATTTCTCAATTTAACTACAATCAAAACTAAGAATATTTTTTTTTCTGAACTGAACTCATTAGAATTAAGATCCTCTATACCAGTGAAGGTTTTCAACTGTCCTGATGCTGTGACTCTGACCCTTTTAAACAGTTTCTCATAATGGTGGTAACCACCAACCAAGCAATTATTTTGTTGCTACTTCATAATTGTAATTTTGCTACTGTTATGAATTGTAATATAAATATCTAATATGCAGGATGTATGATATGTGACCTGTTTGGAGGTCTCAAACCAGAGGTTGAGAAATGCTGCTCTCTAAGGTGAAAGTTAAAATGTTTTAATAGAAGTGAAATTCAGTTTATTGGATATTGTACTGACAGAATACAACACAGTTCCAAAAGCTATTAGAAAAAAAAATCAAAAGAGCTAGCAAGATGTGACCACTGGTATGACAGTGATATGAGAGCTATTGGTTGAGGTAACCAAACAATTTCTCATTGTTTAAGAGTCCTGCTCTAAGCAAGGAATTTCATATCTGGTACAATAAGCCTGTAATGACTAGAGAACATAGGACCCATGGGAGGACTTATTTCCATTGCTTACTAAAAGGTTATAATGTCAATGCTTGCTGTTAACTGTTGATTTGTTCTGCTCTCAACTATGATCAGAAATGCATAGTTGTTGTTTTTTTTATACCAAGTAGTGGTTAGTAAAGAGACTCACAGAAGATAAAATATAAATAACTCAAAGTGTTTAGCTTGGCATATATCATCTATATTAGGCTCTGTGGTAGTTTGAATATATTTGGGACCAAGAGTGGAACTATCAGGAGATAAGACTTTTCTGGAATAGGTTTAGCTATGTAAGAGAAAGCTTGTCTCTATGGATGTGGACTTTAAGACCCTCCGACTAGCTGAATGGGAGTCAGTTGTCTCCTGACTGCCTTTGGATCAAGATGTAGAACTCTTCACTCTTTCTCCAGCACAATGTCTGCCTGAACATTGCCATGACTCTTGTCGTGATGATAATGAACTGAACCTATGAACTTGAAAAGAGTCCCAACTAACTGTTTTCCGTTCTACAAGTTGCCTTGGTCATGGTATCCCTTCAGAACAATGGAAACACTAACAAAACGAACTTTGGTAAAAGTTCATGAAATTTTTTTGAAAAAGAGACAATATATGTAAGAACCAGCAGATGGAAAAACTATGATATGTTCAATTCTGTACATGATACATCTGTTGAAAAACCAAGTCACAACAGCTCTATTTACCCTCACTAGACCTGAAAGATATCAAAGCATTCAAAATTCTCGAAAAAATGGAGAAAGAGTCCCAACTCCTCAGCTCTTTTGGTTGATGGAAGCCAGTCTTCTCCTGACTGCCTTAGAATCAAGATGTCTAACATCTTGACTATTGATGTCTTCTAAGAGACATAGATCTCCTTTGAGGCTATGATATTTGGTAGATTTCTTGGACATTAAGGGATGGCTATATGCTCTTATGAATTTGAGAAGCATTAATTGGTTTCATGGAGAAATAAATAAATGGATGGATGGATAGATAGACAGATGGACGGATAGATAGGTAGGTAGATAGATAGATAGATAGATAGATAGATAGATAGATAGATAGATAGACAGATAGATAGATAGATTTAACATGAAACAGACAATGATGAGACAAAGGCCATTAGAAGTGTTTAAAGTGAAATAGTGGTGGATTGGTATGACAACTTACAATGTATAAAGGTATGAGATTTTCAAATAATAAAATACTACTTTAAAATTAAAAAAATAATTTTATATATCTTTTAGACAGATTAGAGTATCATTATAGCTACTTAAACTATTATGTGTAATTTGATAGAACATGAAAATTGACTAAAATCCTTTCAAACTATGTTAAGTTTAAGTCATTTTTATGCCAGCTTAAGAATACAAAAAAAAAAAAAAAACCAACAACAATAGCAACCAGCTTCACCAGCACTTAGTCGTTAGCTAGGTTTCCAATACGAGGCATGAAAGTGGAAAGACAACTTTGTAAGAGCCAGAAGACGTGGAAGTTTGCTGAAATTGTGTCTCCTAGTATCGTCAAAAGCTACACCCATAAAGTCTTATCAACAAGACTTCGAAAATGTGAGATAAACAAGGATAACAACAACAAAGTGCAGAATGTTATTGGGAGGCCTCAACCCTATCAGAAAACTATAGACAACTAAAGTAATCTGGGAGAAAGAGACCTTCTCCTTCAGGTCCTTCTCCTGAAAAGCAGATTGATTGCCCAGTATGAAATGGTCATCCTTCAGAACATACATGCAAGTGATATTATACAGACCATATAGGAGATTTTTGGGGATGCATATGCTATCTATATATGTGAGAATACCAATGTAAATAAAGAAAGTATGAATTAGAAGTAGATCAGTGGCTTAGGGTTTTACTGCCGTGAACAGACACCATGATCAAGGCAAATCTTATAAAAGACAACATATATTTGGGGCTAGCTTCCAGGTTCAGAGGTTTAGTCCATTATCATCAAGGTAGGAGCATGGTAGCATCCAGGCAGGCACAGTGCAGGTAGAGCTAGCAGTTCTAAATCTTCATCTGAAGGTTACTAGTGGAAGACTGACTTCCAGCCATCCCATACTCACATAACACACCTACTCCAACAGAACCACACCTTCTAATAGTACCATTTCTTGGGCCAAGTATATACAAACTATCACATTCTACCCTCTGGCCTTCATATACTTGTTCAAACACATAAGTCTCTGGGGGCCATATCTACACATAGCATAATAAAAAGTATATTTAGTCCAACTTCCAAAGTTCCCATAGTCTATAATAGTCTCAAGAATGTTAAAGGTCCACAATTCAAAGTCTCTCCTGAGATCCACTTAATCACTTAACTGTAATCCCCAAATCAAGACAGGAAATCAGCTGGGAAAACTCCCAACTCTGCATCTCCATGTCTGATGTCAAAGTAGTCTTCAGGCCTCCTGCCCTTTTTTTTAAAAAAAAAATGTATATTTTATTTATTTACATTTCAGATGTCATCCCTTTTCCCCATCTCTCCTCCCTAGAAACCCCCTATCCCATCTGCCTCCTCCTTTTTGCTTTTATACCATTTCAATTACATGCATGTAATAAGGTCAGTTCTAGGTTGAGGAACTAGCAATACAATAAATGAAAATAATCATGGACTAAGCAAGACAATACACACAAATAGTCAAAGAACAATCAAAGCAATAAACAAAGTTCCATGAACACTCCTGTGATCATTGTTTCTAAGGGCTTACCAGGATGACCAAAATATCTGGACCTATTTCCCTGTCCTTGTAAGATTTTCATGCACAGCTTGGACAGATCACAGCAGACCAAATGGTTCCACAAATCGGGGGGGGTTATTAAGATAAGGAGAGTGAGAGGAGAGAGAGCAGAGAAGAGAAGTAGAGGCTGGCCATGACCACGTGGAGAGAGGGGGAAGGGAAGGAAAGAGGGGAGAGGGGACGTCGAACCTGCAGGCTCAGGGTCAAGGGACCATGTGAGGAACAAAAGAGAGAGGAGGGGGCAAGCAGCCCCTTTTATAGTGGGCAGGCCTACCTGGCTTTTGCCAAGTAACTGTGGGGAGGAGCATACCTGGCTGTTGCCAGGTGACTGTGGAGGTGGAGTTTAGACAGATTACTAACAGTCCTAGCCCAAAGTCATTTTCATGTCTGTAGCCTACTTTCTTGTTCTAGCCTAAGATTTAGATTCTTGCCTAAAATTACTTCTTTGTTCTAGTCTAATGTCAGTTTCCTGCCTGCAGCCTACTTCTTTGTCCTTTGCCAATGTCATACTTCTGCCAAGCAGCCCATTTCCTTGTCCTTGGTCCATGTCAGATTCTTGCCAAGCAGCCCCCAAAACTCTCACCTCTCCCCATTTTTTTTTAATTTCATAAACAGGACTGAGCTGGTCTTAGGTCGTTCTGCCAAAAAATGCCTTTCTTATCTGTCATGCGATATGCATTATCAAAAGCAATGCACTTTTGTCTTAGGTTGGTAAAGCTCTGTGCAGAATCTTACCCATCCTTGGCTTGCCAGCCTGTTAATTTAATAACTCTGTCTGGGGGTTCAGTTTCAAGCCATGTACTTTGGCTGCCAACATGTTGATGTTGTTAAAGACAAGCTTTAACACAATGAGCAGGAATAAAAGTATTACCAGGACAAAAAGGGCTAGATCAAGCTAAACTCCTTTTTCATCTATGTTGATTATAACAAACTTCTTTTCTAAGGCTGGTTCCACTCCCTTTTAGCAGCATTCCTCAGCAGATATCCCTCTGGCATCTTGAACATCTTGGAGTCTTCAAGGCAACTTCAATGTTGCCACTTCTTTTTTAAATGTCTAGGATCCACATATGATCTTCTGGATTACTCCAAAGGGCTGGCATCACTTCTCCAGCTCTGCACTCTGTAGCACTCTAAGATCAGGTTGATCCACTCCACTGCTGCTGCAGTTCTTGGTGATCATCCCACAGTACTGGCATCTCCAATATTCTGGGTTCTTCCACTGCAACTAGGCTTCATCAATAGCCTCTCATAGGCTCTCTGCATGGTGTGAAGCTTCATCTCTTTTGTATGATCCCTTAAGTCCTGGACCATCAACTGCAACTGAGACTGCACCTTCACTAATGGCCTTCCATGATCTCTCACACTGCCTACCCTCAACTGTTCTATATAATTCCTTCAGGCCTTCAAAACCAGTACCACCTGCCTGACTCTTACACATTACTAAGTACAGCAGCAACATGAAGTACAACCTTGGCTATTTCTGGAACCATGCTACTTTGTGTTCTCAGAAAATACTTCCCAGAAGATTTCACTATAGTAATGCTGGTTTCTTAATCACCACTAACTTCTTAGCTCCAGCTAACCAGTGTCAATTGTCCCAGTAGTCCCTTCTATTTTTCACTCTAAAGCCAGTGCCACATGGCTGAAACTGCCATGTTCTGCTGCTTGCTGAGGCTGGAACATGCCCCCCCCCCCCATTCTATTACTAGCTTTCTGTTTTCCAAATCCTTGCTCTGTAGACTGACCTTGAACTTAGAGATCTGAATGGTTCTGTCTCCTGGGGTTAAAGGTGTGTACTACCATGCCTGGATCTAAATTTATCTTAGGATTTTGCCTCCCAAATCCCTTAATCATTTATCCTCTAGAACAGGATTCAGTTCCATTTCACTTCTTAGTGCTCCTTTAATACTTGAAATACTTGAACCATGGGGGCTGGTGAGATGGCTCAGAGGTTAAGAGCACTGACTGCTCTTCTGGAGGTCCTGAGTTCATATCCCAGCAACCACATGGTGGCTCACAACCATCTGTGATGAAATCTGATGCCCTCTTATGGGGTGTCTGAAGACAGCTACAGTGTACTTACATATAATAAATAAATAAACTTAAAAAAAATAAGAAATACTTGAAATATATATATCTTGCTATGCTCATTCAAAATGCTCTGCATGAGACCTAACCAGAGAACTAAGTCTCTGATTGGTGCTTCTGAGACTTGTTTTGTGAAATCAATCTGAGTTTCTCCACCTTAGCCTTAGGCTGACTCCTCAGATAAGGGCAAAAATTTGCCAGGTTCGTCACCAAAATACCACAAAAACAGTCTCTAGGCCACATATTGATATTCTTCACTGAAACCTCTTGGGCCAAGTCTACACAGTTGAAATCAGTATCAGCAACAAAGTCTTCCATATTCCAACTAGGATGGCTCATCAAATCCCACTTAAAGCATTCTATGGCTTTCCAAATCCAAACTCCCAAAATCCACATTCTTCTAAACAAAAGCATGGGCAGGCCTATCACAGCAATATCCCAGTCCCTAGTACCAACTTCTGTCTTAGGGTCTAACTTCTATGAACAGACACCATGATCAAGGCAAGTCATATAAAGGACAACATATATTTGGGGTAGCTTGCAGGTTCAGAGGTTTAGTCCATTATCATCAAGGTAGGAGCATGAAGGCATCTAGGCAGGCACAGTGTGGGCAGAGCTGAGAGTTCTACATGTTTATCTGAAGACTGCTAGTGGAAGACTGACTTCCAGGCAGCTAGGATGAGGGTCTTATAGCCCACACCCACAGTGACACACTGACACCAACAGGGTCGGTGTCATTCCCTAGGCCAAGCATATACAAAATACCACAACCAGGGAGCAGTATATGTGAGAGTTTAAAGATAGGGAAAGGTAGATGGACATGTTACAATCTAATTACAATCTAATAAAGAAAACAAGCAACTTAATAAAAATCAAACTGGAATTAAGAAGCAAAGTAAGTGCTAATCACAAATGGCTAGATCAGCAAATAGAGCTTAAATGTTTAGGAATTACCTCTAATCTCTCCTTTATCATGGAAATGCATCTTATAGTTATTGTTAGGTACTTCAGACAAAGAATTCCTCTCTACAAATAGGAATTTATGACTGTAAGTGAGTAATGAAGTGTTTTTGACAATAGTATTAAAGTGAAATAAGGAGTCCTTTGGCTAATGTATCAAATGTGAAGTTTAGAGCCTTCAATTCTCATGCAACTATCTGTAGTCAAGGAAAGTTTTTTAAATGCAGACATTGCCTTAAAGAATTTATAATAAAGATATGAAATAAACTATATATAGAGAAAAGAAAATTAACAATATACTAATTGGCACACTTTTACTTCCTTCTTAGGATATAGAGTTGTGACTTTGTTGTTTCTCTGTGTGTTTCTATCTCCATTGCCAGAACATAAGCTTTCTGAATGCAGATATACCTCACTCTGTTGTGGGTATGGTCTAATGCTGCTTGTATTCTGTTAATCTGGGTCCAAAAATTGGATGAGAATCCTCATTTGTGTATGTAAAACACTGAGGGAATCCTACCCCTAGTTGGTTTTGATTAACAAATAAAGTTGCTGGTGGTCAATGGCTAGGCAGGGAGACAGACTTTTAGGATTTCCTGAGCAAGGGACCAAGGAAGGAGGAGAAGGAGAGATCCACCATGCAACAAAAAGGAGAACCAAGGTGACATGTCTGAGAAGATAGGGGACAGAGAGCTTAGTCACCAGGTAGGAGCCAGGAAGGAGTGGTTCCAGGATGGCTGCCCAACTGGGTCCAAGACAACTAAAATGGAATATAGATTTTGGTAAGTAATGGCTTGGGAATATTGGAGGGTGGATTAGCCACGTAAAGGTTAGGAACTGTCCTAGTCATTTCAAAATATAAAGGCTATGTGTGTGTGTGTGTGTGTGTGTGTGTGCATGTGTGCATGTGTGCATGTGTGCATGTGTATGTGTGTTTCATTTGTGAACATAGAGCATTGGGGCAGGTAGGGAAGAGTGCCACTATTGCTGGGATCAATTGAGTAGAATTAGTTGGGTACTCCTATACCCCCTCCACTTTATAGCAGAGTAGGAACATACAAAAAAAGGTATAAACATAAGGAGTGAAGAGTGAAGTAAATCTGGTAACATGAAAAATCCTGGGTTTCCACGTCAGAATTAGGTTGATCTTAAGAGCAGTTAAGGAAAGAATCAACATTTAACTTAGTAACCAACTCAATCTAATTTAAGCTGAGGATATGTCACTTGTTTGTGAAAGAGCATGAACTTATACATTTAGAAAATCATATATATATAAATTACTATTGTTTTATTTGTCCTCTGAAAATGCCTCTTGCTTATGAGCCAAGTTAATATATGACTTGAGATCATTTAAACCCCAAACTAAATATGAATCATTTAGTCAGCTAGTTAAGTTTGACTTGCTTTTAAGAAAGCAATGTAACCAACCTTAATATATGCCTTGTATTTCTCACTTAATTAAGTTTTACAATATGTATTAAATGTATCATTTTTTCATAAGTATGTACTTTTTTATTTCTTTAACCTAGAGTAATGTATTACGAATTTATATATGTCTGTGTGTGTATATTCCTTTTGTGGAAAACATTTTCTGAAAGCATTCTACAGTATACAAATCACCATAAATACAACAAAGTCCCATAAATGTTAACAGTAATCTGTGGACATAGATTAGTAATATCTGATTGTGATTTTCAGTGTTAGTTTGAATCAGTTGGGTCAGTAAAGTAATTCCTTCCTTTGTAAAGGTGAGTACAGGTTCCTGCAAAAAGTATTCTTCATTCCTCTCCCATGTACTTTTTTGCATGCCATTCATTGAATATAAAGTCAAACCCTTTGTTAAGGACAGACAAGAATCAGGGACATTAATATCAGACACACACAACAGAAAAGCAACACAGATAAGCTACAGGCTACATACAGATGTAAACCATAGACAGATCAAAGACACAGAAAAAAGTTGGTAACTCAAATTTGAGCTTGCTTTTCATTAAACCACTCCAAGGGAAAATCTCTTATGATTGACACATAAGCCACATACGAAGAAATAAGTGTCCATGACTTATATGCCTTCAAAATTAACTGTTCACGTATTCCCCCAAGTCCATGTCATCAATATCATAGTAGTGTCATAAAATTGACCGTGATGAGAGATTTACAGTATGGAAATTATTACAAGCTACAAAACTTATCTTTTTCCATTTTCCTTTGAGAATAAGACTCCACACTTATGAGTGAAGCACAGGTTATAAGCTACAGAATCTCGTCCTCCAAATTACCCTCTGATGGCTAAGCTATCTCCTTGTACATGAAGTCATTGGCAATTAAAGTGCTATTAATATCATCATTGTTCTTTGTGTCTGAAACTATTTTTTACATTTTCAGATTTAATTATAAGTTATGCACACTCAAGTCAACTCTAAAATCAAATTTTACTTGTTGAGAAAACGTTCAGAATACTTTATTAAGTCCTCATTTTAAAATATTTCTAAATTGCAAGAATAAGAGAGGCCTTCCGGGTATGCATATAAAGATAAGGCAGTTTGGTTTTAGAATACCAAGGAGACACACAGCAGGATCATCAATATTGCTTATCTCACCCTAATTAGCTTCCTCTTATTCACTTTCTCATAGGACTAGGCATTTTATTATGCTTTAAATTTCTCTCTGCATCTTCCGCATTTCCCCTTCATTCAGATTCACTCATTAAATCTCATTTTTTAGAAGTCTCTATTTTTTTCATTCTCTATCTTTGTGCCACTATTACAACATTATTAGTTATTCCTTTTAATGGTTAGAAAACATGGTTATTTTTGCCTATTCGTAACAATGATAATCTGAAATACTCAAAATAAGCTAATTTTTGAGACATGGTCTGGAGACTCGGCTGGCTTTTAATAGCCCATAGAGTCAAGGATGAACTTTAACCTGTTACCACCTCCTATATGCTGGACTTAGAGGTATATTTTGTCATTTCTAGTTTACACAGAACTGTCATCAAACTCAGAGCTTTGTGCATAGAAGGCAAACACTTTACAAACTGCACTACATTCTCAGCCACTTATAGTGGCTAAGTATTGATTTTTGTAGCACTTTTAAAATTCACATTACAAATCCTTTATCTCAATAAATGTAATTATTTCATGATTCATTAGTTTATTCAGTGGTTTGTTTGGAAAAACAATTATATACAAGATATATTTCTGTATATTACTTAGTTTTTGTCCACTTGACACAAAGAGCCATCTGATATGATAGAACTTCAAATGACTCTTAGTTACCACTAGCTCCTGCCTGGCTCAGAAGACTAGGTCTCTCTCTGTGTGTCTTTCTCCCTCTCCTCCATGTGTTCTCCAGCTCAAGGGCAAGATGGCCGTGATTCCCTAGCCTCCACTCTGCCCATCCCCCAGCTCCACAGAGAGGGTTCCTTCACAGCTAACAGCTGTTTCTCAAGCCACAGCGTCTGCTGTGATTCTCATTCTAAGGATCTTTCCCTTGAAATACCCAGAGACCCAGGATCTTGACATGCAGTCTAGTCTTCACAGACCTACATTGTTCAGTCACTTAGGCCATTACAACCCCTTCCAAAGTGCATAGGTAGAGGGTGTGAATACAGCCCTCAGGCCCTAGGGATTTACATACTAATGAAGGCCAGAGGGCGGAGCAACTTAAGCATTCTTCCCAGAATCTCCCCTTTTCTCCCTTCCTATTTAACTGAGGTCTGCCCTGAGTTTCAGGGGGGTACATCCAGATCCATCTATTATCCACCATCCTCCATGAAAATAAACCCTTTTGGAACTAAGGACTTTTTCGTATCATTGGGGCCTGCCTTTGCCAAAGCCTCCAGCCTGTGGAACTCCAGACATTTCTCCTGCATGTGGGACCCGCCAGCATGGAATGCCTCTGAGAATCCTCCACCACTACGGCACCATTTTTCCCACATTCATCCACAATCTCTGAGTTCCTGCTTCCAGGTTCCTTCATTGGATGCCTGTCTTGACTTCTGCGGGAGATGTACAATTATAATTGAAGCCAAATAATAACTCTTACTCCTCAAATTGTTTTTGGCAGTGGTGTTTATCACTCCACCCATAAGCAAAAAGTGGAACTATATAATGAGTTATTGATATGATGGTGTATAGTATTGATTCACCTTATCTTCTTTTCTGATCATCACTTTTCATGACTTCATAAATAGGAATCCACCAAAGTACTATTTTTTTCCAAGTTAAAAGTTAACAGGAAGTTATATATAAGAAGTGCCCAGGTAGAGAAATGCTTATACACATGTTAGTTACTTTTCTATTGCTGTGTTAAAATATTGCAACCCCGGAAACTTACAGAATTTTTTATGTTTCTAGAAGGATAAAAGTCCATCCCCATCACAGTGGGAAAATCTGACACATCATTTTGTTTGGGATGCAGGGAGACTAAGACAGGATCTGTCTATATTGTACTGTCTGTCTTGTTACTTACTGTATAACCCAGGCTGCCCTCAAATTTAGAGTTCTAACTGCCACAATCTCTCAAGTGCTGTGACGAAAATTGTGTGACAGCATGACCAGAAAGAGCTCACATCTTACACTGTATGTACAAAGCAGAGAACAATCTTGGAATGAAGTGAAGCTTTTAAACCTAAGATCTTTCCCCAGTGATGTAATTCCTACAGCAAAGTCGTTCCTTCTTAGCCTTACTAAATACTACCACTAATTACGGAAAAGTATTAAAATGTCTGAGACTATGGAGAATAATCAAATCCAAATCACTGCAAGATGCAAATACTTCAAGGTAAAACAATGGCAAAGGACAACATTTAGGTGTGAAAGTAATGGACATTTTTCATACATTGTTTACATACATCAAGCATACAGTAAATCATAGTTTGTAGGAGGGAAAATCAAAATGTAGGCAAATAGTTTGTGTATCAAATTCTATAAACATACAATCTTCTTTTACATTTACAATTTTCATGGAAAATAAACTTTTTTCATACAACATATTCCAATCATGGATTTTCATCCGTCCACTCTTCAGTCATAAACAAATTAGGCTATTGTCAAGGCTACCAACGGGTTGTTACCAAAAGACCAATTGTAGACCAGATTATTAAGAAAATAAATTCTCTGATCATGGAGAAGTTGAGCTGGTGCTTAACTCGAGCAGTTAACCCTACTGACTTCAGTTCATGGTACTGAAGCATAGTCTGAGTGCTACCAGGGGAGAAATGTAATCACTTACCAAGCTATCAGCCTTCAATCTTAAATGATAGCAAGTTTGTATGATATGCTAGTGAAACAGTGTCACCAATGTTGTGGTAGTAACCAACCATTTTCTGATTGAATTTAAATTTCACTCCATGAGATAGAACACATCCCTTTAAAATGCTTGAATGCCCAAGAACCAGAGACTAGATAGGCCACTAGACTAACGGAAAATCAAACACTATTTTATTCCCAAAGGAAAATAGCTAGAAAATGATTGTTAATGACACTCTTCTATACTCATGCAGTAGTATCTCCCCCAGCCATCACCAAAGATGCTACCTCCTGCAATGTATGCAATTACACAAAGAAGTACAATTAGACAATGAACAGAGAGTGAGTCTTTGAAACATTCACTTCTACATAGAAGGTTTTCATCCAACCCCCTTCTTTCCATGTTTAAGGAACTATATAGGAAAGGAAGGAGAAAAATCAAAAGAGGTAGACATACATATAAATAAGAATAAGGAAATGCAGATATTCAGACACAATATGAAAATTTGATTTCATGGGGAATGTGCCAGCATGCATAGGACCTATATACTTTCAAGCTAGACAGTGCTTAGAAGGGGAAGTGGACACATGGTCTCATCACTAATCAAGAAATATATTTTATACTTTCTAGTTGGCCCTTAAAATGACAATCTATTTTCACAAATTTCTCACAACTTTTGTTTCTTTTTCATCAACTTTCCTCTGACATTTCTGCTAATAATCTACTAAAATTATTTGCTGCTTTCCAAAATTATACAGTGTTCATAAATGAAAAAAATGTGTAATAACATATCAAGCACTAAGGTAGTGCTGAGTGTATTTGTCAGAAAAACATGGACTAAAGAAAGCAAAAAGAAGAAATTTCTTAGAGACAGAAGCTTGCACGATGGAATGACTGAAAGAAGTTATTTATGCCTAGAAAGGAAGTCTGGGAACAGAACCAAAACCATTTAGGCCAGATTGCAGAAAGGGTGGTTTATATTATGAATGATGTGGAAATGCACATTGTTGATACTGGCATGATTGAGACAGAGCTTTAAAGAGTTTCATACAGAGTAGAAATAAAGAAAAAAGTGGACAGTTAGATCCATTAGATTCCTAGGTATAACATATGTATTCAATCACAACTTAACTTCTGCATCAAGGCAAGAAGAATGCCAATATTACTAAGGTTTCTGACATTTTCATTTTTAAAATTGTACTTTTCAAAGACCACAGAAGTAAGGTAAGAAGGGAAATCACTTATTCACCAACCATATTCAAAGACCCTGGTCATTCATGACTAAAATAGTTTGAGAAGATGTAGTTATTTGAACCTATTCATATTATCTTTGAAGATGTTTTTCTGAATTAGATTCTAGCAATCTTGATGTTTTCTTTAGAATTAATGAAAATGTTGAGTATAGTGCCCTAGATAATTGATTTGAACTATCAGGAAGCTACAAGATTTACAAATATTTACAGTAGCCAAATGAAATTTTGCTCTCAAGACAATTGCATCCTCATTGGCATCTTTACATGCATGATAATTAGAACGTTAAGAAACAATTTAGAACATTTAACCTAATTTATATATGAAAAGAGTATATTATAATGATTTTTAAAATTTTCCCCAAGGAACAATTTACATTCCTTAAGAGACAGTTTACTTAGATTTTAATTTATTGTTTCATTGCTTATTTTTTCAAAAATCTAATATGGCAATTGGCCACATAAGCAAAGTCTACTTCATAATTACCTGAGGATTTAAATTGTATTGCTTTAATTGCATTAAGTCTAATAAATACCATATGACAATCTGTATACAAAAGCAAATCCTTATTTTTCATCTGGCTATGAGAACAATAATTTATACTTCTTTTTATGAGGCATATATTCTCAAAAGACAAAATATTATAGCTAGCCCTAAAAATCTCTGAAGGATTAGTAAGGGTTCTTTCTTGGTTTATAAGGATCCTGTGGCATATTGATAGAATTCACACTTTATTTGATGATTACTTTGTTTGCATTATCTTGCTCTAGTGGTTTAAGGAAAACATGTTATTTAGTGAAGATTTTGAGGTGGAGGAGACCAACTCTATGCACTAGACTGAGTGGATCTTTGGATCTACACTTGTCTGTGAGTACAGTGTGATAAAAAAATGTGTTTTTAAAGTGTCACATGTGAGAATTTATTTGCTGTCAATAAGGAATGTCAAAGCAAGAATAATGGCAGAGTACTTGTCATTATCTCTAAATAGTCAACACACTCCTCAAATAAATTAAAGGTGGAAAAGGATATTGTTACTACTTAAGAATGGGCCAAGGCATTTATCACTTTTTCCCTTTGATCAGTGACAATGTTCTTTAAGTTTTAGAACAGGCACTATGCGACATTACTAATGCTTTACATAAAGCAAATACATATGACATTAAAAACTATTAAATTATATCTTATTTCTTATAAAATCTATCAAAACAATGAGTTAAATATTATATAAATAATCATTATATAACAGTAGATATATGAGAGTTAATGTTGATTGTGAGCTTGATAGGATTGAACATCATGAATGAGGCAAGTCTCTGGATATCTGTGAGGTGTTATCCATATTATGCTAGACAATGAGAATGTCTATGGGGGGGGGGAACATTATCTTGAGTAGGTTAACTGACATGGAAAAATTAACTTTGGGTGGTTCCTTTTCATGAGCTAGATGTCTGTACTTAAGGGTAGGAGGGAGTAAGGGAGAGACACATAGAGAAGGATAAAGAGGCAGAGAGAAAAAAGAGAAGTAGCTGGTCAAATTGTGTATTCAATCAAGAGTCATAGAAGTAAATAAAGATGATAGAGAAGATGATAGAGATCTTCTTTCTCCTCTCTCTCTCTCTCTCTCTCTCTCTCTCTCTCTCTCTCTCTCTCTCAATGTGTTTGTGTGTCTTCCTTCCTCCTCTCTTCAGTATAGACTTCCAGCTCATGAAATAGAAGTACCCAAAGATAAAGTTAGGCTTTTCTCCTGTCATTATAGACTGTGCCCTTTAACTGTGACCTGAAGTAAACCCTTCTTTTGTTTCTTAAGATGTTTTGTCAGGTATTTTGTTATAGGAATGAGGAAAGTAAAACAATGTGAGCTCTAAAAACCAAGAGGATAGTGTTCTTGTGAAACTTTCAAATGTTTTTATTACAAACCACAACAACAAATTCCTCCTATGCATGATAAAACTCTTGGGGATATGTGGCAATTATATTGTAAATTTAAATGACATTTAGCATGATATGGTAGTGTGTGTCTATGAGTACAGCATATGGGAGGCAGAAAAAGCAGGAAAGGGTGAGAGTTGAGTCTGTCTTCACCTATGCAGCATATCCAAGGCCAGCCTAAACTACATGAGACTCTTTGAAAAGAAGATTTCAAATTTTCCTAACAACAAAATCTAGAAGAACAAAATGTCTTCTGTTTTTAAACACCTTCACAGTATTATCTATATTTACATTTCCTAGAGACTTTGCATCCTTGACACAAGCACAAAATATTTATAAAAGTGCATAAACATTCTACAGTAAGCAGAAACCCTGTTAATGTAGTCATATTTACTTAACCTCTTCTAGGCTGATCAAACATGATTAATAACAAATGTTGAACATTAAAGGCTATCTTTGTGACATAGTCAACTGCATTCAAAAGATTGAGAAAGAAATGTGTTTTGTCAACTGCGAGTGATATTATCTTTCTATTCATCAGCTAATGAAAATGAATATGTTGATCATTGGATCAGTAAGTAATACTTGAGGCAATGACTTTTCTCCTGAGCATTTTACTTTAAAGTATAAGAAAATGTATTGTCAAGTTTACAAAGAACTTATTTTTTTTCTAAGTAATGACTACATAATGATAAAGAAGGTATTCTGAAAAGTGACATTTTTAGACAGCATCTCCGGACTTCTATTGATAAAGAAATATATACTGAAGAAAAGACATTTATCAGAGAATAGAAAATGAATGGAATTGAACAACATAGAATTAAAACTACAGATGTTGGGGCTGGTTAAATAGACTGCCTCCATCTTCAGAGGATCCAAGTTCCATTCCTATTACCCACAAGTCAGTTGATAACTGTCTATAACTCCAGGGAATCAGATGGCTCCTTCTGGCCTCTGTCTCCACCAGGTATGCACATAGTACACAGATCTATATGCAGAAAAAATATATAAATAAGCATTGAAAAGCATATGTGTAAATATACACATATGTATGTAACAACATTACATTACATATTTTAATTTTAAAGAGGACCACGAATTTAAGAGAGAACAAGAAAGGATATATGGAAAGGTTTGTAGAAAAGAAAGGGAAGGAAGACGTGATAGAGTTACATTATAATCTCAAAAATCAAAGAAAATTTAAGGATAAAATACTAAAATTGTTTCTACTGACTGATCACAAAATTTTAAACCAATATATTATATCTATTCTCTTCTTTCTCAAGATTTATTTATGTTTATAATAGCATTGTTGCTGTCTTCAGACATACCATAAGAGGGTATCAGATCACATCACAGCTGGTTGTGATCCACCATGTGATTGCTGGGAATTGAACTCAGGACCTGTGAAACAGCAGCCTAATTAACTCCTAAGCCAAATCTCCAGACATGTGACAATTCTAAAATTCAGCAATTAATACAATACACTTTGTTTTAAAAATCTTTTTGGTCTGGAATCCCCATGACAATTATGTATGTGAAGTTTCCCAAAGAGGATGTTACTTAATTCTTTCAGGGACTGTGATAGTGTTATCAACTTGAAAAAAAAAATCACATGGAACAGGCCTGACATTTTACTATGTTAAATGAGATGGGACATCTAACCTACTCTTGGCAGTAACATTCTCAAATGGGAAACTGTGATGATTAAGTGAAGAAACTGACCAGAGTGTAAGTGAACTGTATAGTCCCTGCTCTCTATTACTGATTATGACGTGATGTGACTATCATCCTGAAGTTACTGCCACTGTTCTTCTCCAAAAATATGGACCCTAATCTGAAACTATAAGCCAAAATAAACCCCGTGTCCCTTAAGTGTTAAGTCAAAATTATTTTCTTACAGCCCCTTAAAAAGGAAGGCCAAACCAAATAACCCCATCAAAAAAATAGGGTATAGAACTAAACAGAGAATTCACAACAGAGGAATCTCAAATGGCAGAGAAGCATTTAAAGAAATGTTCAAAGTTCTTAGTGATCAGGGAAATGCAAATCCAAATGACTCTGAGATTTCACCTTACACCAATCAGAATGACTAAGATCAAAACCTCAGGTGACAGCACATGTTGGCAAGAATGTGGAGAAAGAGGAACACTCCTCCATTGCTGGTGGTATTGCAACCTGGTACAACCACTCTGAAAAACAATCGAGATTCCTCAGAAAATTTGAAATAGAGCTACCTGAAAACCCAGCTATACCACTCGTGGGCATATACACAAGAGACGCCCCACCATGCCACAGGGGCACATTTTTCACTATGTTCATAGCAGCCTTTTTGTGGTAGCCAGAGCTGGAAACAACCCAGATGTCCCACAACCAAAGAATGGATATAGAAAATGTGGTTCATTTACATAATAGAATACTTAGCAATTAAGAACAAGGACATCCTGAGTTTTGTAGGCTAGTGGATCAAACTAGAAAATATCTTCCTGAGTGAGGTAATTCAGATCCAAAAGGACATGCATGGTATGTACTCAATAATAGGTGGATATTAGTCGGAAAATGTACAGAATACCCAGGATACAATCCACAGAACTGAAAAAGGTTAAGAAGCCAAAGGGCCCAAGGGAGGATGCCTCAATCCCATTTGGAAAGAAGAAGAAAGCAATCTCAAGAGGTAGGAGGAAAGGAGGAACCAGTGTGGGAAAGGGGATAGAGAAGGAAAGAGAGGAAGTCCATAAGATATTGGTCGGGGAGGGGAGTGGAAGAGACAGGACTGAAGCCCTGAAGGCCAGCAGAAAGGAAATAGAAACAGGAAACATCTGGAGGTAGGTGGTGGGGGAAACCTCCAGAATTTGCCAGAGACCTAGGAGGTGAGAGGATCTTAGGACTCAAAAGAAGAAACCTCTAATGAAATGTCCTGCAGTGGGGAGAGGGAATTTGTAGAGTCCACTTTCCGCAGCAAGTTAGGGCATCAGGTAAGAGATGGGATTGACATTCCACAGTCAAAAACTCTGACCCGTAACTGTTCCTGTCTGAAAGAACTGAAGGGATGGAAATGAAGAAGTGTCTGAGGAAAAGGAGGTCTAGCAACAGGCCCAAAGTGGAATCCAGGTCAAGGGGAGGCCCCAAGGCCTTACACTACTACTGAGGCTACAGAGTGCTCACAAAAAGGGGCCTATCATGACTGCCCTCCAAAAGACACAATAAGCAGTTGAAAGAGTTAGATGCAGATATTTACACCCAACTAATAGACAAAGTTGGTGACCCCTGTGGTTGAGTTAGGGAAAAGCTGGAAGAAGCTGAGGAGAAGAGTGACCCTGTAGGAGGACTAGCAGTCTCAACAAACATGAAACCTCGAGATCTTTCAGACACTGGGCCACCAGCCAGGCAGCATACATCAGCTGATTTAAGGCCCCCAACACATATACAGCAGAAAACTTCTGGATCTGGGTTGAGTCAGAGAAGTTGTAACTAACCCTCAAGACACTGGAGGCCCGAGGGAGTGAGGAGGTCTGGTGGGGTCATTCTTCTGGAGATTGAGGGTGGAGGAATGGGATGTGGAACATTCAGAGGGTGTACCAGGAGGGGGATAAAATCTGGAGTGTAAAAGTAAAAGATTAAATAAAAATTTTTAAAACGAAAGGCCAAAGATGCAATAGAATGAAGTAGTTCAGAGAAATTACGGCATAGGAGCAGGAGGACAGAGCCATAAATAATAGAAGTCCCAGGAACTAGTGGAGAGGCACAGGATCTGCAAGAGGCACGGGAGAATAAGTATCACTTTCCCCCCAACAGTGTGTGTGTGTGTGTGTGTGTGTGTGTGTGCGTGTGTATTCTTTATCTGAGCCTTCAGTAATTAGCAAGAACCCATCCACTGAGGGTGGATTTTCCCTACTAAGTCCAGCTCACTGGTGCCAATGCTGCTAGAATTTTATTTATCTAGACAAATTAACCCATAAAATTAACCATCATAACAGTTTCCCTAGAACTAATTGATTTTTATTTGCAACTGCACTCCAAATTCACCCGAAATCACCAAACACACTTAAAATCCTCCTGCCTCAACCTCCTGAAAACAGAGGTTACAGCTGCACATCACCGTGATCACTTACAGCTGTGTATCACCAATAGTAATGCATCACCAAGATCACCTGTCTCTTTTCAGTAGTGACTTACTTTTTATTTTCTAGAGTTATTATTTCGACCATTAATTTTATTTTTGAGAGATGCAATATTTTGGAACATTTATAAATTACAATAAGAAGTCTCGATCCATATATACATTGAACACTTAATTAGAAAATCCATAAAGAAATGATGAAAATTTAAAATGATGTATATGATAATTATCTTTGCTCATTATTTTAACACTAAACCTAGAAAGTAAAAGAAGCCTCATTAATCTCACTATGATGTTTTTCATGCATGGTTCAAATTCTGAATCTCACTCCATCGTATTTATTTCTTTTATCCTGTTGTTTTTACGATTAACTAAATAATCTGCAGTTTTACTTAACAACTTAAGCAAATGCATAAATGTTTTAATGGTTTCTTAGTAATATTTTATGAACCTATACTATATCATTTCTTTATCGACTTATTGTGTTGCTACTATTTAGAGTACAATAGTTTTGTAAAAGATTTATCTGTGTTGATGTTCAATGAGCATTTCCTTTTCTTAGTATAAATCCTACAAGTTAATATTTCCAAGCATATAAAATATACAGCATTTACATATATTGTACATTTGTAAATTACTAAAACAGGTAGCAATAAATTTTCCCAGTAGCTACGTACATTTTACTTAACACAAAAATTACAGAATAATAGCAAATTAGTTTTTCAAGCCATTCGAAATATGCTGATCCATATTTATCAATCAACCACAAACTTCTTAAGGTAGATCCTATACAAAGAAATCTTCAATACCTTCCCATTTGCTGTATCAAAAGTTTCAGTACTTTATCTTAAAATTTAATTGTTTTTATGTTTAAGAATATTTTTGTAACTTATATACATAAATACACCTAAATTTTAAGTCTGCACTCCTGGGACATTTAGTCAAGAACAAGTATATCTATTCTGAATAATCTAGTCTATAGAAAAGCTTTTATACTTATAAGAAATGTTCTTAACTCATTCCTGTATGCCACTTCTTGAATGTTTAAGGTATGTCAACCATAAAACTTCAGAACAAAACTCTCTGCAAAATGTGCCTTGAGTCTGGACCTGTGCCTTCATGCCTCCTGTAATCTGAGCATGATTTATTTAGCTTTGTTGTAAATTGGCTATTTTTTTTTGCTTGAAAAAAATTATCACTTATGGGATATTATAACATCATTAGACTACGTAATTTTCTGAAGTAAAGCAATTATGTCCTCTTTTGGCATATACAACCTATGGTCCATGGTATGTTAAGATGTAACTTAGCCTTTATACTCCAGTCATATCTAAAGGTACAGTGTCACCTCTCAGTCTTCCAAAGATTCCTACTACTTCTTGATGCAGAATTGCAAGGCATGTTGTGTCTACATGATGACTCTACATAGGGATCGGAGAGATAGCACAAAAACCACAGTTTTCTGTGCAATGTGATGACATGAACTACCTCATCAGAATGCATATAAAAAGGCTTGATACAAATTTCTGTGCTTGTAACTCCAATGTTAGAGAGGTGGGGACAGTTCTCTTAGACTCACTAGATGAAAGCACAGCATACTTCTCAAGCTACAGGTTCATGAGGGAGATCTTGTTTCAGAAAGCAAAGTAGATTGTGACTGAGGAATGACAAGTAGATGAACTTTGATGTCTGCATGCATGCACACATAGGTATGCCTTCACCCCAAACATAAACACTGATACACACAGATACACACACAAAGAAACTAGAAATGTGTCTCTTTATTTTAATTTTTGTTTTTTGTAAAGCAGATATGACTATGTGCAGCCCCTATGTAATAAAAATATTGTAGAGTATTTAAGAATACAGTTGGTCAAGAAAAAGAGATATACATGAGAAGGAATAACACAGGCAATTTTTATGTGTGTAACAATTTGACAGATTTATATCCAGGTAAAGCCCCTTCTCAGAGAGAACCAAGTCACGGATTATTGTTTGTAATAGGAGCATAATACCATTCAGGGTAAGAAATGAGCAAAGATGGCTACTAGACAAGAAGGTTCTGGCAAAGAACTTTGACATTCCTACATCATGTTGCCATAGAGGAAATTTCTGTAAAGATCTGAAGAACAGCAGTAGCTTGGGTATATAAAGGACTGAGTTTTATCAAATCCATGAACACTAGATGTTAGTGACAGTTTCTCTGGGCAAACAAATTCAACAGTGATAAATAGCTAAGTAATTGTCCATTTATGCTATGTCTAATAAAAGAAAAAATTAAGACTGTCAGTAGCAGGCATGTCTGGCAAGATATTGCAACCTTCCATGAAGAAGCCATAAACTTAAAGCTAATGGGTCAGCATGTAAAGACCACTTTTCATCCATTGATTTAGACACCCATGCAACAGATACTTCTTCAAGAAAGTTAATCATTCTTCTAAGTATGTTTCCCCCAAATTGTTACTTCTTTGACTATTTTTACCTATTCTGACAGTATTTTACACAATATTAATAACAGTCCTTTACCCAGAGTTTTACAACCATACATTACAAAGCTAATTATATGCTGGATTTTTTATATTTTCATCATAGCTGTCTATCAAATAATATTTTTTTCCTCCAAAGGCAAAACTGGCTTTTGCTCAGAATGTATAAAGAAAGGAGAATCATGCTTGACAAAGTAGCTTTGCTCTAATATGAAGTGTCTTTATTTGATTTTTTGTTTTATGTATATGTTCATCATTTATCACAAACAAGCAATTTTTAAAAAGTTTTAGTTGCTATTTCACTCAGGAATAACTGTACTATAGCAGACACTATAAAAGAAAAGACAGAAAGAAATTTGGGGAAACTATGGAATAAGTATCTAAATAAACTATATTTGTTCTCAGAAGTACAAACCATCAATAGGTAAAGAGCACAATGCACGTCCAAACATTTGTCCATCAAATTTAATGACAAGGATCATTATACTTAAAGATTATAGTTTAAAATGTCCAGTAAATTAAAACCTTTAACTATATTTTTTTTTATCTGTTCAAGTGTGGTAATGGTCCACTAGTCATCTTTGTGATACCTTCGCTGATTCACAAGTCAAACTTTTGAACGCATATAGGCAATGAATCAGCCAAATGTCAGACTAAGGTGCACCAAACACCAAATCTCCACTGAAACATTGAAAACCAGACACAAACTGAACAAGCTTTGTCAAAAGTGTGGAAAGCAGTCAAAAGTATCCAGCAACTGAGCAAACTTTAACACCTCCTTCTCTATAATAGACAGAGCAGTGAGACAGAAGATCAATATGGAAGGGAAGAATACAAACAAGACAGTAATCTGACCAAGCCTGCCGAGCTGAACAGACAATGTTTCTTAACCTTACATAAATACAACCAAAAATCTGCCAGGAAAAAAAAGACAGTAAGTTTTGTTTTGTTTATGATGATGATGAGAGAGAGAGACTGAGACAGAGACAGAGACAGAAAAACAGAGACAGAGAGACAGAGATAGAATGGAAAAAGATAACCCCACGAGAACACATCCATAGCTACCTCTTCCAGCTATGTACTCTCTCCTAAAATATTCAGACCTCTCAAAATATCAGAACCACCTGGGAACCAAGTATTCAAAACATGAACTTGCAGAAAACACTTTATATTCAAAATTGAGTATCCTGACTCTCAATGTCTCATAGTCTACCTTCTGTCTTAATATGAATCTAAAGCTTACAAAAGGTCAAAGTTCTCAGTCTCTATTGTAATTCAAAGCAATTTCTTTACTATGAGACCTTATAAAATCAAAAAAATAAAAAATCAAACTTTCAATAGGCAATAGCACAGAATGGATATCCCCATTCCAAAGGTGAGACATGGAGAGATGATAACCAAAGCAATAATTGAATGCCATAAAGTCAAACATTAAGTCCTATAGGCCAAATCTACTAACCCATGAATGTGTGTTACGGTATGAGCTCCAAAATCCTTCCTACGCAATGTCTCTGTCTATAGGTTTTTTTGTTTGTTTGTTCGTTTGTTTGGTTTTAGGTGTTTGGTGTTTTGCTCAAAAAATTCAAAGAGGGCTACACAGGTTAAAATTGATAAGAAGTATTACTCTAAATCAAAGAATTAATATAGAGCACATCTGCTGCAAAAGAACACTAAGCTGCTTCGGTTAGGGTGAGTATTCAAGGTGCTCAATTATTGTTTAGTGATTCCATTTATGACATTCAACGGGAGCATGTCATTGTAGATCTAAGATCAGGGTTTCTGTTTTGATTAACAGGTGAGGGATGTGGAAGCTTTTCTTTACTGATCTTCTCTGATCCATCATCCATATGATTTTAATCACAGGACCATCCAATTATGTAATATACAATAATTTTTAGGAAAGTTTTCCTGTGAGTTAGTTCTGAAGACATACTGTATACTCTTCACACACCCCAAACCAGTTCAAGCTGAAACAGGATTTTTTTTCTCTCATTCTTAGATGTATTGCTGGAAATACTAGGAAGCAACATTAACATAAAAAATCACTTACTAAAGAGTTGTGAGGAAGAGTTAATTTGTCTCCATTTTTGTATCTGGCTGTATGTGCAGTGTGATACAGTTGTAGATCCTGGGTTTCTTGGTGCACTTATAGGTTGGTACATGTATAGCCTAAGGTGGTTTAGCACAAGGTTGTTAAACTTTCAATATACACAGATGTTTGCCTACCCTGGCCCAACACCTATTGCTTTTCAGTTTACATGGCCCCTTTCTTAGGTTGACCCTGTTCATTGTCTGTTATTTTCTTCATCAGATATATCAGGTTCCTAGCATCTCCAACTTCCCAAGGTCTATACTGTATCTTGGATTTAGCTGTCAGAGATTCATGCACCCCTTACTCAGGGCCTCTAGCCTCTAGTAGTGTACTTGGTACACTTCCCATGGCCTTTCATGCTTCCTTCCAAATATTGGAATAAGCCTTTGTGGCCTCATAATACTTGAAAATTATAAGCTTGTGTATCAAGCATTATGTGGAGAATGGCATGTTCTTCTATCAGTTTAAGAAGTAACTGGCAGTGCACAGACTTGATTGTAACTCTTGAAGGCTCTGAGTTCCTGTATGCATGAACCTGCAAAGACAATATGGGACTTTGTGTTCCAGAAGCATCCAGAAAGGTCTCTTTTATCAAGAGAAAGTCTCAGAAACAACTGTATGATTTTGCATTCTGGAGCATCTTATGAGTAGAGTCTAGCAAATTCCCAGAATACCCTAAAAGTAGCTTTCCTAATACTTTAGTGCAAAGTGTTTGGCTTGTTTTTTATGATGCAGGTCCCCACTATACTTGTTCCCAACATTCAATTCTTCCCTTTTCTCAACATCTTGTGTATTTTTCAAATCTTTCTCAGGTGAATTTGTTGTCAGTTCTCACCCTAAATATGGATAAGAGCAGCAAAAATATAACAACACCACAATCTGCATGTTCTGGCTTAAAATTTACGCTATCAAATTAATTAATGTATCACTTTGAACTCAGATTCATTCAAAATCTCAGTGCATATACAAAATATAGACACATTTTTTTGCTAGTGTATAAAGTGGCTTGCCTGTCATCCAATTCCTAATGCAAACTCTGTTTCCTCTGAAATCTCATGAGCCTGCTATCTCCTGCAATTGGAGTTCTAACCTTCCACTTAAATTGTCCATTGGGCTCTGCTTATAGCATTTGAAACTTTTTATTACCTATTATAACCTACTTTGCCAATCTCATAAAATTGTTTCCATAACAAGTCCCAAGGTTTAAACACCACCACACAGTCAGGTTCAATCAACAGAGCAACTCACTTATATTGAACAAATACTTGTATTAGTTAACTTTTATTAGTATGACCGAGCATGTATCAGAAACAGCATAAAGGAAGAAAAAATTATTTTAGCTCATACTTTCATATGATCCCAACCATCACCCTTTGAGACCATGCCTCTGGGTATAATTTTATTCCACTTAAAATGCATGCAATAGCACAGGCGTACTTCACAGCCAGCAACAGACAAATCATTCAAGGTGTGCAGGGAATCCATCTCATGTCATAAGTTACATTATAAACAAAACATGATAACACTAAAAATAGTGAAATTATGCAGAATAACTTTTACTACAGTTGGCTCAGGGCAGAAATTAACAGGAACAAACTGCAAGTTCACTAATATTTTGGCTTTAATAAGACATTCTTAAACAGTCAGTGTGTCAAAGATGATCACTGCAAACAATGCACATCCAAAAGCTCCAAAACAATAGCGATGACCAGAGAGCCATATATATTTATAAACATCATATGAGAAAAAGAGAAAACCTCGAATAATCAACACTGACTCCTTAGGGAACAAGTAAAAGAAAGAACAGGAATAATAAACATGATGATGGAGATACCACAGCATTTCTACTGGTAACAGAAGAAAATTTTTGTTTTTCTAAAAGACAAAATAGCCAGAAAAATAGTCGTACAAAGAAAATAAATATAATAAATATAATAGAATTAAAAATACTAACTACTAAACTTTCAGAAATACAGAGAGCTCTGTGAGAAGACAATGGAGAAATATATACGACATACTTACACAATATAGATGAATTGGTTAACACTCACATAAGGTGGAACACAATTGCCTGTAACTCCTGCTCCAGGGAGACCTGACATCTCTAGACTTTCCCTGCACTTTTAATCATGCACACATACTCTTATATAGGTACACACATGCACATTATTATAAGTAAAAATAATTTAAAAAAAAAAGAATTCCCTAAGATTGGAGGGAATTAAAGCTAATTTAGAAAAGCAACTTCCCATTTCTCCTTTCAATTAAACTTGCTTGCAGCTAATATTGAGCTAATATTGAAAAAGTTGTCGGAACGATACAGAAAGAGTTGGAGAGCAGGGAATGAACTGTGGATTTGACTAAAACACATTACATTAATGTATAATGTTCTCAAACAGTATATTTAAAGAAAAAATATATACATGAAAATTTGGCAGCTTATTGGCAATGATATACCATTGCCATCAATTATCATGTGTCCAGACCCAAGCTGAAGTATTAAAATATTCTTTTGAATATGCTACATCAAGACATCAGCAGCTTCTGCAAGATTACAAAGAGTAATTCATTCTCCTTACCTGGCCTGTTTTCCATAAACTCAACCCCTATTGTTAGAACAGATATGGCTATCAGCATACTGATTGGCCTGCTTTAATTGTTGTTTTCCTAACTGTAGAACTTTATACCCAAAACCCTAAAGTGCTGATTTACTTTAATCCCTCCAGCTAAAGTTGCATGTATCAGATCATCATTTCAAATTGTTTGAAAAATGTATGATTTGGTCCCAAAGAATAAAACAGTAAAAGCATACATCTTTGAACTTTGGTATTATCAAAATAAGAAGCAATAGGTTTACAGTAAAAGGAATAGCAGAAGTCACACTGTGCTTTCAGGGCTTCTTTGCATTGTTGACAAGAATCTTATGCAAGACATACAAAGTTACTAAGTAAATAGGCCTGACACAAACTTCATGTTCACAACAGAAGAAAGACATATGTGGATTCTTTTGTGCAAGTGAATTTTATTTAATAATGATTAATAGATTCATTAATTCTAAATTAATTGCAACTTCAGGATTACTACATCAAGAGCACAGACTGGAGGAGGACCATTAGAGCTGAGCTGCTTGTCCTTGCCTTTTATTTCCACATGTAACAGTCTGGCCTCTTAAGGCAAAAATAGAAGTGAAATGAGCATGTAACCATAGAAACCGCATGCGGCAGTTAAAGGAAAAGGCACTTAAGGTGTAAAAACACCAAGTGAATATACAATGCATAACAAACCATATTCATAGATGTCAAACTGAAGTATAGGTATGACTATTGTTCACAAGAGTCTTTGACAGTAATTCTAGCTCATAAGACGATACCAACTAAGACATAAATTTTAGTCTGTTGCTTCAAAGATAAAATGAGAAAAGAAAAAAGAAGTCCCAGTAATTGTAGACTTTTAGCATGATGCTAAGAATGTAATAGGAAGCACATAGAATTTAATCAAGTTAAATTTAATTTAAAGAGATATTACAGTCTTTACTCAATAATCAAAGAGCTCTGTTAAATATATGAGCCCGTACCACAGAACTTTTCTAAAATAAATTTATCTTTACACTATGTGCATCCACACTATGTGTGGAGGGATGGTATGTGCATATGAGTGCCAGTTTCTTAGGTGGTCCACAAATAGTGCCAGATGCCTACCAGTAACTGAAGTTTCTGGCATGGTTGTGGGTGTCTAGGCGGGTGCTAGGAACCAAATTGTAGTCCCCTGTTAGAGCAGCAATAACTATTGACAACTGAAATACCTCTCCAGTCCTGCAAGTTTTATTAGATTATGGAGTCTCAAACAAGACAGACCCCTGAAAATTATAAACAGAGTGGGGAGGTCAAGGAGTTTCATAAAACTGAAGGCAGGTAACTTATTTTTTTAACTCAATGAGGAACATTTTGTAGTTACATAGTACAACAAGTTAACAGCCCTACTTCCAAAATAGTCTATGATCAGAAACAATGCTTCCATACACATGAGGTATTATATATGCAACCACAGGGTGCTAATAAAATGCGCCAAGTGTAAAATTTTACAGTGGGCTTCATATAAAGACCTATTGTGGGTCAGATAATGAGGCATGGCATAATAGAAAGAAAACAGTTTTTTATGACCTTTGATACTGGATACGTTATCCAAAGACTAGGGACTCTTTCTTGAAGATGGATGAATGGATTGTGTGTCTTGAAAGAACAATATGTAAACATTTGACTGGTCAGTGTAATCTGCTTTGAAAGATATAAGTAGATATCTTTAGTATATTATTCCTCCCTTACTTAATAATAATTTTGAATCAAAATATAACTACCCAATAAGGACTATGTTTGCAGCTCCCTGCAATTAGGGGTCCCTTGTATTTAAATTGTGAACAATAGAGTATGATGAAATTCAATATCTGGTAAGGTCCCTAGGTGGAAAGGGGGCTGCTTCATATTTCTTTCTGCTTGCCTTCTCATTGATAGAACTTGGACACATGGAGAATGTTGAAACCGTCATATTGTACTTTAGAATAGGTGTGTAGAAGCAAGGGTATGGGCACAGTCACTGTGCAGATATTGCATCATCAGCTTCATAATTCTACCATTCTAGTTGTTACTATAAAATCTCAATCAGCATTTCCATAATGAAAGTCACAGTATACCACTTAAAGAATTTATCTTCCATTTCTTCACAACTAAAATAGAGATATTTGTAGCTACTAATTAGGAATGATCCTTAAGTTAAATAAGGATGTATGTAAAAGCATTCAGCCTTAATCCCCATTTAACTTAGTAACCTTTCTCATTACTGATATAAAACTCTAAAGAAGGCAACTAAATGAAAGGAAAATTCATTCGACTCACAGTTTAAAGAGATGCATCCCATCATGGTGGAAGGGAAACATAGCAACAGGAGCTTGTTGTTATGGGAGCTGTTGTTTTTTTGTCTTGGCAGACAAGAAAGAAAAAAAATGAACAAAAGAACCAGGCTACAAAATCCAGGATTTGATGCACCATATCTCCAGCAACCTACTACCTACACTTGATCCTACAACTTAAAAGTTCTAAAATTTTCTAAAAGAAGACCCTATCTGGACACCAAATGTTCAAACAGGAGATCAGGAGGATATTGACATAAAGTCCATTGAATTATGCCCCTGGTTACTGTGGGCTTATGGTCCTCTAATGTAAAAATGCATTTAGGACAACTCCAAATATCTTGACAATTTTAAGAGTTCAAGCACTATTAAAATGTCCAGAATCACTTTTGAGATTAAAGATATACTCTTTTCGGTGATCTGTTTAATGCAAAAGCAATGTATACAATTGCAATATAAATTGATATCAAGCACACAGCCACCCCACCCAAAAGAGTGAACAGGAAGTTGACAAGGTAAAGGTGGGTCTAAAGCCTGGCTAAACCCTAGCAAAACAAATATGCACCTTATAGGTGCATGTCCAGAATTCAGTAGTCAGGATGATGCGATTCAGATTGTATCTGGCTTCGTTGGCCATACCCTTCCATCTTTATTGCCTCATTAATGCAACAGTTCTTCATCTAGCCTAAAACTTTTCTCACTGGATGCCTTATGTTTCTTCCATTTTTAACACTCTGAATTCTCCATTGCAACTTAAGACTTCATCTGTCCATCCCATTCTTAGCATACACAAAAGCTCCCTGCAGGAGCAATCCTATTACCATTGACTTGTTTCACAATTTTCTGGACTCTTGGAAAAAAATTCCATAAACCACTCAATCTTACATATTGCGATATTGTAAAAGCATCACCATATGAATGTAGACAAGTGTATTGCTTGCTTTTAAGTGTGGTCTGCCTCTCAGAGCAACCACTGAGAATCAGGAAACAAATTCAATAGAAGACTCCAGTTGAGAATTGACTGAAAGATTGTGGTGTTCTTGGTCTCCTTAAAACATTATTGTAAAATGTAGTCAATGAAGCTTAAAGATAATTTATTTGATGTTTAGAAGAAAAATACAAGGCAATATATAAATCTCAAAAGTTGTGTAGAAAAGGAAGATATAAAGGAGAAAAAGAAAATGTCTTATTGTTGAGTTAAGCTAGTAAGGAGCTTAGCTACATAGTGAGAGGGGAACCTTGAGAAAATGCCTAAAGTCACAAAGAAAGTGTGCTAAAGGCTCTGGCAAGCATTCAAAAGAAATCATAAGAGAAGGAAATGGAATTCAAAATTGTAAGCTCCTTTGCCATACTTTACCCACCAGGATAGAACGCTTCTTTGTAAGCTCAGTGTCAAATGGATCTTTCTTTCCTTAAGTTCCTTTCTCTAGGATTTTGTATCAGTGATAAGTTACTAATACAAACAAGGCCTACTGATGCTTTCAGATACACCTTTATGTCAGGTAACATTATTTTTCTTAACCATTTTTTAGATTACTGAAAAATACATATAATATACAATTTATCTTCTTAGACATTTAAAGGTAAACAAATACAGTTGGATTTATCACATGCACGATGAGGTTCAACTATCTTCCTGTCTGGCCCAGAATATTTAACACATCCCGAAAGATAAAACTTTACTCAATAAACCTATCTTCTATATCTTCCTCTCTCTAGTTCCACCAAGTAACTACCATATTGAGAATAGTCAACTATTCTCAATATCTCACTTAGAGGGGTTTTTTTTGTTTTTGTGATAATGCTTTACTTGTCTGGCTCTGTATGTTTTGTCTAAATTCTAAAAATTTGAGACTGAATACAAAAGAAAGGTGCTTGGTAGTAGAAATTTAAAAAGACTATAGCAGTCACCCCAGAACAAGATGAGATTCTGGTAGTGGGCAAATAAACTATTTTACTTATGAATATGTATAGAGCACAATTATCTACTAGTTTGAGACAAAGGTACAGATCTGAGATTCTATTGGCTTTTATTCACAATAACCTCTGGCAATTTATAAATTCTCTGTTGAATGGATATATTCTACAACACATTTTGTCCAATTTTTAGCAATTAAAAGAAAAGAGTTAGTAGAACTTCATTTTAGTTTTAAGAAAATAAAATCAATGACTGCTACTTGCAACATTCATGTTTGCCAGAAGAAAGTAGGATATATATATATATATATAAAGATTTCAACTGATAAGCCTTAAAGGATTTCAGAGAATCAATTTATCATTAATTGACAAGCTTTATTAAAATGAAGAAAGCCTGTTTTTGTGAAATAAAAATGAGATTAACTCTTCAAATTCTTAGTTGTTAAGTTTTGAGCTTCAATTTGGAGGAGTTGTAAGTAGAATATTATAAAAAGTCTTGTCTATTACATGTTTAAATACAAATGAGTTTCAGAGGTAACTGTAGTTCAACCGTGTTTCAGAGATAACTTCAATCCAACTGTGTCAAATTGCAAAGGAATTTCTCTTGTCTTAAGGATCAAGACTAGATACATCCATTTCATGTTGCAATATAAAGCTCACATGATTTCTCTTAGTACCAAATTATTAGATATCATAAAATATTTTTAAATAAGGAAGAGTTGTTTGAATTGCATTCTGTGAGGTAGGAGGATGCCCTGAGCCTGAGAGTTCAGGATTAGACTGAAAAACGTGAAACCCCTTTGAAGAAAATAAAACTTGCTCACTGACAATATTGTATTCTCTGTGATTGATATATATCTGATAATTTTAATTAGTGATTATCTGATTACTAAATCTTAATTTTTCTTCTGGAAAAGTAATACCCCAGAGATAACATGTCTTATAACATAGTAAGTAAAGGCACTCTCTCAAGAGCCACATAATTATGCGTCAAGGTGAGACTCAACTCCTCCCTTTAACGTGACCAATCTAAAACTGATATTTCTTCATCAGTAAATTGATATTAATACTACCACACACTCCACATGTCTTCTAGGTTAAATGACATCAAAAATTAATGGGTTTGAAATATTTCTTGCTCCTCAGTTATATAACTAAACTAGAATAGATATAGTAGTATTATAGTACCAAATGAACAAAATATGCTGTATTTATTAATACATAAAGACTTAGTAGTAAAGAAATAGAATCCTTATGTAAACAATTCTATTGATTGGTGTACATTCTTTTAAAATACAACTTTACCCAGGTATATCAGCAAGAAAGTAAAGAATTACCAGCTCCATTAGGAAGTACACTGCATTTCTTAGAAGATGCTGCTTCATCTATTAATAAGACAACTTGAGTTAAGTTATTGCAGGAAACATGAACAATGTATACAAAGACAAGAGCCTAAAGCTAAGCTTTTATTTATATATATGTATATATACATATATACATATTATTTATATATATATATATATATCACATACACAGCATATATATTTAAGTATTTTACTTCAATATATGTATGTGTATCGTATTTCTGCTATTGTCAGAAGTGTTCATTGTATCTTGTGGATCCGGAGTAACAGAAGATGGTTGGGCCATATCTCTTAAATAAGTCATTTTAATGGAGTATATGTTGTGATACTATCCAAGAATAAAATATAGCATAGAAAATAGTGAGTACTAAGGTTAAATGAGAAATAAAATTGGTGTTGGTACACAGTATCTTAAAGATTGTAGACAAATTTTAATGGAAAATATTCAAATGAAATAGATCTTTAAATGTTTACGTAACAGAGAAACAGTCCCTTGAGGGTCAGTGAAGAATTAATTTCTGTGAAGCCTAACAAGAGAATTAAGAAGCATCAAGTTATGAAAATAAATAATAATTTCTGAAGTAACACAGGTCCATCTTATTCTTGATTAAATATAATAAAACTTATCTACAGATCATTGCTTCTAGGAAAAGTATTTCAAACAGATTCCAAATAAAATAAGCAAGTTGAATTACTGAACCAGGTGGTGTGGAGGAGTGATTTAGACATGTCTCAAACACCAAACAAAACGATTAATCTATTTATGTTGTATCATTAGCATTACCATTATTAGACAGTGAAAGAGAGAGATGTTAAATATGCCTTTTAAGATATAAAATATGTATGCAAGCATTCCAAGAAGTTGAAAAACCAAGATAACTATAGACTAGGTTTACCCAAAGTCATTCTGGGAACTAAAATGGAAAAGAAACTAAAAATGAAAACTTCAAATAGAAATTACTTTAAATTATTGGTGTGTTTAAAATGAAAAAATAATTTTATTTGATAGACTAAGGATTTTCAAAGTACCATCCTTGATTATATCTATTAGCTAATTATAATGTTGAGACTAATAAAAAATGTTGGTTTTCTCTGCTACCATCAATAATTATTTTTTATATTCTTTCAGCTATTTAATTTCTGACATAAGAGAATTTCTCTATTATTTAAGGAGCTCAATAGTTGAAATATTGGGCAGCTGAAAGCCTTAATATACATTTAAGTTTTTTCACATGCATTCTTATAAATCTTTTTAAATTGACATTTTGAAGTACCATGTTAAAAATTTTATAATATACCAGTGGTTATATCAAAAATCATTATTGGATTATATACATTAAATGTGTTTGTATTATAAATATATGCATTATACCAAACAAAGTTAATAACAGGTACAGTCAAAAGCAAACAAATGAAACATATGTATTCCAAGATAAAATAATATTTAATAAAATTATTTCCTATAACTACTTTAGACATTTAAAAAAATATATCTAAATAAATTCCTTAAAAATAGTATGACAAGCTAGTTTGTATTTTTAATTTTCACATAGTATTGATAATTAGTTAATTTTTCTGTTCCAACAGAAATCAAAGATAGGGTTTAGTTTTGTTTTTGAATTTTGTTTTTGTTTTGGGGGATCTAGGCTGACTTAAGTTTTATAAACCTGAATGTTTTCAGGTTTGAGATGGTAAAATATGACATAGAAAGAGATTACAACTGAAATGGAATAATGCTTTGCACATTTAGAATGAAAAAGGTTCACACTAGCCTAATTGCTTCTTGCTTTTATGGACTTCAAGGTAACACAGATCTTGTCAGAATCTGATGCTGCTGTATTTGATAACTTGCATATACCATACCATAGTGTATTATCTTCAATAACATATTTGCTTGGTTTTCTTTCATATTTTTTAAACCTATGAAATGAAAATAAACATAGCAGGTAAACTACACGTTTAACATGAAATTCAAAATGGGTTATAAAATTAGGAGGACTGTATTTATTACAGAGCTGACACTCTATAATTGTAAGATATTTGAATTTTTATAAATAGGATCTTTTTTTTAAATTTCCAACATTCAGATAGGTATATAACATACACATAAACATGCATATATCAAGGTGTTTTCCAACCCGGGAACTATCTGTGCAAAGGGAAAAGGACAGAATCGTTTACCTGAACAATATGATTTGCTTCTTAGATAGAATCAGTTTAAGAGGGAGTATAGGAAAAGCTAGGCAGACAGGAAAGTGGGATGAAGATCATGTGATGTGACAAGAGACATACTCCTCAGGATGCATTGATCTTTCTTCATTTCCTCCAAAAGACAGCACTGACTTATACTTTTATTTCAAAAATAAGTAAGAATAGTTGTCTGGCAGTCACCAATTGTGTGAGACAAAATTTATGTTACAGTGCAAAGAAACAGAATATTTTTATACCTTTCAAAAATCTCAAGCTGTCAGCATGCACAATGGATACACACACACACACACACACCCTTAAAAAAATCACAATGGAACATTGCTTATTCCAATAAAAGGGTCAGTAGGACTAATGTCATGACATAATAATGCTCTCAGTATTGAGGAGTCACAGGGATAAGAAAGATGACACTCTGGTGCAGAGCTAAGTAACAATCTTAAGGTGCCAATTTCCAATAGGGGTATAGAGAAGTATTGAATTTCAGTACACAAAACCGTAATTTCTTATTTTGAGCAGCATGTCACTCTCCCTCCATTTTTAGCTATATGAGGAGATCTCCTGCTTACTGAATTCCCAGAAAGGGTGAGATGATGATGCAGTTGAACTTACTTTCCTCTTTATGTGCAACTTCCAATTAAATTAAGATTTGACTAAGACATCTAATTTCCTGATATCATTAACCTAGGTGAGGTCTGGCCTTGTCTGGAAGACAGTTGTGATCTTTCTTCAGCAGGGATGATAAAGATGAGCATTCCATTAAATCTTTGCCTACACATTATAAAATTACAATACTAACCTATTGAGGCCAATACTAGGAAAGTATGATAATGTATCAGTACATAGATCTGGTAATATTCTTATAATTCTTATTAAAATTGCATACTATGATACTTGAACTTAGAATTTCATTGGTAGTCAGAAATGAAAATCAACTGTTTATTAAAAAAAATTCTTCAGTTTGACTTGAGTGCTCTGAACTTTTCAGTATAAACAACATTAACCTACGAACATACATTATTCAGTACAGAAGCTCTGGCAGACCATAGTGACCTCATGAAAGCTAGAAAATGCAGCCTTGCATTCTGTCTTGCAATGGAAGCACTAAATATGTGACCCAGATTCTGAACCCTACATAGATATGTTTTTCTCAACCTTTGCTGCTTTGTTCTATATTAAAGCTTCCATTCCTTATCATTTTTAATTTTCAAACTGATAATGCTCAGAGTTTCCTCATATATTGAGATATACAATGCAACTAAAGATAATTGTCAAACAATTTCAACAAATTTTGGTGAGTAGAACATGATATAATAGAAAAGGCATATTTGTAAAGGAGAAGCCATGAATCCTGTTCAGGTACACGATTAGATGCCAGTAATATATTTTACAGACCACTTGAGCTACCTAAACACCACCATTAAATTGACTGGCAATGCCTTCTGTGAGTTGATGGGAAGCTAAATGTGAAAGGAGGTCAGGCACATTACCTTATCATTATTCAGATTCTGTGACACAAGTCCCTTTATTGTCTATAGATAGAAATACGCTATCAGGTGACATATATTAAATACAACTATTAATATCACTATCAGTGTCACTATTATTATTATCATTATTACTGATTTGCTTTTCATTAAGAAAGATCTCATTGTAACTCGGGTTACACTTATACTATATAACCTCGGGTAACCTTGAACTTATTCTTTCTGACTCCAGACCTCCTGAGTGCTAGATTATATATGAGTACCATGTCTGCCTGCTGTGTGCTTGGAGCCATTCTCAACTCTTGGAGAAGCTACACTGACACTCTATCAACTTGGCTACAACCTAGCCATACATGTTTATTTTCTTACCTTCATTCATATCCTATTCACTGAACAATCCATAAGGTCGTTTCATCGTGTAAGAATACGACCATTTCTTTTTCATTATATAACATAATTCGTTGCCTCTTTTATTTGTTCAACCTATGAGACATTTTTAAACATTAATCAAATAGGTGTTCATTAGTGACCCACTCTGGTTCTTTTTAGTCACTTGAATCACCTCACTTGTAGATATAGACTTACTTTCAGTTAAATAATAGCTCCTATGATTCATATGCTTTATTTGTAAACATGTAAATTATCTGCATTTAAAAATACCATCTAAAAACTTATCATTTTTATTATTAGACATAATACTTTGTAGCAGTTAAAAATATTTTTTTAAAATGTGGCATATTCTTACCCACAATATTCAATTCATTACCATGGACTACTGATTCTATCTTATGATTTTCTCTTGAATTGATTCACTTTTCTTCATTCTCACTAAAACTGTATTGTACTACACAATTTTAGCCTTAACCAGACATTGGTGATATTATACTATAATACCTTTACTCATATTCAGGCTATAAACTCTTATTTCTCATTATCAAGTATGTAAACTACTCAGATGTGTATCTGCCTTGCTGCTGGTATGCCAAGAGCACATTTGGTATGCTGCTGAGGTGAGGCAAAATGAAGTCAGTAATGGGGGTCCTCAGTCCATGTTTTCCCAGATGGGAAACAGCAAATCCTGGGACAATTACTGTGGTGTTCAGTCTCCTGTGTACCCAGGAGTCACTGGCATACAATTCAGAGTTTGGAACGGTGGTCCCCTGTCCAGGCTTCCCCTCAGGACATCCACAGCCTGGTTCTGAGTGAGTGGTAAGAGTACAGTGGGACTCAGAGAAAGAATGAAAATAGTAAGAATTTTGGATTTTATTGGGAAATTATAAAATCCTTCAACTATGAAGAAATAGTCTACACATATAAAACATGAGCAATTAGGGCTTAATGAGATAAACTAGATACATGAGGATAAACAGCACCTGATCTCACCCACATATAAGCCCTTAAAATGCTCTTATAGAATCAGAGGAAAGAATGGAACACCCAAGAAAAAGGAAATTTAGGAAAATGTGGACTAATATAAATTTTTGCTCAGGCAGGAGAAACTAGTTCAAAATAACTATTATAAAATGTTTATGATAGTTACTGATGTATGATTTTACAAAATGCTCAGAACATGAATATAAAGCTATAAGCAGATAATGACATGGAATAAAATATATACTCCTTATTTGAATTATATAATTTACAATGTATTATCTACTTTGAAACATTTTGTTATACTCAGTAATATATACAGTTTTATTTGCCAATTTAAAAGTCAAAACCAATAAAACATGCTATGTACAAAATACATACTTTTGACATAATTTTTGTATGATCTAAGAATCCAGCATTATAAAATGTTTGAAGAAAATAAAATGGTCTTCATATTGAAGAATTCACAAATACATTATATCATATATCCATTCTTTGCTGTAATTTTTGTGTATTTATTTGTGACAGTCTCAGTGAAACTCTCTAGTAGGACACTATACTTGCAATGTTAACAGAAATTCCTAGATTTGTGAACCTACCTAATACTGGTTTTGACATACATTTACTAATGTTCCCCACAGAAACATTGCTTTATTTTCCATCTTAATATGTTTGACTTTGGTGTGTGTGGTGTGGTGGGGGTCCACCTGTGATATTATAAAATATTTTCCTTTCTGAATAAGTTTTTCTTTACCACAACACCATCTAGATGCATTAAATATTTTATTGTAAAGTATCAGATCTCCTTTATTTACAGGTTAAATAATATACAAGCAATTGAATATTATATAATATCACTTCTTACCACCTGGTAATAGCTATCCAATCAAAAAGGCCCTCTTCATTTCCATTTCCCTTAGGAGAAGAGGAGTGGATAATAGAGGTAATGAAAGGGGACAGGGGGGTTTGGCTGAGACAGGGGTTTGTAAGGGTAGGATGTGGAGGAGAGAGGGGCTACAATTGGGATGTAAAGTAGATAAGCAAGTAAATAAATAATGCCCTACCCTGAGAAATACCTTTTCCTCCCCGTTATCAGCATTTGCTAGTTCCCGATTTAGGGTCAGCATGCCTATGTTTCTGGTACCAGTTCAGGTCTTGTTAAGGCAACCATTAGATAATAGCTGTTTTAGTAAACTGGAATTCAAATCTCTTCATGTTTAGGGTCTGCATGCCTATGTTTCTGGTACCTGTTCAGGTCTTGTTTAGGCAACCGTTAGATGATAGCTATTTTAGTAAACTGGAATTCAAATCTCTTCATGGTTTAATAATCCCCCTAATAAATAAAAACGGAGAAGCGTTCATAGACACAGTGAAGTCATAAGGTATTCTATACAGAATGATCAAGTTGGATCACTTGATCATTTTTAATTTGATTATCTACATTTTTCTTTTTAAGTTTTATGGGTTCTTATAAATTTTGAATATTGGCATGTTCTATGATACATTTTCTACAATTTTGCATGCTATTAGTTTTGTGTAAAAGCTTTTTGCTTTAACATATTCCCACTTAAACTTATTTGCTTTGATTTCACTACAGAGAACAAAGTTGTCACATTCTCATACAAATATTTAAAGAAGGTAATATCTCCACCTCATATTTTATATTAGTCAAAAAATTTGCAATTATCCAAATGTGAGGCAAAGTCATTGTCCCCATTATTATATGATGCTATGACTGAATTTCTCAATGACTAGGGAGATGTATCAATAGTAAATCACAATGTGAGTTCAGATCCTCAGCATAAAATACAAAGAAAGAAAAATAATGGAAGGAAGGAAAAAAGGAAGGAAGGAAGGGAGGGAGGGAGGGAGGGAGGAAGGAAGGAAGGAAGGAAGGAAGGAAGGAAGGAAGGAAGGAAGGAAGGAAGGAAGGAAAGAAGGCCGGTCAACAGTCTGTATTTGTAACCCTCCTGTTGGGGAGACAGGAACAGATGGAATGCTCTTTTCATCAGAGTTCCAGGTTCAGGGAGTCTTTATTTTTTTTAAAAAAATAGAGAGTCATAGAAGACATCCACTATCACCTTCTCATCTACACTGGTACAGACATAAAGGTACAAACACTCCTAAAAGATAGGTGCACATACATGAACAAGTATGTATATATGTATAAAACACACACACACACACACAAACACACATACACACATAGAGACAGAGACAGAAAAAGACAGAGAGACAGAGAGAGATAGAGACACAGAGAGAGACAGAGACAGAGACATAAAGTTATTATAAGTGACAACTAAAATATGAAGAATAAAGTTGAAAGATTATTAAAAATCAATGGAGATTGAATTATTTGATTTGACATTTGATAAGAACTAAAATATCTCAGTACTATGGACTCTACTGTTCTTTCATTACAATGCACTTACATTAGCTGTGAAGTATCGTCTCAATTCCTAGATGTTCATTTAGACAATCTGGACCAGTTACTTCTCTTGTGTATATGAAACTTGTCTCCTCATCATTTTGATCCCTATTGAAATCTGTATTTAAGGTGTATGATGCTTAGTTTTCTTCTTAGAGGCAAATCTGTAAAAGTGGGTAAGAAGTTGCATTGACGAGGTGTTAGCAGAGAGAGAGGACTCTTCTTTCTCTTACGTACGCTACTGCTAGTTCTTACCCTAGCTGGAATATCCAGGTAAACTGTGGAAAGTCATGTCTGCTTATTTTAGCCTCATTTGTACACATGAGAAAATAAAATGATATGACAAGAATGGAAGAATGTTTGAGGCTAACCTCAAAAATCTGCCCTCTATTCTGAGATGTTATCTGTTGCAGAATATCTGATTTCATTTTGAACACTGAGATCATGAACTGATATAATCTGTTTCTTGTTGTGGTGTGGTTGAGCTCTATCACTCTCCTTTAACCAAAGAGCTTACTGTAAACAAGAGCTAAAGAAATTCAAGAACCAGAGCAAGCAACCAGCTTGTAGGGAATGAACATAAGTAAACAGAAAGGGGGGTTGAAGGTTGAGGTGAAAGGTATTTAAGACAGCTTGGAAAACTGACAATACAACTCACATACCATATGAAGCACAAAAAGAAGGAAGACCAAAGTATGGATGTTGTGGATGGCCCTGGTGTTGCTTGTATTTTGATGTTAATTCTGCTTTCCCAGGAGAGGCTATCTGGAATGAGGAAAGAGTCATGTACTCAGGTGACTTCTTGTGAACCACCACCTAATGAATAAAGGAGCCAATCACTGGGTGAGTAGATGAGACTTTTGGATTTGAAAGGGGAGAGAGTAGGCAGGAGAGACAAAGGGCCTTTTGGACAGGGATAGCAAAAGGACAAGATGTAGCTATTATTGGCTCCTGGTTTCAATGGCAGATCTGCCAGGATTTGTCAACTGAGGATTTAGATTTAATATGGCTTACAAGATTAGGATTCTAGTTGTTATGCTCCACAATTTAGTTACCATTGTTTCTGAACTACGTTTGTGTTGTGTTTTCCTTCACATGGTGACTTGTCTTGGTTCCAGAGAGAAAGGTACAACAGCAAACAGTGGGCTTGCCTGATCTGCACTACAAAAGGCCATGGAATTTTGAAGCATGGGGCTGGCATGGTAGCAACCTGCCAGTGGGAATTTAGCAAGCTGAGTGGAGAGATTTTGAAGCTCTGAGCCAGAGTCTCCACGAGGTAAGAATGGGCCTGCCATGGCCCACCAGTTCCTGACTGGCCAGTCCACCGGGGCAGAGAGTAGCTGGTTGTAGCACAGGAACTTTGTACACTTTTTAAATATTCCCCACAATATGTGGATACTTCAGTCCTACTTAGAAGGGGGAACAAAATAATTATGGGAAGTAGAAGGATGCAGGAATATGGAAAGGTGAGAGGAAGGAGAGGATAAAGGATGCAGGATCAGATGTCAGAGGAGATAGGGGAGAAGTACAGTGTGTCAGAAATTTAAAGAAGGTGTGTTGCAGTGGAGGATGGGGAACTGGGGGTAGCTACTAGAAAATTCCAGATGCTAGGGATCCAGGAGTTTACCAGGACACAACTAATATGACATTAGCCAAAATACCCAACACAGAGGAGACAGAACCTGTAGAGACCATATCCAGTGGATAGATACAGCCTCCAGTTGAGGCAGAACTGTTCTTGTCTAAAGAAAATACAGGGACTGAGTGGAGCAGAGACTGAAGGAAAGGCCATTCAGAAAGTGCCCCACCTAGGTATCCACCACATCTCCAGACAGCAAATGCAGACACTGTGGTCGATGCCAAGAAGTGCTTGCTGATAGGAGTCTGGTATAGTGGTCCCCAGAGAGGCTCTGCCAGAAACTGACCAATATAGATCCTTGTAGCCAATTATAGTACTGAGCACAGGGACCAGAATAGAAGAGTTAGGGGAAGGACTGAAGGGGCTGAATGGGATTGCAACTCCATAGGAAGAACAACAATTTCAATTAACTGGACGCTCCAGAACTCCCAGGGACTAAATTACCAACCAAAGAATACACATGGAGGGACCCCATGACTCCACCTGCAGATGTAGCAGAGAAGTGCCAGCATCAGACAGCATGAAGAAAAAGAAAGTGCTTTTATTCTTCTGGGACATTGGTTGAGGCAGAATGTCATCTAGGTCATTTCTCTGCTTGCCTGAGCTTGCAGGCTTTCACCTTAGCATCTGGCTCCACAGTCTTCATTGGTAAAACTGAATGGCTGGGATTTTTGTTTCTTAAGACAACAATAGATTTCAAAAATATTTTCAGGAGAGCTGTTGAAAGTTAAAACTTATTTAATTACAGAAAGCAGTACATACCTTTCCGTAGTTGTGTCTTGTTAAAAGTTCCTTGAGATAAAATTAATACTCCAGTCCTCCTAGTGTAGCTTCAAGAAGATATTAATATCATTCTTTCAGGAACCAACATGGTAGAAAAATGTGGAATAAATGCTTAACAAGATGAAAAGTAATACATATATATTGATATTTTGTAAAATAATTAGTATTAGAAGAATAAGCACAGTTGGAATCTGTAATGCTTAGTAACGTTCATAAATGATTATTACCAGAGATACCAGACAAAGTCACTTTATTACAAACAAATATGTCACATTCACTAAGTTGATGCTTATGTTCACAGCAATTTTCTCTATGCAGTAAGTTGAGCCACATATGTGACATATACACAGATAACTTTCAGGAAATATAACAGTATGTTTCACGTGAACCCTTCCAATGATATTGAGATCATTTTATTTAAAACATCAAGGCAATGTGCCAAATATTCTAAATTGTTGCTCTCAAATACTGTAGTCAACCAAACTTAATGATTTTCAGATAATTCCATGTAAAATATAGTTGTTCCTTGGAAGTATTTGAAGGATGGATGCTAGCTACATTTATATCTGTATTGAATCACCATATAATGTGTTAGATACCATTATGACATTTTTAACCAAGTATATATTTGTGATCATTGTCCCACCTCCCCTACTCCATATTACTCCTGTTTTCCCTTTGTAGTGTCTCCTATAAGTATTCATGGGACACAAACATGAAAAAATATGAAAGGTATATCTAGCTGCACGTTTATCAATGTAATAGAATATGTTAGATTCAGAGAAAGAGAACATTTAATTGGCATTTCTGATCTCTTGTTTTCCTTGTGCTTATATATTAAATTTGTTTACAAAAAACTCTTAAGCATGGAACTAAAGACTTTTGATCCTTTTTGCAACTGTCTGATCCATAATTTTGTCTTATTTTCCCCTGTAGATAATGAATTTTAAAATATATTGATAGTATCCAAACAGGCTGTATTCTCAGGTTAACTCAACTTTTCCCAAATGAAGTGCTATCATTTTAGACAGAAATTTAATAATAAAAACACACGTCTTGAGTGAATTTATATATTGAATCTGTCAGATGCTTAAGAGAGTTCAAAGAGGTCTAAGGGGCAAAATATATTTTAAATGAATAACTGTTCCAAAGGTCATAAAGTAGACCTAGAGCCTTTGAACTAATTAGATTGAAAAGCTTGATTCAGCAAATGCGGTTTTCTTACTGCAAACTGTATTTGACCTCCCCCAGGTTTAGAAATAATTTCCATTGCTTGTGACATTAGTATGATATCTCTGTAACTTTTCTTCAGTGTAAGAGTGAAAATCTTCAGGCCTCAAGATGATCATTTGTCTACCTTCTAGCAACCATCAGTAATTGCATAAAATTTCTGAATACTTTAAGATAGAATTGAGTTAATGAATGGGAATATATACTTTATTTAACATCTAGTTAGAGTACATTCAAATATCACTGATAGGTAACACTCCTGTGAAAATACCAGGTAATGTGAAAAAATGTTGTTCTAAATTAATTCCCTAACTTTGACCAAAAGTCACATAGTATACATCTTTACAAGAACATGATTGAATTTTGACTGATTATTTTTGTTAAATGTTCAACTTATTATCTTAAATAAGTGACCAAAGCCATATTTTAAAATATGATCTTTTAAATTAAGGAAAAGTGAAAAAAAAGAATAAGAAGAAACAATGTCTTAATCCATGTACACATTACCTAAGGTATTTTATTTTGTTTCATTTCACTTCATTTTGGATGCTAATATATTATAAAAAAAACAGAAGGCATATCATATATTAAGAAAATATGTCAAGTATGGTTTCAGCCTAATTCAGTGATAACACACACTTGCACATGCATGCACACACACACACACACACATACACACACACATCAATGTCAATAACAATTAGATACATAGGTGCCATCAATTTGGAAGGGAAAAAGTGAGGGAGCATAGGAGGTGATTATGGGAGAAATGGGAGGAAAGGAAGAATGTATTATATTTTAAATAAGAAGCAACTATCCAGGAAATTAGACTCATCCCTAGTTTGATATCAGTAACCACTTCTATATAAATTTACAAAATCAAGTAACTCCAACATTACTAGGAAAAAGTCAACAACAATAATAAAGAAGCCAATGCAATATTTATATATTGATATATCATATAAATTATGATTAATTCATTTAATATATTGATATATGCATATAGTAATAAAGGAATGCTACCCATCAGGGTTCAGCTGTCACCTCAGTTTTACCAGCTACTCTGTTATATATAAATTAATGTGTTCTCAAATATGAAGTTGGCAGAAGCATAGCAGAACCTCCTATTCGTATTCTTGTAAATATATCACTGGAAACAATGTAGTAGAATGGTAAACAGTAGAGGTCCCACACCTTAATCCTGGCTAGTAAGCTGATGTAGCTATAATCTCCTGAAAAAGACTCTCTTTCTGCCTGACTCCACTCATCTTCAAAATAAATGGTAGTTCTATATATCTTGTAAAATTCTTCAAATTAAATAAACTAATATAGTAAAATGTTAGGTTGACAATAAATACATGGAAAGCAATTGTTTTAAATTTGCCATAAAGTAATGTACTTGTATTATGTACATGATGTTTCAGAGTGTAGTAGACATTTTACAGGCTCACTCATTCTTAGTAGTTAGTCAATGAAATTCCTGAGCCATTACCACTTACCTGTGAAATCATTTAATTATTCTTGATATTTTTCAAGTAATAATAGAATGTAACTTGTTTTGAATCTCTCATCTCTTGCTTTCCTCAACTCTCCAGTATTCAATAAACAGAATTCTAATCTTCCCTTCCATATGGTTGGTTTGAGTATCAATCTATAAGTTAGATAATGTCTGCATAAGTATTTGAAAACAATTATTACTACCCAACTATCACTGATTACTGTAGTCAAAGTGGCAAGAAGACTTATAGCTGGAATAAATTAAATAGCAGAGGACAAAATAACCAGACTATTGTACAAGAGTTGCATTATATTGCAAAGAGTATGGAGAACTGGGATCTTCATAAAGAGTTGCATTATATTGCAAAGCATCTTTTGTTCTTGCTTTCAAAGCAAGAACTTGGAAATACTTGGAAAAATAGTCCTCATAATATAGAGAATAAAACACTTGTGTCATTTTCTATAGAGACAGTAGAAGAAAAAATTCTGCTTTACACAAAATGAGGATTGATCTGAGACTTGCTGGAGATGTTAATTAGGTAGTACAATGATGCAGCATATAATAATATCCTGGCTAGTCCATTTTCTTTAAAAAAAATTAAAGTGAGACAAGATCAGTTTGAAAGAGTATACATTTTAAAATTGCAGCTAGATGAAATTATACCAAACAATGAAAGAATCCGTAAGGGGAAAAAACAAAAAACAACCCCGCACCTTAAAAAAAATAGGAAAAACAATGGGTGACCCAGAAAAAAATGGTTGTATATGATGCCTATCAGTATAAAAAGAAGTTTATAATTTTTGAAAAACTTTTAGTTAACTAAAGACAACAGAAGAAAAATATTTCTTGCTCAATTTTAGAGTCACAGTGAAATCTGCAGATCACAAGATTGCAGTAGGGAAGGCATATGTGCAGAGGGGCCTGAGGACAATGGAGGTGATGGGGTGTTGTATAAAACACAAGGGATATAAATATTCCTATGGAAATCTTCTACCTTGTAACAAAATTTAAAAATAAAAATCTTTTAAAAGAAGAATTTATATGGAGAAAACATACATGGAAGTAAAAGAAACTGTTCACAGTAGTCGTAAGTCATTAAACAAAAATCCTAGTATCATTTAGGTACTTCTTCATGAATTTTTGGTCGAGGAAAATCTGGAAGCCACAAAACTACTGATTTTTGTTTTTCCACTTGTTGACTGCCAAATTTAAACGGCAAAACTCTATTACTGAAGAAATCACACACTTTGTGTGATGCATTGAAATCAATTTAGAATTGATCTAGAATCTTTCTGTCAGCTAAAATTCACAGGGCTAGAATGTATTATTCACGCTACTGGAGTAGAAGAGAAACCACAGTTTTACCTAGCTGAAAAACTTACAAAATATAATATCAACTTCTGAAGCAAGATGCTCACTTTGATGCAGTAGAGTCATGAAATGATTGTGAAAACCATCACAATTGGAAATAGGGCCTGCTATATTTTATAGGAACCAATACTACAAATCTGGTCACAAAATATACAGATTAGGTTATTGGTTCTATAGGAGAAATTAATACTGGTAGTTAGGGGACTAAATGAGATATCTCACTGGTTAGTAGGCACCAAGAGTTACAACATAGCTGAAGCATAAGATAAAAATCTTAAAATGACCTTTGAGAATATGATAGAATGCATTAAATGAAAAATTAATAGATGTATTAAAATGAATTTATTAGATTTATTGGCCAAAATGGGTCCCAGGAAAAATCCATACAATCAGTTTGTGGCTAAAGCAACAAGATGTTCTCTATTAACTGACTCCAAAGCCCTGTTGCTAAAGACAACAACTATACAACTCATTGAACATGGAGAATTCAAGCTAGACCTATGTAGAGCCTTCATCTCTTCTTAGAATGTTTGATACAGGAAGGTACTCTGCTTGGTACCAAAGTAGAAAGGCAAAAACCAATCTAACTATAAACCCTTTGATCTATAATGATGCCCTGCTTGAAAGATATGCTAATGTAATGATGGCACAGATCTACGAAAACAAGTTTTCTCCATTAACTGACTCTAAGACCCGATTGCTGAAGACAACACCTACACAATTAGTTGAACCCATTTATCTTCATGTACAAATGAGTGCATTTCCGCACCTATATCTGTTTCTTGTGTTTTTTCTTGCTTTGTGTTGTTTCCTTCTGTTTGTTGTTCTTGTTCTATTCTGATATATTAGTTTTTTCCATCCTATTATATTTTATTTTTAATTATATTACCCATTAAAGCCTTAGAAGTAATGAGACAGAAAGTGGATGGATCAGGATGAGAGTTCCTGGGAGGAGTAGAGAGTGGCAATCATAGTCAGGAGATGTCATTTGAGTGAAAAATATATTTTTAACAAAAGGAAAAATATAAAGAAATACATAAGTAAAATATATATGGTCTTAATAGTGTCACACATGGGCTCCATCTCATGGTGTGGGCCTCTTGTTAGGATACTCATTGGTTGCCCACTCCCACAAGCTCTGTACATCCTTGTCTCAGTGCATCGTTCACCCAGAACAGGATACGGGTCATAGATTTTGTGGCTGGGTTGGTGTACCAGTTCCACCACTGGAAGCCAGGCTTGGTTATGGAATATAGTTGGTTCATGCTCCATGTTCCCCATTAATAGGAGTCAACTAGGTCAACTAGGGTTAACTCCATAGATTCCAGGATGTTTCTATTGAACTACATTTTCATATCATCCACTAAACACTACCTACACCAATCATCTCTCCAGTAGTCTTTCCCTCAGCCTCTCCCTTGTAGTGGGAGGTATTTGAAAACCAGCAGGCAGCTCTGCTAGCTCCTGGCCTCAGCCATTTTTCTGCTCTGAGTTCCCACACTAACAGGGCAGAAGTGCCAGTCCAAGAACGCTAGCCCTGGCTGCTGTCTCTGCCAGTCAGTTCTGTGGAGTCTATGGCTGTAAGCATGGCTCTTGGGCCAGCTCTGCCACTCTCATGGTTCTCAACTCAACCCAAGATAATAACTGCCACCCTCGCGGTACCTGGTAGAAAGAAGACTATTAATGCTTTAAAATTATCCAATGGATTTATATATTAGCAAATGTTTAAGATGCCCGAACAATGAGAATTGCTATTCCAATATCTAACCGTTTGACTTGAATAACTACCCGAGACTCCTAGAGACACGTACATCTGCCTCCATCTTGCTTCTCCTCCTTCTTATCCTTCAATTCCTTCCTCTTCCTAACTCCTAGCTCCACCTACCTCTTCTCTATCCAGTGTCAGAGATTCTGCCATACTCCTTCCCCAACTTGATCTCTCCTGTTCTCATCCATCCAACCAACCACTCATTCCACCTGCAAAATCTATTATATTTCCTCTTCCCAGGGAGATCCAGATGTCCCACCCTGCAAAACCTCTCTCCTTCATCTAAGGTTTCTAGATCTGTGGGTTATAACATGATTACCCTATGCTTAACAGCTAATATCCACTTGTGAGTACATATCATGCTTATTTTTATGGGTTTGTGTTTTCTTGTCCAGGATTGTTTTTATTTTCTAATTCCATCCATTTGCTTACAGATTTCATGATGTATTTTTTTCTCTAACAGCTGAGTAACACTCCATTGTGTAAATGAACCACATTTTCTTTATCCATCTTCAGTTGAGGGACATCTCGGTTATTTTCAGTTTCTGGATATAATGAATAAAACTGCTATGAATATAGTGGAACATGTGTTCTTGTGGTAGAATGAAGCATCTTTTAATTATATGTTGAACAGTGGTCTAGCTGCATCTTAAGGTAGAAAAATCCCCAAACTTCTGTGGAACTAGCATATTGATTCCTAGAGAAAAACCAAACACAACTGATAACAACAAGAATAACAAAAGTCAATGAAAGTATTACTAATCATATTCTACTATACCCATAAGATCAGCACCTAGCAGAATAGTCATCACAGAGTCTTCCATTAGTAGCTGATGGGAGCAGAGACACACAACCAAACATTAGGGAGCTCAGGGAAGTCAGAAGAAGAGACATAGGAAGAATTATAATCAACCAGAGGAGTTAAGGACACTAAGAGAACATGGCCCACAGAATCAACTATTAGGGATTCATGGAAACTGAAATGGCAATCACCAAATCTGCAATGTCTGCACCAGATACTCCACATATATACTGTAGTTCTTTAGCTTGTGGTTTCTGGTGGACTCCTGACAATAGGAAAGTGGGTTTCCTTGATTCTTCAGGTGCTCATGGGAACTTTTTTCTCTTTCTCAGTTGCCTTGTCCAGTCTTGCTGTGAAAGTACATGCCTAGTCTTATTTCATGTTACGCTATCTTCTGTTGATATCACTACAAGGCCTGCTCTTTTCTGAAGGGAAATTGAGAAGCAATAGATATTAGGGAGAGAGGAACATGGGGTAACAGGGTAAAGGAAGGAAGGGGAGCCTGAGACCACTTTGACATCAGACAGGGAGATGCAGAGTTTGGAGCTTGCCCAACTGGCTTCCTCTCTTGCTTTGGGATTACAGTTAAGTGATTAGATGGATCTCAGAAGAGACTCTGAACTTTGGACTTTTAACATTGTTGAGACTCCTATAAACTATGGGGACTTCGGAAGTTGGACTAAATGTACTTTATTATGCTATGGCTACGTATGGCCCCCATAGACTTATTTGCTTGAACAAATCTATAGGGGCCCCAAAATTGAATATGATGATTTCAATTTCCATGGCCCATGGGATGGCACTACTTTGAGGCTGGAGTAGCTATGGCCTTGTTGGAGGAAGTGTATCATTTTAAGCATGAACTTTATCACTCTCATCCTAGGTGCATTAAAGTCAGTCTTTTCCTGTTTGCCTTTAACAAGATGTTGAACTCTTATCTACTATGGAGCCATGCCTGCCTAGGTGCTGACACACTCCTGCCTTGATGATAATTGACTGCACCTCTGAACCTGTAAGCCAGTCTCAATGAAACGTTGTCCTTATAAGAGTTGCCTTGGTCATGTTGAGTGTTCACTGCAGTAAAACCATAAGACAGGATGTTTTAGATGTAAGAAGAATCAATAAATAAAATATATAAAAATATGTTCTTAAAATCAGAATTGCTATATTTATTGTAGTCTGCCAAATGTCTAGAAACTTGAAAAATAATCTATTTTGCATTTTTCTCTTATTTTTTTTTAAATTTATTTATTTTATTTATGAGTACACTGTAGCTGTCTTCAGACACACCAGAAGAGGGCATCCAATCTCATTACGGATGGTTGTGAACCACCATGTGGTTGCTGGGATTTGAACTCAGGACCTCTGGAAGAGCAGTCAGTGCTCTTAACCGCTGAGCCATCTCTCCAGCCCCGCATTTTTCTTTTAATAATATAAATTTATACATTTTACATTTTAAAAAGGAAAAAGCAAAAAAATTACAAAATAATTTAATAGGATTATTTTGACTTTTCTTTTGCATATAAGTTCAGAAGGAGAAATGTCCATAATGGAGGAAAAGGCTTGGTGGCAGGAACAAGAAGCAAAGATCTTACATCTTAAAAACACTCAAGAAGCAGAGAGAGTAAGCAGGATTTGGGAAAAGAAAAAGCAAACTCTCAAGGTCTGCCCCTGAGTGACTACTTCCTCCAGAAAACATATAAGTCTTGCGGCTTTAGTAACTCCCTAAAACAGCACCATCAACTGGAGAACAAGTTTGCAAATATATGAGTTTATAGAAACAGTTCTTATTTAAACCATTGCAGTCATTTTGGCTATTTGTATAAATTCAAAATAGTAAAAATTATTCTTTATGATAGAATATTGAAAATAAAAAATGGCTTCTAGTTGACCATTTGTCATACAATTTAATTTATAGCAGTAAAATTATATGCAAATAGAGTTACTATGTAAAGTACTGATAAGTATGTTGGGGTAAATATAGGGGGAATTGGAAGACAGAAAAGAGCTGCTAACTGTTTCTCTGAGAGAAAGTAAATTACATCTAAAGTGATGTATGCCTAATACTAATGAGAACCAATTGTGCATGTGCAGCTATATGAAAATATGACAGAGGACAGGTATTTTTTAAATTAAAGCTAGTATATTTATGAGACATGATACATCAGAGAAAGCAACAAAAGAAAAATGGAATAGGAAGTCAAAGATAAAAAATATAAAAGAACTATGTAAAACCCTGGAGTCATGCTTTTCTATTAAAAGTGAAGGTATCTTTATTAAAAGATTTTAAAATGAGTTGCAGCAAAAGACTTTAAATAAATATACATATATAACTGTATTTTAAGATTTCTGTACCAATATATCAAATGTTCTATTAATCTGCAAATTATCATATTTAATATTTAAGTAATGATTTTAGAATAACTATTAAGCATTTATAACCATGATGTTTAGAGAGGAAATACATAAATTACTCCCTAAAGACAAATTACTTTCTCTAATTATGATGGATTAGTTAATTTCCTGTTGCTGTGATAAAACACCATGACCAAATTCAACTTAGGGGAAAAAGAATTTGTTTTGGATTATGGTTCCAGGGTGAGAGTCAATAATATTGGAGAATCATGGCAATTGGCACCTGAAACAGGAAGTTTAAAAACCACATCTTCAATCGTAAACACAGTGGAGAAAGTTATTGGAAATGGGGTAAGGCTGTAAACTCTCAAAGGCTAGCTTAGCCCCAGAAATATACTGTCTCCAGAAAGGTTGCATTTTCTTGTAACGTATACAAACGATGGCACCAAATGAGAACAAAGGATTTAAGTAGGTGCGAATTGGTGACATTTATCTTTCAAAACACCACACATAATCCAATAAAAATATACCAGTTAGAAATAGAGGTTCCCTAGCTCCATTTTCAAGCCAATGACTCTGCCTGCCTTCCTGGAAAATTGCTGACATTGCAGACATACAGGTGAGAAACCTGTGCCCACAACCTACTTGCCAGGTCCCCCTGTGGCACACCTAGCAGCAGTGAGATGTCTCCCTCCCCTGCCCTCTACATTCTATCACACAGTTCTGCCTGCATTCCCAGAGGCCTGTTGGCAGCAAAGACAAAAATGTGAGACTCTTCCCAGATGGCTTGCCCTTAGGCATGCTCACCAGTGATGAAGTGTGTGCTTTGTCCCATGAGGTCCATTTTATTTTTCTTGACACTGCTTTGCCTACATTCATGGAGGACTGACAGTACCTTGATCAACCAGACAGAACCCTACCCCTGACCCTGTGCCCACCTGATCTCCCTGGAAAACAGTAAGCACAGAAATGTACTCTGTACTCTGCACTCCATTTTTCCGGCCCATAATTCTTGCTGCATTCTGAGAGGCCTGCCAGCACCAAGGCACCCAAATACCAAAGGCCAATTTGAGAACACAGTCAACAGGAGGCAGGACAATATGGCACCACCAGAGCCCAGCTATCCTACTACAGCAATATTCTAACATAGCTAAAGCAGAAGAAAATGACCTTAAATCCAATCTTATGAAGATCATAGAGGCCTTTAAATAGGAATTGAATAAATACCTTAAGAAAATCCAGAAAAAAAGATAGATACAATCAAACAGGTTAAGAAAAAAATAAAACTATTCAGTACATAAAAATGGAAATAGAATCACAAAAAAGAAAAGAAAAGAAAACACAAACTGATGAAATATTGTACATGGAAGACAAGGTTAAAAAAAAATAAGACAGGAACCACAGACATAAGCATCACAAACAGAATATAAAAGATGGAAAAGAGAATCTCAAGTATAGAAGATATGATAGAAGGAACCAATACATCTTTCAAAGAAAACATTATTCTAAAATGTTTCTAAAGCAAAATATCCAGGAAGACTTTGAAAATATTAGAAGAACAAACTTCAGAATAATAGGAATAGAAGAACAAGAAGATTCCTAGTCTAAAGGCCCATAAATTAACTTCAACAAAATAAGAGAAGACAATTTCCTGAACCTAAAGAAAAGAGATGCCTGTAAATACATTTGAAGCTCACAGAGCACAAACTAAATTGGACCAGAAAAGTAAATTAATCGAAAGAGATGGGAAAGAACACTTCATAGTCATAAAAATATAATAACCAAGATGACTTCTCAATATCTATGCCCTAAATGCAAAGGCACAACATTCATAAAATAAACATTGTAAATCTTAATAATAATTATTATTATTGTGAAGCTTATTAGTAATAAGAGACTTCAAAACACACCCTACCACCACCACCATTGGATATGTTATAAATTCAGAAACTAAACAGGGAGATAATGAAACTAACTGACATCATGAGTGAAATGGGCCTAAAAGATAGCTATGGAATATTTCACCAAAAGACAAAAGAATATACCTTAATCTCAGCACCTCCTGGGACATTCTCCAAAATTGCCGACATACTTGGTCATAAAGCATACAAACAAATAGTCCCCTGTATGTTACCAGACCACCATAGACTAAGGCTGGACCTCAGCAACAACAGAAACAACAGGAAGCCTACAAACTCATGAAAATTGAACAATTCTCTAATCCATGACCACTAAGTCAGGGAAAAAGTGAAGAAAGAAATTAAAAACTTTTTAGAACTCATTGAAAAGGAAGGTACAGCATACCTAAACCTATAGGGACACAATGAAAACAGTACTAAGAGGAAAGTTTATAGCACTAAGTGTCTTTATTAAGAAACTGGAGAGGTTACATACACCTGTACCCACATGCTCTAGAGGAAAAAGAGGGAAGCAAATAGCCCAAGAGGAGTAAATAGGAAATAATCATACCTTGGGTTGAAATAAATCAAATGACCAATACCAGGAATCAATAAAACCAAGAGCTGATTCTTTGAAAATCAACATGACAGACACACACTTAGCCAAACTAATTAAAATGCAGAGGGAGAATATCCACATTAATAAATTCAGAAATGAAAAGAGGGGCATAACTATAAACAGTGAGGAAATCCAAAGAAATCATTGGGTCTTACTTCAAAAACTTATGTTACAAAATGGGAAAAATCTAAACAAAATGGATGATTTTGATAGATTCCACTTACCAAAGTTAAATCAAGATCAATTAAACTACCTAAACAACCCCATAACCAATAAGGGAATAGAATCAATCATTAAAGGTCTCCTAACCAAAAAAGGAGTCCAAGGCTAAATGGTTTTAAGACAGAGTTCTACCAAACTTTCAAAGAAATACTACTCAAACTACTGAACAAATAGGAACAGAAATAACATTGGCAAACTCATTCTTTGAGACCACAGTGACCCTGATACCTAAACCACACAAAGACTCAACAATGAAACAGATTTTCAGATCAATTTCCGTTAAAAACATTGATACAAAAACACTTAATAAAATACTCTCAAACTGAATCCAAGAACACAACAAAAACATCATCTGCCATGATGCTTCATCCCAGGAATACAGGGATGGTTAAACATAGGAAAATTTATCAATGAAATTTGTCATATAAACAAACTGGAAAGAAAAACCATAATCATCTCACTAGACACTCGATAAGCCTTTGGGAAAGCTCAACACTCCTTCATGAAAGAAGTCTTGGAGAGATCCGGGATACAATGCCTATACCTAAGCACAGTATAGGCAGTATACAGCAAACCAGTAGCCAACATTAAATTAAATGGAGAGAAACATAACAATTTCACTAAACTCAGGGACAAGACAAGGCTGTATACTCTGTATCCAGTATAGGAAATGGAATTCTGGCTAAAGCAATATAACAACTAAAGGAGTTCAAAGAGATAAAAATTGGAAAGGAAGAGTCAAACTATTGTTATTTGTAGATGATATGATAATATACATAAGTGACACCAAAATTCTTTCGGCTGTAAAGAACTCCTATACTTGATAAACACCTTCTTCAAAGTGGCTGGATACAAAATTAACTAAAAAAACAAAAAAGAAAGAAAAGAAAAAACTCAGGAACCCTCCTGACAAACTGACTTTGAAAGAAATCAGGAAACAACACCCTTCACAATAATCATGAAAAATATAAAATATTTTATTGCAACAATAAGCAAGCAAGTGAAATACCTGTATGACAATTTCAAGTCTTTGAAGAAAGCAATTGAAGAAGATATGAGAAGATAGAAATAATTCCCATGCTCATGATAAGTAAGATTTCCACAGTAAAAAATGGCAAACTTACCAAAAGGAATCTACATAGTCAAAGCAATTCTCATCAAAATTCCAATACAATTTCTTGTTAATATTTACTTATTTATTCATTTATGTATTTAATTGCATCCAAAATGCTACTCCCTCTTTGTCCTTCCTATCAGAGTCTTTCCCCCATCTTCACTCCCTTTCTTTACTAAGAGGGTGGAACCCCCCCTAGATATGCTCCCAACCTGACATATCATGTCTATGAAGGATTAGTTGCATTCTCTCCCAGAGACCAGACAAGGCAGCCCTAATAGGGAATGGATTCCATTGTCAGTCTACAGCTTTAGAGACAGCCCCTGCTCCAGTTGTTGGAGACCCACGTGGAGAATGAGCTGCTTGTCTGCTACACAAGTGGCAGGGGCCTTGGAATAGCCTGTGTATTTTCTTTGGTTGGGGGCTCAATCTCTGAGAGCTCACAGGAGTCTAGGTTAGTTGACCCTGTTGTTCTTCCTGTTTGGTCCCTATCCCATTCAGAGGCTTCAATCTTTCCCCCAACTCGACCAAAAGAATCTCAGACCTTCCTTCTATGTTTGGCTTTTGACATCTTTATCTGTTTCAGTCGCCTGCTAAGTAGAGTCTCTCAGAGGACAGTTATCCTAGACGCCTGTCTGCCACCATACAGATGATCATTAATAGTGTCAGAAATTGGTACTTACCCATGAGATGTGTCTCAGGTTGGGCCAATTATTGGTTAGCCCTTCGTTCAGTCTCTGCTCCAACTTTGTACTAGCACTTCTTTTAGACAGGACCAATTTTGGACATAAGATTTGTGGGTGTTCTGTTGTCTTTATTCCTTCACTGGGGTTTTTCCTGGCTATAGGAGGTGACTTCTTCAGGTTTCATGTCTTGACTGTTAGGCATCTTGGCTAAGACTACTCACATTGACACCTGCGAGCTTCTCCCATCCCAGGTCTCTGGGACTCCCTAGAGATTCTCCCCAACCTTTAACACTACAGATTTAGATTTCGATTCATTCTCCTGTCCCCTTGTCTCTCTCCCCACATCTGATCCTGCCCTCCTCAATTCCCCTATCTTACCAAATTCTCTCCCTCCCTCTGCCTCCTATGATGAGTTTACAGCCATGTTTTAGGTCTAACAGGGATTTCTTCTTATTTAACTTCTTTGGGTCTGTGGGGTGTATCACAGGTATCCTGTACTTCATGGCTAATATCCACTTACAGTAAGCACACACCATCCATGACTTTTTGGGTCTGGATTACATCACTCAAGATTATATTTTCTAGTTCTGTCCATTTGTCTGCAAAATTAATGATGTCCTTGTTTTTAATAGCTGAATAGTATTCCATTGTGTAAATATACCACATTTTATGTATCCATTCTTTAGTTGAGGGTAATCTGGATTGCTTCCAGTTTCTAGCTATTACGAATAAGGCTGCTATGAACGTAGTAGAGGACATATCCTTAGAGTATGGTAGAACATCTAGAGCGTCTTTTGGATATATGCCAGAAGCAGTATACCTGGGTCTTCAAGAATTATTTTCAATTTTCTGAGGAACTACCAGATTGATTTCTAGAGTAGTAGTAAGTACAGTTTGTAATCCCACCAGCTATGGAAGAGTTTTCTTCTTTCTCCACATCCTTACCATCATTAGCATCCTCTTGTGTTTTTGTTCTTAGCCATTTTGATTGGTGTAAAGTGGAATATCAGGGTCATTTTGATTTCCATTTCCCTGATGACAAAGTGATCAACTAATGTTGAAAATTTATTTAAATCCTCTAGGCCATTTGATATTCATCTATTGAAAATTCTCTGGCTCTGTACCCCATTTTTGATTGGATTATTTGAATTGTTGGAGTCTAATCTTTTGAGTTCTTTATGTATTTTGGATATTAGCCCTCTTTCAGATGTAGGATGAGTGAATATCTTTTCCCAATCTCTAGGGTCCCATTTTGTACAATTGACAGTATCCTTTGCCTCACAGAAGCTTTCCAGTTTCATCTGGTCCCATTTATCAGTTGTTGATTGTAAATACCGAGGAATTGTTCTGATTAGAAAATTATATCCTGTACCAATGTGTTGAAGGATGTTATCCACTTTCTATTCTATTGGATTTAGTTTATCTGTGTTTTTTTTTTTCTGTTGTGTTGTTTTGTTTTGTTTGGTTTGGTTTGGTTTCATTTGGTTTTGGTTTGGTTTCATTTGGTTTGGTTTGGTTTGGTTTGGGTTGGGTTGGGTTGGGTTGGGTTGGGTTGGGTTGGGTTGCGTTGGGTTTGGTTTGGTTGTTATTATTGAGGTGTTTGATCCACTTTGACTTGAGATTTGTGTGGGGAGATAAATATAGATCTATTTACATTCTTTAACCTGCAGACATCCAGATAGTCCAGCAGCATTTTTGAAAGGTGCTTTCTTTTTTTAATTGTATAGTTTTGTCTTTTTTGCCAAAACTCAAATGCCCATAGATATATGTGTTCATTTCACTCTCTTTGATTTGATTCCACTTATCAGCCAGTATCTTTCTGTACTGATACCATGCAGAATTTTATCACAGTCACAATTCTTTACAGACTTTGAAAGAACAATATTCAATTGCATATAGAAAACAAAAACCTGTAATAGTTAAAACAGTATTGTACAATAAAAGAACTTCTTGAGGTATCATCATCACTGATTTCAAGATATACCACAGACTCTTAGTAATTAAGAACCACATAGTATTGACTTACAAACAGACAGATTGAACAATGGAATCAAATTGAAAACCCAGAAATAAACCCAGGAACCTCATGATTCTTGACAAAGCCAAAACAATACAATGGAAAAAAAAAAGAATTTTCAACAAATGTTGTTTGTAAACTTAATGACTGTATGAAGAATAATACAAGTAGATCCCTATGTATCACCTTGCATAAAACTCAAGTCCAAGTGAAACAAAGACCTAAACACAAAATTGGTAACACTAAATCTAATTGAAGAGAAAGTAAGAAATAGTCATGAACATATTGGTACAGGAGAAAGCATCATGAACTAAACAACAACAGCTCACATACTAAAATCAGCAATAAATAAATCGAACCTCTTGAAATTGAAAAGCTTCTATAAAGCAAAAGATACCATCAGTGGGACAAAGTGGCAGCCTACAGAACCAGAAAAGACCTTGACCAAAACTTCATCTGACAGAGGGATGATATTCAAAATATATCAAGAACCAAATAACTCAATTAAAAATTGGGTTACAGAGCTAAACAGGGAATTCTCAACAGAGGAATATTTAATATCTGGCATATTTTCAGAAAGTATACTAACTTAAAGAAACAGAAAGAAACTTTAAGATATGATCAAAATCCCTAGTCATTACAGTAATGCAAATCAAAAGACTCTAATGTCCAATATATACCCATGAAAATGGCTAAGATCAAAAACTCAAGTGACAGCTCATCTTGATGAGAATGTGGAACAAGGGGAATACTACTCTATTGCGGGTGAGAGTGTAAACTTGTACAACCACTTTGGAAGTAACTTTGATAGATTCTCAGAAAATTGGGAATAGTACTTCCTCAAGACCCAGATATACCAATATGGGCATATATGCAAAAGATGCTCTGCTATTCCATAACATGTGCTCAACTATGTTCATAGCAGCTTAATTCAAAATAGACAGAAATAAGAAACAACCTAGATGTCCCTCAATTGAAGAATGGATAAAGAAAATGTGGTATACATGTAAATGAATTATAATTTAGCTATTAAAACACCATGAATTTTGCAGGCAAATGAATGGAACTAGAAAGGATCATCCAGAGTGAATTAGCCCAAACCCAGAAAGACAAATATGGTATGTGCTAACTTATAAGTGAACATTAGCCATAATGTACAGGATGAACATGCTACAATCCACAGACCCAAAGACACTAAGTAACAAGTAGGGCCCAAAGGATGATCCCTAAATCCCACTTAGAAGGGGAAATAAAATAGACAGAGGGGGTATATTATGGGAGGAAACTAGGCAGGGGAGGAGTGGAGATGGAAACAGTAGAGATCAGTGGCATATGGATAGAGGGACAGAGTACTGGGAGAGAAAAATGGATCATAGGGTCAAGGGATCATCTCTGGGAAGAACTGAAACCAGAACAACAGAAACTACCAGCAGTCTATGATAGTGGCCCTTGCTAAGATTCCTAGCAATGGGGATATGGAATCTGAAATAGCCACCTCCTGTAACGTCCAATGTGGAGATGTCAAGGGGTCCAATGTGGGGATGAGAACACCAACCCAGCCAGTCACAAAGCCTTCAACACACATTTTGTCCTGCCAACAAGCTGTACAGAGGTAAAGATAAGGCTAGGAATCAAGGGAATGGCCAATCCTTTGAGATTCATCCCATGAAAGAAAGCCCACTCTTGACATTACTAATGATATTCTGCTTACTTGCAAACAAAAGTCTAGCATAACTGTTATCTGATAAACTCTACCCAGCAGCTGATGGAAACATATACAAAGCCCAAAATTAGGTTGAGCTAAGAAAATCTTGTGAGTAGGGAGAGAAAGGGTTAATATAGTAAAAAAGATAAAGGATACCAAAACAAAATCTACAAAATCAACTAACTTGGGCCCATAGTGGCTCACAGAGACTGAACCACCAACCAGAGCACATGCATAGGATGAACCTAGGCCTCCTAAATTTATTTAACAAATAGGAACCTTGTTTTTCATGTGGGACCTCTAAAAGCAGGGTCAAGGCTGTTTCTCACTCTTCTGTCTGCCTTTGGATCCCCTTCCACTAACTGGTCTGCATTGTATTTTTCTTTTAATTTTTTTGGATATTTTATGTATTTACATATCAAATGTCATCCCCTTTCCCTGTTTCCCTTCCGGAATCCCCTTCTCCCATCCCTATTCCCCTTGCTTCTATGGGGATGCTTCTTCCCCTCCCACCTACCCACTCCTGCCTTACCACCCTGGCATTCCCCTACACTGGGGCATCAAACCTTCACAGGACCAAGGACTTCTCCTCCTATTGATGCCAGAAAATTCCATCCTCTGCTAGATATGCAGCTGGATCCATGTCTAATCTTTGGTTGGTAGTTTAGCTCCTGGGAACTCTGGGGGGTTTGGTTGGTTAATATTGTTGTTCTTCCTATGGGGTTGCAAACCCCTTCAATTCCTTCAGTCCTTTCTCTAACTCCTCCATTGGAGACCCCGTGCTAAGTATAATGGTTGGCAGTTGGCTTCAAACATCCACCTCAATCTTTGTCAGGCTCTGACAGAGCCTCTCAGCAGACAGCTATAACAGGCCCCTGTTAGCAAACACTTCTGGGCACACACAATTATGTCTGGGTTTAAAGTCTGTATATGCAATGGATCCCCAGATGGGGCAGTCTCTGCATGTCCTTTCCTTCAGTCTCTGCTTCACACTTTGTCCCCATATTTCCTTTAGACAGGAGTCCTTCAGGGTTAAGAATTTGGACATGAGTGTGTGGACTCATCTGCCAACCAGAGGCCTTGCCTAGCCTTTGGTTATGGTCTCTACAGCTTCTCCCTCCCCTTTGTTGGGAATTTCAGCTAATCTCATCCCCACTGGGTCCTGGAAGCCTCTTGCTTTCCTGGCATCTGGGACTTGCTGGTGGCTACCCCTACCCAGTTCACCATTTCCCATTCCTACACAGCCCTGTTCAAATTCCTGACTCTCTGTAAATCATCCTCATCTCCTCTGATACCTGATCCTGCCCCCTTTTCCTCTATCCTCCCTTTCTTCCTCCCAAGTCCCTCCAACCTTTTACTACCTGCGAATATTTTGTTTTCCCTTTCTAAGGACTGAAACATCTACATTTTGGTCTTTCTACTTCTTGAGCTTCATATAGTCTGTGAATTGTATCTTGGGTATTCTGAGATTTTGGGCTGATATCCACTTATCAGTGAGTACATACCAAATGTGTTCTTTTGTGACTGGGTTACCTCACTCAGGATGATATTTTATAGTTCTATCCATTTGCCTAAGAATTTCATGAAATTATTGTTTTAATTGCTTATTAGTATTCCATTGTGTAATTGTACCTCATTTGTTTAATCCATTCCTCTGTTGAAAGACATCTGGAGTCTCTCCAACTTCTGGCTATTATAAATAAGACTGCCAGGAACAGAGTGGAACATGTGTCCTTGTTAAATGTTAGAGCATCTTTAGGGTACAAAAAATAATCGAAAACTCCAACACAAGGAGGGAAACTACATCCTTGAAAAAGCAAGAAAGCAATCCCTCAACAAACCAAAAGAATATAGTCACATAAACACAATTCCACTTCTAACAACAAAAATAACTGGAAGCATCATTATTCCTTAATATCTATTAACATCAATGGACTCAATTTCCCAATAAAAAGACATAGACTAACAGACTGGATATGTAAACATGACCCCACATATCGGTACATACAGGAAATGAACCTCAGTGAAAAAGACAGATACAACATCAGAGTAAAAGGCAAAAAAAAAAAAAAAAAAAAAAACTTCCAAGCAAATAGTCCTAAAAAAGAAGTTGGAATAATCATTTTAAGATCGAATAAAATCATCATTCAACCAAAAATTATCAAAAAAAGATAAGGAAAGACACTTCATTCCTGTCAAAGGAAAAAAATCTACCAAAGTGAACCCTGAATTATGAACAGTTATCCTTCAAAGGCATGGGCACCCACATTCATAAAAGAAACTTTGCTAAAGCTCAAAGCACACATCGCACCTTATATAATAATAGTGAAGAGTTCAATACCCCACTCTCAGCAATGGACAGATCATTGAATCAGAAACTAATCAAAGACACAGTGAAACTAACAGAAGTTATGAATCAAATGGACTTAACAGATATCTATGGAACATTTCATCCTAAGATAAAAGAATATACCTTCTTCTCAGCTCCTCATGGTACATTCACCAAAATTGATCATATAACTGGTCACAAAACAGGTGACCAGATACAAGATACAAGAAGATTGAAATAATCTCATGCATCCTATCATATCACCAAGGACTAAGGCTGGTCTTCAATAACAACAAAAACAATGGAAAATCCATATACACATGGAAGCTGAACAATGATAATTTGTTCAAGGAGAAAATAAAGAAAGAAATTAAAGACTTTTTAGAATTTAATGAAAATGAAGGTACAGTATACCCAAACTTATAGGACACAATGAAAACAGTGATAAGAGGAAAACTGATACCTCTAAGTGCCTCCAAAAAGAAACTGTAGAGAGCATACACAAGCAGCTTAACAGCACACCTGAAAACTCTAGAACAAGAAGAAGTAAATACACCCAAGAGGAGTAGAAGGCAGGAAATAGTCAAACTCTGGGCTGAAATCAACCAAGTAGAAACAAAAAGAATTATACAAAGAGTCAACAAAAGCAGGAACTGGTTCTTTGTTTAACTTCAATAGAAGAAGATTGCCTAGTCCTACTGCAACCCCCAAGGCCATATGATAGCTATGGGAGCCATTTCAATCTCTGAAGAGAAATGTAGGGTTGGGATGGAGAAAGGGGAGGTGAGAGGGTGAGACTCAGAGGAGAAAATGGTGGGGAAATTGTGAGCAGGATGTAAGGTTAATTAATTGATTGATTTATTAATTAAAGAAAAAAGAAAAGAAATAAGAAAG
>NW_021604565.1:21526549-21554767 GCF_004785775.1 Grammomys surdaster | reverse complement strand
CTTCTCCTTGTTTGATCCTGGCAATTAGGGAAAACAAAATGCCTAAAGGACAACATAAGAACATAGAGAGGCTGCCTCCTTTGGCCAGGCAGGAAGTCTAGTGGAAATATAGGGACTCCAAACCACCCACAAAACTTCTGACCTAAAATGTACCCTTTCTACAAGAAATGCAGGGAATAGGGATGGAATAGAGACTGAGGGAATGACCAACCAATAACTTGCCCAACCTGAGACTCATCCCTTTGGACAGACACCAATCCCTGACACTATTAATGATACTCTGTTGTGCTTGCCAACAGGAGTCTGGAATGGCTGTCCTCTGAGGGGCTCCAACTATCAGTGACTCAAACAGATGCTTTCGTAGTTAGGCTTTTACTGCTGTGAACAGACACCATAACCAAGGTAACTTTTATAAGGCCAATATTTAATTTGGGCTGGCTTTCACCTTCAGAGATACATCCAATCACTTAACTGTAATCCCCAAAGCAAGATAGGAAACTAGCTCCAAACTCTTCATCACCATGTCTGATGTCAAAGTAGTCTTAAGATTTTCATTCTTCTTTTTCATACTTAATGACTGCAACAAACTTCTTTTTTCTAGGATGGTTAGCAGCTTCCCTCAGCAGACAGCCTTCATCTCAGACATCTTTTACATCTTGAGATCTCCAAGGCAACTTCAACGTTGCAGCTTCTTGTTTCAATGGGATATACACATGATCTTCTGAGCTCCTCCAAAGGGCTGGTGTCACTGCTCCAGCTCTGCCCTCTGCAGTACACTAATCTCAGTTTGACTCACTCCACTGAAGCTGCTGTTCTCCCATACTATTCATACTGTGTTCATCCCATATTATTGCCATCTCCAATACATTGGGGTCTTCTGCTGCAACTAGGCTTCACCAATAGCCTCTCATAGGCTCTCTTCAGGGTGTCAAGCCTCAATTCCTTTGCATGACCCCTTCAGTCCTGTGACTCAACTGCAACTGAGGCTGTACCTTCACTAATGTCATTCCCTGGCCTCTCACAGTGCCAAGCTTCAGCTGTTCTTCATGACTCCTTCATGCCTTCAGAACGAGTTCCACCTGAGTGACTCTTACACACTATCAAGTCCAGCAGCAGCAGGAGGTACAACCTTGGCCATCTCTGAAACACAAATTTTTTGTGCTCTCAGAAAACATTTTGAAGAAGATTTCAACTCAGTAATGCTGATCTCTTTTTAATCACCGCTATATTCCTAGTTCCAACTAACCAGTATCAATTGTCTTGGAAATGGTCTCTATTCTGGACTCTAAAGCCAGCACTTCATTGCCAATGCTGTTGAGTTCTGCTGCTTGCTGGAGCTGGAACATGGCGTCTTTGTTCTATTACATTATCATCAGCTCTGTTTTTCAACTGCTTTACTACCTAAGCTTGCCAGTCCTAAAACTTGCTCTGAAATCAGAGATCTGCATGGCTGTCTCCTGATATTAAAGGTGTGTAGTACAAAGCCAGGATTTAAGGTTTTCTTCACCTAGAACTTATTCTGTCCCAGGGTGGCCCTGAACTCAATAATCTGTTTGGCTTTTTCTCCTGGGATTCAAGTTGTGTACCCCATACCTGAAACTAAATTTAGCTGGGTAGGATCTTGCCCACAAAGTCTCTCTCCCTTAATTTGTAATCTCCTTGAACATTGTATTCAGTTCCATTTAACTTCCTGGTGCCCCTTTAATACTCAAACCATATATTTTACATTTTTCCTTTCTAAGCTTGCTATGCTTGTTCTAAATGTTCTTCATGAGACTTAACTAGAGAACAAAGTCTCTGCTGAGCTTTTTTGAGAATTCTTTTGTCAATGCAATTAATAAAAATCTCTTTATCTTAGCCTCAGATAGACTCTTAGACAAGGTCAGAAAACAGCGACATTCTTCACCAAAATAACACCAAAACAGTCTCTCAGCAACTTATTAAAATATTTCTCTTCTTGAAACCTCTAGAATCAGGCTTCCACAGTACAAATCACACTCAGCAACAAAGTGTTCCAAATTTTTAAAGTCTTATTTTACTTCTGTGAACAGACCATGACCAAAGCAACTCTTATAAGAACAACATTTAATTGGGGATGACTTATAGGTTCAAATGTTCAGTCTATTATCATCAAGTTGAAAACATGGCAGCAACCAACCAGGCATGGTGCAGGAGGAACTAAGAATTCTATATCTTCATCTGAAAGCAGCTAACTGAATACTTGCTTCCAAGCAGCTAGAATGAGATCTTAAAGCCCACACCCACAATGACTCACCTACTCCAACAAAACCACAATTACTCCAACAGAGCCTCACCTTCTAGCAGTGCCACTCCCTGAGTCAAGCATGTACAAACCATAACAGATGCAGGCACCCACAGCTAAATAGTGGATAACTCTTATGGAATATTAGGAGGAAAGAGTGCAGCCACTAAGGGGATAGTAATTCCACAGGAAAACCAATGGAAACAACTAAACTGGACCCTTCAGGGTCTCAGAGACTGAACTAAAAACCAAAGAACATAAATAAGGTAGACCTAGGCTTCCTGCATATGTGTAGTAGATGTACAGCTTGGTCTTCATGTGAGTTCTGAACAATTGGAGCAGGTCTATCCCAAAAGCTGGTTGACTATTATTATATGTAGGATATTTCTTCTAACTGGGCTGCTTTGTTTGGCCTTAGTGAGAGAGGAAGCTCCTAGCCTCAAGTTGTGAAATGCCAGGGTGTAGAGATACACCCTGCAGTTCCCACCTGCACAGAAGAGAAAAGGAAGGGGGATAGGCTAAGTATTTTGGGAGGGTCTGACCATGAGGGTAAAGTGAAAAAGTAAAAAATTAAAAATATTGCAAGCCAAATGTAAGAATACATCAAAGATATCATCTACCATGATCAAGCAGGCTTCATATCAGCTATGCAGGGATGGTTCAATATATGAAAATCTGTAAGCGTAATCCACTATATAAGCAAACTGAAAGAAAATAAAAGAACATAATCATCTCACTAGATTCCAAAAAAGTGTTTGACAAAATCTAACACCCCTTAGTGATAAAGAGTTCAAATACAGCAGGAATATAAAAGGCATTACCTAAACTCAAAGGAAATATACAGCAAGCCAGTAGCCAATATTGAATTAAATGGAGAGAAACTTAAAGCATTTCCACTGAAACTGGGGACAAGAAAAGGCTCTCTAGTCTTCCATATATCTTCAATATAATACATGAAGTTCTGGCTAGAGAAGTAACACAACTAAAGATCAAGGGGATACAAATTGAAAAAGAAATCAAAGCATCATTATTCCCCAATGATATAATAGTATACATAAGTGACCCCACAAAATCTATCAGAGAACTTTTACACCTGATAAACTCCATCAGCAAAGTGGCTGAATACAAAATTAACTCAAATAAATCAATAGCCCTTCACCACACAAATAATAAACAGGCTGTAAAAGAAGTTAGGGAGAAGATACCCTTCACAATAGTCACAAATAACATAAGATACCTTGATGTAATTATAACCATGCAAGTGAAAGACTGTGAAGACAAGAATTTATAGTCCCTGAAGAAAGAAATTCAAGAAGATATCTCAAGTAGGAAATATTTCCCTTGGTCAGGCATTGGTGTGATTAACATAGTGAAAATGGACATCTTACAAAAAGCAATCTACAGATTCAATGCAATTCTCATCAAAATACCACCAAAATATTTTATAGACCTTCAAAGAGAAATTCTTACTTTTATAAGGAAAACCAAAAAACCCAGGATAGCAAAAGCAATTCTCAACAATAAAACAACTTCTGGAGGTATTACCATCCCTGACCTCAAGCTGTACTCCATAGCAACAGTAATAAAAATTCTATTGGTATAGAAACAGACAGGTGGATCAATAGAATCAAATCTAAGATGCAGAAATAAACCCACACACCTATTGACACTTGATTTTTGGCAAAAAAAAAGGTCAAAACCATACAATGAACCAGAGAATACATCTTCAACTGGATGTCTACAAGTAAAGGAATCCAAATAGGTCCATATTTATTGCACTGCACAAAATTCAAGTCCAAGTGGATCAAAGATCTCAGAGTAAAGTCAGAATACTGATACATTGAATCTGGAGGAAGATCAAGCGGCCAACAGCCGTGAACACATTAGAATAGGAGAATGTTTCCTAAACAGAACACCAATGTCTCAGGCATTAAGGTCAAAAATTAATAAATGAGACCTCATGAAACTGAAAAGCTTCTGTAGGGCAAAAGGACACTGTCAATAAGATAAAAACAGCCTTCTACTGATTGAGAAAATATCTTCACTAACTCTTCATCCAACAAAAGGCAAATATCCAAAATCTATAAAGCAGTCAATAAGTTAAACTCTAGCAAACCAAATAACCCAATAAAAAGTGGGTAACTAAATAGATAATTCTCAACAGAGGAATCTTGATTGGCAGAGAAAAACTTAAAGAAATGTTGAACATACTTAATCATCAGAGAAATGAAAATCAAAATGTCTCTGAGAATTCACCTTACACCAATCAGAATAGCTGGATCTAGGCAAATTGATGGAACTAGAAAATATCATCCTAAGTGATATAACCCAGACCCAAATTGACATGCAAGGCCTGTACTCACTGATAAAGGGATATTTGCCAAAAAGTTCGGAATACCCATGATACACCTCACAGACTCAAAGAAGTAAAACAATAAGGAAGGTCCAAGTGAGAATGATTGCATCTTACTTAGAAGGTGAAAAAAAAACCCACATGATCATTTCACTAGATGCTGAGAAAGCATTTCACAAAATTCAACCCTCTACAGATACAAAAAGATTGAAATAATCCCTTGCATCTTATCAGATCACCCCGGGCTAAGACTGGTCTTTAATAATGACAAAACCAATGGAAAACCCACATGCACATGGAAACTGAACAACTCTCTACTCAATGATGACTTGGTCAAGGAAGAAATAAAGAAAGAAATAAAAGACTTTTTAGAATTCAATGAAAATGAGGACACATCATACCAAAACTTGTGGGACTCCATGAAGGCAGTGATAAGAGGAAAACTCATAGCTCTAAGTGCCTACAAAAAGAAACTGGAAAGAGCACACACTAACAACTTGACAGCACAACTAAAAGCTCTAGAACAAAAAGAAGCAAATACACCCAGGAGGAGTAGAAGGCAGGAAATAATCAAACTCAGGGCTGATATCAACCAAATAGAAACAGAAAGAACAATACAAAATATCAATAAAACCAGGAGCTGGTTCTTTGAGAAAATCAACAAGATAGATAAACCGTTAGCCAGATTAACCAGAGGGCACAGAGACAGTATCCAAATTAATAAAATCAGAACTGAAAAGGGAGACATAACAACAGAAACTGAAGAAATTCAAAAAATCATCAGATCCTGCTACAAAGGCCTATACTCAACAAAACTGGAAAATCTGGATGAAATGGACAATTTCCTAGACAGATACCAGGTACCAAAGTTAAACCAGGAGCAGATAAACCATCTAAATAGTCCCATAACCCCTCAGGAAATAGCAGCAGTCATTAAAAGTCTCCCCACTAAAAAAAGCCCAGGACCAGATGGTTTTAGTGCTGAATTCTATCAGACCTTCAAGGAAGACCTAATACCAATTCTCTTCAAACTATTCGACAAAATAGAGACAGAAGGAACACTACCCAATTCGTTCTATGAAGCTACAATTACACTCATACCCAAAACCCACAAGAACCAGAGAAAGAAAGAGAACTTCAGACCAATCTCCCTTATGAACATCGATGCAAAAATACTCAATAAAATTCTAGCAAACCGAATCCAAGAACACATCAAAACAATCAAGGAGATGGTAACCACACACGAAGACTAACAGTGGGCAATCCCAGAGACTGAGCCATTAACCACAGAGCACACACAGGCTGGTCCAAGGTCCTGGTACATATATAGCAGAGGGCTTCCTTGTCTGGCCTTAGTGGGAAAGCACGCACCTAATCCTGCAAACACTTGATACACCAAGCTGCGAGGATACCGCTTGGAAGCGGCGTGGGCACTGTCCTCTAAGAGTCAAAGGTAAGGGGTATGAGGGAAGGTACTTTGCGAGGGAGGACCTGGACTGGGGCTACATCTGGGATGCAAATTAATTAATTAATAATTAATTAACAACAAAAAGATAAAAAAGAAATAAATATAAGTTATACGCAAATATTCTTTGAATCTTTGTGTCTAAAACTTACTTAAAAAAAACAAACACTAAGAATTTCTTAGTTTGATATGCATAGCATCTAATTAAGTGGAACTTATAATTTAGCTCATGAATGTTTTCTTGAATATTTCCAGTATATGGCATATATCCGCATGGAAATTAGATCACCATTCTCTACATAGCATAACTATATAATTAAAATAGAAAAAGCAGTAAATTATACCACGCACAAAACTGGTCATTAGAATTTAGCAGTATGAATACAGGATAGAGTAAACAAGTACTTAATTCTAAAATAAAATTTAATATATCATACAAAATACTGAAAGACATCCTTTTATAAATTGTACAATTTACTGTTTAAAGACTTGAAATACACTTAGGCAGTAAGAACATGTGCACCTACTATAATGCAGAAAACTGAAACTCAACCAAATGTAAATTGCTATATAGATGTTCATTGAGGAAAACATTTCTTGGGTAAATTGTTTGAAACTATCCTAAATCTTCCATCTCATGACATACTAAAAATAGCTTAAATATTGCCAGGGATATATATTAGTATTATGGCACAAAGGCACAAATCTAGCAAGAGTGAGACTCCAGCTTCAATCCCTAGGATCCATTCACTACTTTCAAATTCTATAAACAATAAGTTTTGAACATTGTCAATTCAGGCTGAATATTTATTTCAATGGTGAAAATAATGAAACACTTTCATATTTTGAAGTAATTGAATTAATCTCATATCGTCAGGTGGATCCAAAAGTTCTCACTAAGAGAAAAGGAACCTTTATTTTGACAATAATTAAAAGCAGAACTTGGAGCCACACTGACTGGTGTCAAACCTTGTCTTTCTTACTGGCCATCTAACTATAGTTGCCTTAAGCTCTTGGAAATGTGGTTCATCTTTTCTAAATTAGTTAAAGAAAATACTTCAGGCTTTGGTGGAATAAAATCATTTCCAGTAATATAGCACTTATTATCATTTTAATTATTATGACTATATTTCTCAAACATTTGGAGCACACCTAGAAGTAGGCCAAAAATCTAAGCCAACTTTAAGTAAGATCCTTTCCCATACTTGTCTCTTTTTTGGGAAAATCTTCAGGATAAATTGCTATATTTAAATTTCAGTTAAAATAAACAACATTAAAATGTATGTTACAAGTATGCTATGTAAATGTACATCTCAATATGTGGTTTAATGAAATCTTATTGGTAATTAATTTACAAAACTATTGAACAATAAATCTACATTCCTTTGTATCTGTTATAAAGGAATGTATATATGTCTTAAAATATAAATTTATAAACTCTAATTTTATCCACTAATTAGTCACTGTATAAAATGTTTTTACTTAATAAAATTACAAATGCTCACTGAATAGAGTCACCTGAATGCTGCATAGAAAATACCATTAGTCTTAAAGCAAAGAGGTCAGTAAAAGTCTCAGTGCACATTTCTTGAATACAATTTAGCAAATAGTCTTTATGCAAGAAGTATAAGAATAACCATGGTAAGAATTTTTTACAATTTATTATCAAATCATGTGAAGAAATGTTATTTAATTTCTTAATCATGATAGATTTGTGGTGTTTGTTTCCTCACATGATTATATACTACCACTAAGCAATTATTCCTTGTGTAGACAACTGATAAGTGGCAAGATACAGCTTGTGACTAATTACCTTCTTTACCATATACCTACATGTACCAAAAATAGTATATAGATTATGATTTACCCAGGAACCAGAAGTCAATCAGACAATTGGTCATTCATGTTAATATTCAAGTCATATACACCTCTTGGCTGAATTCTTTTCTTAAAACAAACAAGAATTTCAGAAAAGCTTTTGCCTTTTAACAATTCTGATATCTAGACTTTTATTCTGAATTCTGGATATATTGAAAATTTTGTACTTGTCCAGTAAACTCTTCTTAAACAAAACATATGATTCAATTAGTTCTTTTAATTGAATCACTGCTTTGATCTCTTGCCATCACATTACTTTCAACAATTGCTAATTATTTCAGATTAATTTGATATGTGACCAGTTCAAGGAGCACTTGATAAATTAGTAGTCCCACTGGTTACTTCCATAAATTCTTCACTTAAAGCTGAGCTACTTTTTTTTATCACATTATATTGGGCTTGCTGTTTTCCATAATCTATATTAAAATAATCATGGGTTAAGAATAGATTTTGCCCATATTTGGATTCGAATCTTGTATTTTTTTCTATTTGAAAAACTGATAAAATTTGATTAAGTTGCTGGAGTTTCCCCTACAAAGCACTTGACTTCTAACTTTATTGCCACCCTCATTTCTTCTCGTACCCCTCTATTCCTCCGCCCTTTCCTTGCATCGTCTTCATAAGTAAATATTTTAAAATGCTATTTTTCATAAATCAAGTAAATGCTTAAAATTTGTGTGGCTTTGAGGATACACATGAACTTCTTTATATTGGTTTTTCAACCTAAAATCATTAGTGGTATAGTCAAATGAACTTAATTCACCCTTCAACTGAGAGCTATCCTTGACAATGGAATTAATAGTAAAAGGTCTATCTGCTATAATCAATAATAATCTTTCTTTTACAAATCCCCTGTTTGTTTCCCTGTCCATGTCTATGAATAAAAAAGTCAATGTTTGTTAATTATCACTACAGGTACCAAAGATATGTCAGCAGTTCTCCTTTCACAAGACTTCAAAATAACATTTATATTAAATCTATCAGGATGTGAAATAAAACAAACTTTCATGTTGGTGTTGCTAAACCAGGTTAAAACTTCTAAAATTAAGTTTTTGGATTTTTTCCAGTAAGTGGAAAGAAGATTGTTCATATTTTTTGGTTATACATTTGTTTCCTTTTAAAAAATTACCCCAAATTTTGTGATTTTAAATGGCAGCAATTTTTTCTCTCATAATTCTGGAGGTTAAAAACTAGGTTTTCTGTTTGTTCATTTTTCTTTTATATTTGAGATAATCATACAGTTGCATTATTTCCCTGAACTATTTCCTCCCTATAAGCTATCCAACATAGTTCTATAGTTCTTTTAAATCCTTGGTCTTTTTTTCCATCAATTGTTACATATATATATATATATATATATATATATATATTACTAAAAATAATATGCTCAGTCTGTAAAATTTTATGTGTACATATATTTTCAGAACTGACCATTTGATATTGGATAATCAATGTGTGCTCTTGACTGGATACGGCATTTATTTCTCCAGCTTTCAGTATTCTTAGGTGCATGTAGTTCTTCATGTAATGCTGAGCCCTGGTACTACAAATCAAATTCTACACTGAACATTAACCACACTTAATGGTAGGACCTTTGGCCAGTTGTATATAGTAAACAGAAATTTGCATTTGACCAATAATCTCTCCTTAACTAAAACATATGCTTAAATTACTTCTTTTAATTGAATCACTGTTTTGGTCTCTTGTCATCCCCTCATCATACAAAATGGTATTTTTGTAGAAATGTTATGTCAAACTATTTTGCTTAGGTATTTTTCTCTAACTAACCCTTTGCTTCTACATTATTGTTTCTAATTTTATGATTTTATGGATTGTGTATGTGAGTGTATTTGTTTTTGTGTGAGTACATATGTATATTTCTTGTGTTATTCCTTTTTACTGTGGTTTGCTAATATTTGTTAGTTTGCTTGATTGTTTGTAAAAGACAGAAAATTAAAGAGTATGGAGTTGGGTGAGTGACAGGGTAGGAAAGATCTAGGAGGAGTTGGAGATGGGAAATTTATCAGAAAATATTGTGTGAGAAAAGTTTCTTTCAGTAAATAAAAGCTACATCCATAAACTCTCATGTGTATGACTTCCTGGTATTAGCCAAAAAAGGCAAAGAACAGATATGTCAAGGTGGATGGTAATAAAAGCTATATTTCAGAGTTTCTATAGCATCACCTTGTTTTATTATGTATAATTTGAAATATATGTTTATGTTTATTTTATAAAATTTCTTACTAAGCCTCAAAATCAAACACACAAAACTATTATGAGTTTTCTTTATCAGAAGATGACGTGTTATCACTGGTTCTCTCTTATAACAGGAGTGTATGAACTTATTGTTGAAACACCCTATACTTGAGTCAAGACACTGAAATCAGGCAGTACTGACATGGAAACTTCATCCCTACTAGCTAGTTTTTATAATGCTATTAGTTTTTCTAATGCTTTTATACAAGGTGAGGTGCATACCATTGTAAAAATAGAGTAATCATTAGACTTACTCAGCATGAACCCTTCAAATCCACTATAATGGCTGGCCTTACAAGACAGATCCATGAGTACAATAGTGCCACAAATATCATAAGAATAACAATTCACTCTCTTAATTGAATTGAATGCCTGTGGCTGTACATGTTACAGGCTTATGGAAGAACATATAGTTACTCTTAAATGAGCACAATACTAAACTGTGACCTGGTTCTCCACTTATTCATATACCCATTGTATTAGTTACTTTTGTCTCATTGTTTAAAAACAACAACATCAACAGCAACAACATGACCAAACAAATTATAGAAAGAAAAGTTTATTTGGATTTACCAGTCCAGATGGTAAGGATCTACCATGGCAGAGCACAAGCAGCAGACAGCAAGTATGAGAGCAGGCACAGGAATCCAGTGCTAACATCTTCAAATGCAAGCATGGAGCAGAAAGAGAAAGCTATAAGTAGTACAAGGCTTTTAACCTCAAAGGCTTTCCCTGTGACAGACAATCTCAAGCAATAGTGCACACCTAAAGCTCATCACACAGCTTCATCAACTCTTCACATGTTCTAATATTTGTCTATAGATGGCCTATTCAAACCACTTTACCCATAGAATACTGCATTCCACAACCTCCATCATAGAAGCTTTATTTACAATAGATGCAGGTTAACACAAACACACAACTGATTGCTGGCAAAGAACAAGGAACTGTGGAATGCTTAGTCTGATTACATCTTACTATAACCCCTCCGCTCAAGACACAGACCTCATTCCAGAAGAGGAGTAAAGGACCAGAAGTAGTGAATGAAACACTGTTTTCTAGTTATAACAGAGCAATTTTAATTATGAACTCAGTAGTTATAGTACCATGGACAAGACCTATAGAAAGATATCTTACCATATAGCAATTATACAGAGGTGATCACCTTCCATTTCAAAGTACAAGTCTGTTATATGTAAAGCTGACAAAAAGTTATTGGCCCTATGTCAATGTGACACAAAAACACATCATTATTAATCTATAAAGTTTCCCTCCTTATTTTTTCCAAAGAAATCATATTACTATCACTGTCTCAGTGAAAAACACATCAAATTTTTAATTTTCCACAATCTTCACTGGAGACCTGGGAAAAAGTAGGCTATTAGGAGTATATGGGATCTTCCCTTTGACATATGCATTTTAGGCTAGAACAAGAAACTAGGCTTCAGACATGAAAATGACTTTGGGCTAGGACAGGGAATTTGGCTCAGATATTTTGGTCATCCTGATAAGTCCTTAGAAACAGTTATCACGGGAGTGTTCACATAATTGGGTTCAATGCCTTGCTTGTTCTTTGACTATTTGTGTTTATTGTCTTGCTTGTTCCTTGACTATTTGCATCTATTGTATTGATAGACCCTCAACCTAGAACTGACCTTAATACATACATGTAATTAAAATGGTATAAAAGCAAAAAGGAGGAGTGGGGATAGGATATGGGGTTCTAGGGAAGGGAAGTGGGGAAAAGGGATGACATCTGAAATGTAAATAAACAAAATATCCAATAAAAAATAATGACAGAATAAAAGGAGTATATAGGAGTGATTCTCACTGACATTCCTACCAGCAGAGGATATAGAGCCTAAAGTGGGTATCTCCTGTTGCTAGCTAGGCAGCACTTCCAGTGAAAGGAGCAGGACATCAATGCACTTACAAAACCTTCAACTCAAAATATGTCCTGCTTACAAGATGCATAGAGATAAAGCTGGAGTAGAGACTGAGGGAACTGCCAACCAAGGAATGCCCCATCTTAAGACCCATCACATGGACAAAGCCAACACCTGACACTGTTAGTAGTACTCTTCTATGCATGCAGACAGGAACCTAGCACAACTGCCTCCAACAGTGAATGGAAACAGGTGAAGAGACCTATAGACAAACATCAGGTGGAGCTCAGGAGTCTTGTGGAAGACTCAGAAATAGAATTGAGTAAGCAAGAAGGGTCAAGAACAACACAAGAATACCTGTAGACTCGAGTAATTTGGGACCATGGGGGTTCACAGGAGCCTGGGCCTATGCACCCATCACATTTGTAGCAAATGTGTAGTTTGGTCTTCCTGTGGGTACCTTAACAATTAGAGTAGGGACTGTCTCTGACTCTGTTGCCCACCATTGGACCCCTATGCCCTACCTGGATTGCCTGAACTTCTTAGTGATAGAAGAGATGCCCAGTCCTGCTGAGACTAGATGGCCTAAAATGGGGTGGCACCCAAGGAAGAGTTCCTGTTCTCTGAGGAGAATGGGATGGGGAAGGGTGGAAAGGGATTTGTAAGGGCTGGACTGGGAGGAAAGGAGGGAGGGGCCTACCTTTGGGACATAATGTGAATAGAAAGTACATTATGGAAAAAATTCAAACATTTAAAAGTTCAGCCTCTTTAAAATATCCAAAATATCCTTCAAAGTGCAAAGCCTCTATAAAATGTCTAAACTTTTAAAATTTCTGAAGTTTCTTCATCATTCCAAAGTATCTTAACTGTAATCTCCTATAAAAATAAATTTTAAAAATATATTATATATTTCATATTATAAAATTTATAGCATAGTCACAATTCAATCAAAGTAAAACCAAATTTCAGCAGTGTAAAAAGTTCAGTATTTCACATCTGGAATCCACAATTGTTAAGACTTCAGAGGGCCTAGGGAGCTCCGCTTCTCTGGTTATAAGGAAGCTCTACTTCTCCAGGAATCCCAGGCACGGCACATGCAGCTTATCTTCTAGCTCAGGCCAGCACCACTCTATATCTGATGTCTTGGTCCATCATCTCATATTGGTATCCAATTTTCTGGAGTCCACCAATAGTCTTTACTGGGTTTCCCTCAGAACTCTGACCATACTGCATAGTACCAAGCCTCAGAGACTCTTATGGCTACATTTTTGTCAATGGTCTCTCCTGCCTTCTCATAGTTCCAAATCTCAGTTGGTTTCCATGGCTCCTTCATACTTGCAAAACCAATAAGATGTAGGTAAAGCTTATACATACATTATCAAGTTCAGTGGCTGTCACAAGTTACATAGTTAGCTTTCATTCTGATCAAAACCAAGCAAACAAACAAATAAAACACGATAAGAATAAAAATGAAACAGAACCCACTTCCCAGAAGGTTTGGTTTCAAGTGATGCTGATCTCTTTATAATCACAGATGTTTCTTCATTCCACATTGACCAGTATTGTCACATCAAAGTCAAGACTCCACTTTAGTCCTTCAGGCCCCTTGATAACCATCACCAATTCTTCTGCTCTGGATGAGCAGACCCTGAGATACTTAATATAAATACCAAATGAAAAGCCCTGATAGAGCTGTTATTTCTCTCTGAAATTTCACACATCAGGCCTCCCTCATCTGCACCGCTCTCAGCAGTATATTCTAATTTTTCACAATAATAGTTTATTAGGTTTGATAACTTGATGGATTTTCAAGCCCAAAGTTCCACAGTTCTTTCACAATCTTACCCCAGACAACATGGTCAGGTTTCTCACACCAGGTTTTCAGTTCTGCTACCAGTTTCTCTCTTAAAATTTCTATTGGTGTGATAAAATCCCATTTTAAAAAAAAAGGAAATTGGGGAGGAAAGGGTTGATTTTAAGCTTATAACATTTAGGTCATACTTCATTACTGAGGGAATCCATGGTGAGTAGTCAAGGCACAAAAAATGAGGTAGAAACAAAAGCAGAATGCCTAAGGGATCTGCTTGCTAGCTTGCCCCCCACCCCATAGTTTGCTCAATCTGTTTTCTTGTACCACCAAGGACCAGTTTTTCAGAGGTAGCAATGTCCCCGGTGAGCTGGGCTCACCCATAACAGTCATTAATCAAAAAATGCACTACAGAATTGCCTGTAGCAACAAATATAATATAGGGTTTTTCTCAATTGAGCATCCCTCCTTCCAAATGATTCTAGCCAGTGTGTAGTTTACTTAAAACTGACCATCACACCACGGTCACATTACATCCACTATGCAGACAAACTATAAACAAAGATGCAAAATTAGAAATCTTCCTTCCTACCTGGAAGACAATAGTATAGGAGAAAATATCCTTTCATTTTTGGAAAACAGTAAGATAACTAGATGTGGTCTTTATATTGCATTTGATTTATTATCTTAGAACGATAGTATCCTGAATGTAATGAAACTACCGGGCTTTAAAATACATGTATATGTTTGCAATGCATTTGTTTTGTTTGAATTATAAAGCTCCATCAATAATTTGATTCTTCATTTGACTACTTTATGAGAAAGAAGGCAGTTTTGAGTAAATTCAAGTGGGAAAAGAAAAAAATATTGCCATGCTTAATTCTTAGGGCATATAAAATAACATTAATGTCATTTCAGATCTCATTTTTGAACAGTCTAAGCTAAAGACAAAAATCATATTTTTTTTTATTTTTTAAGAAAAAAAATCTTTAAAAAGCGCCTGTGATTTCAAAGTGAAGCCATTCTGACTTCATAATGTAGCCAAACACCTTGAGGATAGGAATGAAACACAATTCTCATAACCTGTAAATTATATTGCTCTCATAAAGAAAAAGGTTACAGTTAGTGAGTTGCCTCTAGTACCATGCTCAAAGGTTACTATAGCAACTGTTCTATGCAAATAAGCATGGCTAGTCTTTCACAACTCTCAAATGGTTGAAAAACAAGAGAAGAAAATAAAGTAAATGAAAGATCCATGGGGACTTCTTGTTCATATTATCCCTCTACCAGGTAGTCACTAAATATAATCAATGTAATTTATTAACACACAGGGACAGGATATGGGTACTGGGATTACTTTTCTCTTAACAGTATGCATTATACTGTAGCATTATTTTTATTAATCTCTGAAATCCTGCTAATTGTTTCTTCTACTAATTCAGGTCTCATTAAGAAAATAGATTTTTTTCAACTAATACCAAGCAACAGCATTAACATGTTAACTACAAATAGCATAACCTGGAATAGCAAGACAGAATACAGAAACTATTTCAGGAATGTTTGGGGTTCAATAAAGGATTTACTCAGACCCACATTAATGATATGCTACAGGTCAGTCCATTAGTATAGACTTTGGATCAGCCCTTTATAATCAAAGGAATAGGAACAACTTAACAGAGTGATTTTGAAGGTTCTGTAAAGGTTTGTGATATACAGTACAATGGTTTAACACAAAAAATTTTAGAAATGTTACCTTTATCTAAATGATGTTAATGGGTATGCTAATGAGTATATGCCTTTCAAGTATGCTGCTTCCAGTTAAGAATGGCAAGTTACAAGCTGATTATTCCAAAGAGATAATTTAGTGACAAGTAATATATCACAAGTCTTAGTGATTGATGGTACATTGATAATTCCACACTTTTCTCTGTATTAATATTGAATTTATCTGAAATTTGAGTGATAATCTATCACTATGAGTGTGTTATTCAAACTATATATTTGTGTTAAATAAACAAGAAAATATTCTGCACTGTATCTTAGAGAAATGATTTAGAAACAATTACATATGTTGATGGATATTATGCTTACATATATGCATGCATGCATATACTTGATCATTTTATGTGATGCTTAATGTTTATTGTGAACCTGATTAAATATAGAATCACCATGGAAATGTATCTGTAAATATGTATATGAGAGATTTTTTTCTAGAAATGCTTACTGAAGAGGAAAGGTATTTTCTGAATATGCACAGTATCAGTAATAGGATCAGGATTCCCCAAGATAGACTTAAAAGAAGAATGGAAACTGACCACAAGAAGAACCCATTTCTCTGCTCCCCAGCTGCTGATACAATGTGACCAGCTGTCTCATGCCCCTTGTTGTCATGACTACTATATCCTCAAACTGAGGAAATAACCTCTTCCTTTCTTAAGTGCCTTTCTCCATGTATTTTGCTCTCTCACTAATAAAAACAACTAGTACAGTAAATCTATATATAGACAATTGTTGATCTGTGTATATGAATGTATATATGGATCTGGGTGTGATGGTACATGCCTTTAATCCCAGCACCCAGGAAGTAGAAACGGTCAGATCTCTGTGAGTTCAAACACAGTTTATTGTATACAGCAAGGTCCAGGACAGTCAGAACTGTGCAATGAGACACTGTCCCAATTGGACAAAAATTAAAAATCAGTTTACAGTTAATTACACTTTCCCATTGAGAAAAGTAGGGATTTGGGGAGGTTGTTAGTATGAAAGAAAAATTTTCATTTCTATAAAACTCTGTGTAGAATTAGAAGAATTATCCCCAGTTACATTATGATAACTGATGCAGACATTTAGTTCTCCCATAAACAATCTGTCCTAGGAGTAATGATGGTCAAGAATTCACTTGACTCAAAGGAATAATAGAAATTTTCCTCTTTTGTATTTACTTCAATTGTTAAAAAATTATTACAGTATAAGGATGATCTAAGCATATCATCAAGTTTTTAAAATGTTATGAAATATGATCCAGAACTAAATATAAAAATAAATTTCATATTACCTCGGTGTAACAGTGAAGTAATTCCAACACTTTATGGAAAGAACAATTTATACTGAAAATACAAAATTCTAGTGGATCAGTGAACCTTACCATCTCCTAGTATCTGTCTGTTTAGAACACGAGGATAACTAGGGTGGAGTATCCTACAGATAAAAAGTTTACCACTTACTCATGACTCACAAGCACCTGAATTAAGTCCTATTACCTGCTGTTTTCATCTACTTAATATGTCCTACAGCCTGACTTAACTAAATCAGCTTCATGATTCAGAGGGATTACTGATACCCCTCAATTGAAATCTATTTTAATTTTAGTTTCTTTAATTTTTATTTATATTCTTTATGTATAAATATTTTTGGTAGATTTTCAAAGGTTGGAAGTAAATTTCAATCAGACACAGTAAAGATCAAAAGAAATCACATCACTGGTAATAAACAATAAAGCTTAAACCATTTCCTTTAAACTGACATTGTAGAATTGGTTTCTGTCTTCTAAAATAGAGTTATGTGTGAGAAAATTCCTGGGAGGAAATTTTAAAGCCCACCCAAGCAGTTGGTGGACATTAAACATTTATTATAATCAAGGAAACACAATTGTCTTGAAGCAGTTGAACTGCAGTTATCTTCTGAGAGAATATGAGAGGTCAGACTCATTATTTTAAACTAAATTTAAAATAAGATTATTATCAGAAGTCACTGTTCTAGTTATCCATCAGATTGCTGCCAGTCATTGCCAATGGAGCAGATTGGACAGTCACAATGATAACATAATCAGACAACTATATTCTATGATATTTCAGAATTAACAAGCAAACAAAACAAGGTCTGTAGTAATACCAATGTGCAGAGTCTACAAAGATTTACAGCAGTGTCTTTCATTGACTTGTGGAAATTATTTGACAATGTGAAAACGTCAGTGTTGTGGAAATCAGGATAAATTTGATTCAAACACAATTTAAATAGGAGAAAAAAAACCCACACAAGTAACTCAGTATTACAAAGCCACTGGATTATACCATCTAATGTATTCCACTGTAGACCTTCAGGAGGTCCAAGCCCATACTTTAATATAGTGCATTTGAAGTAGAACATTCAAAAGCAGAGTTTAGGACACAGTTTCTCAATGTCATGTGTATGCCAAATGTTTAATGTATATGCACATTAAACATTTAAAGTAAATACAAAAATTTAATGTACTATAAAGCTTCCTGTCACTGTAATATATACTTGTGATGATTATCTTTTATACAGATATTTATTTACTTAAAATTGTAGACACTTTAGACCATTAATTGTATGATGTCGTGGTGTGGGAGCCTGGTTCAATGGAGGCAGAACATGGAGAAAAACCATTCATCTCATTGCCAGCAAGCAAAAGAGAATGAGGAAGGAGAATAGCCTTTCCATCCTCCATTAAAGCATACTCTATATAACCTGAAAAATGTCCAATAAAGATGTTCCCCATAATGTTTACCCTTAGCCAACAGCACAAGCTGGAGGCTAAAATTTTAATGCATAGGCCATATTCATGCTGATACGTTAACATATTGCCAAAGTTACTAAATTAGTCTTATCCTGCTATCCAGGTAATCATATTATAATTTTGAATCACTCAGAAATAAGTCCAAGAATTGTAAACATTGGCCAGTGACCTGAAAATCTAGAATTCTACTTTGAAGCTGGACAAGATTGAATGAAGCCAATCAATTAAAAGAAGATGAGAACTCTCAATTTCTTTTCCTCTATCTCTACTACCACCCTTTTCCTCCTACCTCTCAGGAATAGGAAGAGAGGCTAGAGTTGAAAGTGTTTTAAAAGTAGTTTTATAGCCGGTGTCTGGGAATTAGTGAGCAACATTAAGGGAAATCAAGTTCATTCATATATTAAGAGTAGCATTTCACAGAGATATCTCATTGAATACAGGAAGAGTATGTCTTCTTCCATTTGACAAGAATTACATATTGAGTTTTAATGTATATATTTTATGCCCCAAAACAGACAAAGTTTGCCATATTTTGTAAAACCTGCTTACATTCTAGTAATGTTTCATTTTTTTCATTCCTTGAGGTTTATTTTTGCTTTTTCTTAGGGATTTGGCCATTATATTTTTTCTTTTGTTTTTTATAATTGTATCACCATTCTCTTATCAAAGCTTTCATCTGCAATGAGCAATTTTGAAAAATAAGTATAGCCATACAAATTACTACTAAGATGGTTATTTCACATTAACATTTGAGAATTTACAAAAGGAAAGATTGTGTGTAGAAGTGTTTTACACAAGTATCTCAGTTTTCCTTATCTCATCCTATCTGCCAGAATCCCATACCCAGTGGTCCTTATATTAGTAGATAAGTACATAAGATCTGAGAGATTTTTCAGTTCATCTCCTGACTAGTTTTCCAACGTTGACAGATATACCTACCTTATGAACATTCATAAACATTATAGTCTGAATGTCCTAAGCTCCTTACTGCAAGCTCATAGGCATAAGCTCAAAAGCACCTGACCTAGTTTTACTAATCAAATATACTCACTCAAACTTCAAAGGCAGAAATAGTGTAAAAGAGAAGTAATGGAATACCTGGAGGTGGTGATAGTATCTAGAGTCTAAGCTAACCATGGTGATAGTGCAGGATTCTGTGACAAAGATTGCTCATCAGCAGGCTGCTACTACTGTACAGCTTCCTGGATAGCATATGGGGCATAGTTTCTGCAGCTGAAAAATTCACAGTTTAATTCTCCAAGTTTCTTATTTACCCTTGAGGGCTAAAATCATTTTAATAAAGAAGGGTCATGGCCTGTTTTTATTATTTTAGGGATGAAGCAGTTGGGGAACAAATTTGGGGCCTGAAACATATAATGCAAATGCTTCACCTCCAAGTAACCTGAGCCCATTATTAAGTACAGTTTATAAACTTTTAGTGCCAAGGGTTCTGAGACACTACAAATCAAACAGTAAACATTGCTATCTGTTACCAAGTATGTCAGTCACCATAAGGACATCAACATTAAACATTTTAAAATAAACAAATGAAACAAAAACATTATTAATAACATGTGTCATGTGTTAGAGATAAAAAAGGAAGGCAATTTAACAAAACTTAATCACTAATGCTCTGGATAAAGAGTTACCACAGGGCACCTTCATCTTACCCTGTTCTTTAAATGAAAAGTTCCAAAGAACAATGAGAAGCATTAACCTAGGGGATTTCATCTGATAGTTCATTTCATTTCTGATTCAATATTTTTAGATCTCTCTCTGTTCTCTGAAAATCAAATTAAAGTCAAAGTAGAAGAATGCTAAATTTAAAAGGATTATCTGCTATGGGCAAAAATTTTGAAGATTTCCAAAACTAAAATAAATTCATATGTTGCAGTGTTATTGAGGTGAGAGTCATGCCTGGAAATTCACTATTGACCATGCTCAAATAAAAGTATGTGGTTTTCTTTCTGAAAATGAGAATTCTGGGCTATTTAAGAAATTTTAGCCTTGTTTTAGACTATTTTGTACAATATTGCAAATAGACTTATCTATTAGATAAAGTGTTTTCATCTACTGCTTTCTGGCTACATCCACCCACGATGAGGCAGCTGCAATAAAACTTGAAAATTTAACACTCTAGGTACTTCTAAATTCACAAATATGTGGCATGCTGTTAAAAGAAAGTTAGAGGAAAATTTTGCTAGAAGAAAATTTTCATGCAGCTCACTGCCTGCCCTTCCCAGGATGAATACTTCCTTGAAATAGTCACAAACTCTGGAAAAGTGGGGACTTCAGAAGTGATTGTTTTAAGTTAGCTAGAAGCTTCATCTTTCATGATTGCATCAGGTAGTATTTTCATCCTTGCACATACATGCTTGAAAAGGAATATGAAGTATCTGCCCTTGCCTCTAAAAGCATATATAGAAAAGAAAGTCATTAAGGTAAAGTGTGGATTTTTATGTAATGCATTAACTTAGCAATGAATATAAATGCATATTTTGTATGAAAACAATTTTTAAATCATGATACCAGAGACAGAGCAGATGCCTCCGTGGCTAAGTGTACTCAATGCCCTTGCAGATGACCTGAGTTTGACTCCTAAAATTTACATCAGGAAGCTCACAACTGTGTATCATTCCAACACAAGGAGACTCTCAGACTCCTGACCACTGTGGGCACCAGAATTCACTAAATACCCACACAGAGATACACATGCACAAGCACTTAGAAATAAAGTATTTTTAATCCCATGAAAGCTTAAAAATTTGGATAAAAACGATGTGAGATGAGAGAAGGAAGAACTTTAAAGAGAGGAGAGAGAATGATAAGGCTAATAGATTTCTGGCCCTCTAACTCTAAACTTTCAACTACAACAGACATGTTTGGATTTAACTTTAGAAAGAATTTAAGGGAAATGAATAGGACTATCTACTTTCTACCTACAGTATTTGAAGGGCAAAGTTTAAAGCAAAAAACTTTTGCTTAGACTAGATCTACTGATGTATTGATATAGCAGTAATGTAACATCCTTAACTAATTGATATTTATAAACCTAGGTATAATATTGCATATTTATAATCTTTTAAAATGTTAACCAAATCTTTTGTTATTACATGGTTCTCAAAATAATTTCATCTTTTCAAAAACCACTTGAGTATTCCAAAGCAAGGTATAATGTGAAATACTATTTTACAGTGTTACCAGATTAAGAAAAACACAGAGATCTCACAGATCATTCACATATCTTGAGATATACTGACACATATGCTTAAAATTTATGTTAATTTTATTGGATTCAGATTAACTGATATTGTTTTTAAACAAAACAACTAAAATTAAATTAAATCACAGCTAGTTATCTTTCTGAAAGAAAATTCATTTTGCATATTATTGACACCGTTCAGGGGTCTTGCAATTCTATATGAAACACATTCACATATGCACATCTTTTCCAGTTGATTTCAAGATAAGTACTCTGAAACCTTACATCATCTTGTATATATCTAATCCATTTTTTCCATAAGAAGAATGAGTTATTTTATATGGTTATGACTCAGTAATAAGATCTGTGTGATTTGCCACAGCACATCTCTGTACCACCAAAGCTCTGCTTATTCTTCTTAAACAAAATGTTTCATAGATGAACAGTGCTCTCCTGTGATCAAACAAAGGAACTACTACATCATAAAGGAACTGATTACTGTATTTTATTGCTTAGATTTTGCCTTCCAGTTTCTTATGGATTTCAGCAGGATTATCTTCCAATTTCTGTTCAACCAACTCTAGCTTTGAGAAAGGCTTGCTTTTCCTTTCGAAGGCAAAGCTCTTACTATATTGATCTTATCCATGGAGCTGTGACTGCACCTCACATGTATTTTCTTTGTCAGAGTCAAGGAATGGTTAATAAACACATCAGCTCTTCTTAGAATCAATCACATAAGTTCAGGTATATTGGAAAATTGCTGAATCGTATTATATAAGCCAATGAGTTCATTTAAAATTGCAGCTTTGAATTCCATAATTTGATTAGTTCTGCCTGTTTTTGAAAAGGAAAGAGAGCTTATGTCACAGCTACACAAAAAGAATTTCCATATATATTTCCTATTTTAAATGCCTGTAACTTAAAAAGCATAAAATAGTATTTACACTTTCAAAGAAAGAAAGAGAAGCACCATTTATATTAAGAAATAGAGGTTTGAGTTTTTACCAGCAGTGTTCTATTATTCATGAGACTGTTCTGAGTTTCTATGAAACCATGATAATTTCCACTAACACATTTCTCTAACAGTTTCTGTCATTTTGGTGCAGAAGGAGGGTGGCAAGGAAACTTGTTCCCTGTGAGCACTGATCCAGAACACACTGCAAACAACTCTGTCACAGAAGCCTTCTTTAGGGAGAGTAAGCTCGGTTGCTACACAACCTGACTGACACCTAGATTAATGTCTTACAGGAAAGACTAGGTGTGTGCCTCTCTACAAATGGTAGATATAAATTGACCACATAAATCAAGAATCAAGACTGCTGAGAAACTCTTCTATCACAGCTAAGGTTGTTCCTATTATGTAGTTGTATTATACATGTATTAACAAATTGGCATTCAACATGCACCAATAAACATCCACTATGATATGTAAATATACACTATGGAATAGCTAGTATATATACAAACTATGATAGCATTTGGGATCTTCTTATTAGAGAAGATTATTTTTCTTGGTGATCCAGTGAGTTCATTAAGATTACTCACAGGAACACTCATGTACATCACTAAAATGTCCTCTCTGCAACAAGACTGATTAATGGCCAACTGAACTGTCTAATCATGCAGAAATCCTGAATTCCAGTAAACATAGTTGTATATTCTAGCTCCTTTGTGCCTATGTGCAGGTTGAGAAGGGTTACGTGCAACAGGTACAAAAGGGAAGAGTGACTGGAAACTCACCAGCTGGCACACATAACTACCAGACACACATTTAATAAAGCCAATTGCTAGCCCTTATGAGCACAGAAACAAGAAATTGATTCCCTGAGAAAATGCATCAGACCCTGGAGAAAACACCAATCTCAGAGACACATACAAGAGCTAGACTTGTATACCTGAGAGGAAGTCATGTTGTTTGAACAAAAAGAACAACTGTATCTAGGGAAAGGACAGACACGAACATTCAATGGTAAATCAATGCATTATTGACACTTGTTGCTACCTAAGGTTTACTGGCAGTCCAAGATAATGCTCTGTAGTGTTTTGGAGGTGAAAATATAAGTTAGTGAGATATCAAGTATTAGCAATTATTCTGAACATAATCGTGAGAGGAGCAGAGGGGGAAACTGATGCTGCAGCGTAGAAAGTAACATGAATAATTTTCTGACAATAATAGCTTTTTATTTTTTTCTTCTGGAGACAACAAAACAAAACAAACAAACAAACAAAAACATAATTAATCTTGAGAATTCTTTTCCAGGAAAGAGAAATTCCTCTAACCAACAAATTTTCTCTATGCTTTTAAATGAAGATCAGAGACCCCCATTCCAACAAACATCACAAAACATACTTTATTAGCATGAAAAATATGTTGCCCAGACCCAGTAATTGATCTAAGGAGTGGAAACAGAGCCAAGATCTAGCTCAAAGAAAAGTTCTTATGCCAAATTCAGAAGGAAAGTTGAGACAGACAAATATTTGAAACTAGAACGTCTTGAGTCCTTTTCCAATAGCACAAGGCACAAAGATATCACCTAGCTAATTTAGAGGGACCATGTAGCCAAAGGCAAGGGAATAAGAAAAAAGAAAGTGATCCCAAATATGCTCAGATGAAAGAAAGATACATAGAGCCTGGGTCTCATTCAGATCATTACTTCACCAGCCCATGGTGCCAATCGATACTTCTGTCTTAAGGTCTAGCACACACTGTGGCTTCCTGTCTCTAACGTAGGTTATGATTCCCCAATAGAAATCCCTGCCTAGAAACGGTATGACTATGCAGAAATAAAATGAGTAAAAGTTAGACTTGTGCAGAGTTCTGTCTGTTTGTTACAAACCTCTTACTCTTATCTTAGAGTGATAAACCTTAACAAGAAACTCCTCTAAGGAATTATTTTCACAGCCCTATGGGCATGTTGCACATCCCGTTTGCTAAAGAAGGAATTCTTTGCTGTCATATGTAAACATATACCTATAAATACATTTTTGTTTTTGCAAGTTATGTTGCTGTGATCATGTCTAACTCTAAAGGACACTACTTTTGATGGACTTGGCACTTAGACACGACCACTGGGTAGCCAAATTGACCTGTGAATGGTTTAAGAAACTGTGTGTGTGTGTGTGGGGGGGTGTATGTGTGCCAGACCTTATTGAAGCATTAGCCTATGTCCTTTCTCTGTGAGAATAAAGAAGAGTTTTCCTGTTTCTCAGATTGCATAGTTGATTCTTTGCAGGTTGGAATTTCTGTAACAATATATAATCCTCATTTTTGTTTCAGCTAAAGAAATGAGACATCTGTGCTGGCAATTAGTGAATATTATGACTAAAATCTACAATCATATGTTGGATAACTGAGACCAAAGTTTGTACAACTTTTATTACCCACATTTAGGGATAAATGATGGTATAAAATCTAGAGGTGGGGAACAGAAATGAAAGAGAATAAAAGCTGGATATCTTTGTTTATTTTTAAAATTTATTTATCATTTATATGTATGGAATAGATCTGAAATATGTTAGGGGATGGCTGCACAGGACAGAAATGAGTGTTGAATCCCCCAGACCTAGATTTCCAAGAAACTGTGTACCACTTGATAAAGGTGCTCAGAATAAAAATTTAGTCCTCTGCAAGAATAAGAATTTTTCTTAATTGCTGAGACATCTCTCCAACAATAAATTCTTAAATGCATTTGAATTGGTTTCTATACCTATGAAGTAGAAGTGGCAGTTCTTATCATATAAGATAGTTTTGTATATCAAAATCATTTCTTCAGTTAATCAGTCACCACTCCGAAAATTCATTTTTCCTATAAGATATAGACTAGCTAATGAACAAATGATAGAGAAACAGAGGAATGAATCAACAATGGATGTAAATGAATGAATGAGATAATAAAGAAAAAAAGAAAAGAAAGAACAAAGAAAAGGCAAGAAAAAAGGGAAGGAAGGAGCAGTCAAACAACAGCTTCTTTATTGTGAATTTTCTGTACTCCATTCTTTTTCCTATAATGGATATATGTCAAAAATTTTCTACTTGCAACATTAACATACTTTGTAAATTAAGGTGTCTGAACAGAGTTGCATTCTGGTCTGCCATTGATTTAAATCATGGCTTCACAGTAAAGTCAGCATTGAAAAGAAAGTGATGTGTATTTTGTCCAATTTGATTTTAAAGCAGGATCCTGGAAATGCTACACTAAGAACTTCAGACAAAGAAATAAAGAATAACGGGTTGTAATTAACTCAAGTAATTGCCTCTCTGTGTCACATTTTCTACCTTGAAGATCCCATCTCAACAAATTAATTTGTAACTCTGTATTTCAAATATATATTCTTATTATTAGCCTTCTTGCAGAGGGAATAAGACAGAGATAGGACTGAACAGAACATGATTTTCTAAAAGTGAATCTCTTTTCTGACACATCTTTGCAGCTTAACACACATTTATAGACTAACTTAAGCAATATTGAAAGAGCTGAGAACAGACACATAAAGACTTCATGAAGGATAACAGTCTATTCTCCTTGTTCTGCATGTGGTTGCCCAATTGTCCTGAAAATGTTTATCAAAAAGACTGATCTTTCTGATGCATGGCATCATCAGGCTGCACCTATTCAGGTGCAGAGGATTGAAAATAGACCTACCTAGTGGGTCAGTTCAAAAAGGACTGAAATTTTAAATGCCAGAACTAAAGCTATTAATGAAATAGAAAAGAAAACATAACAGAAACATTTTCAGTTATTGGAATGGATAAGAATTTGGGAGCAAATACCCTGAAAGCACAGAAAACAAAAGGAAATATATAGTAGGGATTTATCAAATTAGCTCAGCACAGCAAATATAGTCATAAAAAGAGACAGCCTACAGAAAAAAGTGAATATATTTTTCCTGAGAGGAGACTAATACTGACCGTTAATAATGCATACATAACAATTATTAAGTAGAAAAAAGCAAATGATCTTATTTTCATGAATGAATGAACACCCCCCCAAAAAAGAAAGAAAAAATGAAAGAAGGAAGAAGAAAAAGAAGAAGAAGGAGAAGAGGAGGAGGAGGAGGAGGAGGAGGAGGAGGAGGAGGAGGAGGAGGATAGGAACTAGAAGAAGCAGTTACACCAATGATGATGCATACTTTTAATTCCAACAATCGGGAAGAAGCAATAGAATCTCTGTAATTTTGAGGTTAGCCTGTACTACTGAGCAAATGAAAATTTCACCGTGGACTATAGGTAAATGAAAAATTCTCATACTCACTAGGAAATATTGTAGATATACATGATAGAATACTATTCTATCATGAAAAGTAAATGTCCTCATTTGTCCAACATAAATGAAATGAAAAACGTTGTGCTAAGTGAAAGGATTTAAGTACAGAAAGAAAAATACTGCACTTTCACAGATGTAAAATCTAAAAGTCAGTCAGTGGATACTAAATTATAATTAGAAAACAGACAAACCAGTGTGCCATTTCACAGAAAATTGAGTGTAGATGAGCCTACAGTATTTCACTCTAAGAAAATGTTAGTTATTCATGAAATTATTGACTTGAAAATTACATGCGATACACATGCATCAGGAAATTACATGGTACCCCAGGCATATGCATACATCAGATCCAAATGAAGGAAAAGCTATTATTCCTGGATAAGAAGCAGAAAAAAACCTTTTAGAGAGAGATCAGGAGACATTTGTCTGATGATCTCTAATCATCTGTCAGAAAGAACATATGGAAGACCACATGGGATGAATGGAAGGTTTTATTCCTTTGCTGGTGCTTCAAGTGTGGAACACAGAATTAACTGACTTTGGAACTTACGGGGTTTTGTTGTTGTTTGTTGTTGTTGTTGCTGCTGTTGTTTTGTTTTTTTTGAGACAGGGTTTCTCTGTGTAGCCCTGGCTGTCCTGAAACTCACTATGTAGACCAGGCTGGCCTCGAACTCAGAAAAGAAATTACGGTTTTGGTTAAGAAAAATATTTGTGACATATTTTAATTCTTTGGAAAACTATTAGAAAAAACTGGAGCTGTGAAACAAAGATAGAATACTTCTCTAGTATGAATGATGTTTATATTCATAGAAAGAGATAGATAGATAGATAGATAGATAGATAGATAGATAGATGAAAGAGAGAAAGAAAGAAAGAAAGAAAGAAAGAAAGAAAGAAAGAAAGAAAGAAAGAAAGAAGGAAGGAAGGAAGGAAGGAAGGAAGGAAGGAAGGAAGGAAGGAAGGAGAGAAAGGGAAAGGGAAGGAAGGAAGGGAGGAAGGAGGGAAGGAAAGAAGAAAGGAAGAGTTAGAGAGACAAAAAAGGATGGACGTTTTAAGTAAATAGAAAGGGAAGAAGCAAGAAAGAGAGATGGACCTTTATAGAAATAATCTCAAGGCCATCAAAAGTATGTGACTCATGGCCAGACAGCTGTAGTAACTAAAAATAGTATCTCTTTACATATAATATTTCTGCTTTTTCTCCATCTTCCAGAACAGTATTTGGAACATAGAGCATGAGAATGCCACGCTGTTAAGCAGCTTTCCTCATAAATATCTGCTACGAAGAGATCTGAGTATATCTTTGA
>NW_021604565.1:21516769-21526149 GCF_004785775.1 Grammomys surdaster | reverse complement strand
GTATGTATATGTAATGTGTATGTATATGTATATATGTAATGTATATGTATATGATTATGTGTATGTGTATGATTATGTACATGTGTATGTGATGTGTATGTGTATATGTATACATATATATATGTATATTTATATGTATATTCTCAACTTATTCTACATGCAAATGTGGTCTAAAGAGCCACTAGGTCCCAGCATCGGGACATTGTCCCTGCAGTGGCATTGTTTGTACTGATTTTTACCCTCAGAAGAGAGGCATGTACTCTAGGACTATCTGATAGTTGATCTTTTACATGATATATTTTATGTAATTAATTTCAATAATAATCTCTTTTCTTTATTTCCTCCAAAATAACCAATAAAAGACCATAAATAGCTACTAAATTAAGAGGATGGGGAATATGTATATATTCAAAACAGACCATTTGTTCACTGTTTTGAACATTGATTAACATTGGCATCTATGCATAATAATAAAACATATGTACATATATTTTCTCATTAGAATAAGTTTCTCAAATTTCACAAATATTAACCCTATTGTCATCATTGTAATTAGAAAACTAAGATTATCTTGACATTGTCAGATTAAGAAATGAAGACACAGGAAGATTTAGTAGACTCAAACATCACATGAATCTGACTTATTTCTATTGGCAATACTATCATTTACTTTCTTTACAATCATCATGTTTCTGCTAGTTTGATTTTCCTTTAAATTATTTTATACTGCGTCTCTCCTGCCTGCAAGATTTTCTGACACAACTGCTATAAAGGAACAATACAACTCTCCTTTGCACTTTTCTTCTGCTCAGTCCAGTAGACACACAGGATATTTCCTTTCAGACAGTTGCTAAATTTATATTTATGTCTTCCTGTATTTTGTCTCCTGGCTACTGGAATATGGTGTTCATGTGTTTCTGCACTCTCTGAGCAGAATCTGATGTAATTCCTGGCAGATGCTTTGAGAGGGTTCCAGGCTGTTGGATTCTGGCACCAGGGGCTTGGGAGGAAGTCAAGCAGATCTTTCATAATACAAGATTGTTGAAAGGTGCATTATATACTTCACAATAGCCATGAAGCTATTCTGTTGCATATCCTTCTTAGCTCGGGTGTCTCCATAGTTCTTTTATCTGCAAGTGAGTCTCTTGCTGGACCTTTCTGGTCCCAAGAGCATACTAAAACCCTAGTAATGCAGTAATTACTGGCAGCTTGACAGCAATCCAAGCAAGTCAGCCACCAAATCACATAGCCGTGTGCACTAAACACAAAAGATTTTTGGAGAGAAGAGGCTGAGATCTTTCCAGTCAGTTCATATGTCCAATAGATTTTGATTCTTTATACTACCAAATACATCTTACTCACATATTTATTTTATTTTATGTAAATTGTATAATTTTCTTTCAGTTCTTTTTGTTTTCAAGGTAATGGGATACATTTCTATAGAAATTCTTTCAAGAAAAAATATTGAAAGTAGGAGTTGTTATCATAGCTTTTCTGGACTTAGTCATCATCATTTGGAAAATCAAATACTTATTCAGAAAGATGGACCAAGCTGGTGTCTGTTACACATAACAAAATAGCAAAGGAGCCTTTTTTATTACAAGATGCTGCTATGTCACTTAGGGTACTAAAGGAGAGACAGTAGCCACATTGTTCTTTAATATCCTCAGAGCATTTTTCAGACAAGTATTCTTAAGTATGGTTTTTAGAAAGCTTTTTGTGATATCAACTGTTCCCTTTTTATTGTAATGACCTTGCTCAGGATCCTGAGTCTAAGTGATTTATAATAGAACTGTGTATTCTACTTCTGGTGTTTCCTCTAAGGGGTTTGCTTAGGAATTATTGTATCTCACTGCTACTCCCTTTTGAAATATCTTAAGTTTGTTTCAAAACATGAAGTGCCTTCACTGAAACAGAGGGAGAAAAGAAGGATGAATCTAACTAGAGAGAAATCAGTTAAGTTTGTATTAAGTATCTATATATTAGAGCCTCTAATTTTCTCAACCTATTAATCCTCATTAGATTTGAGTCATTTGCCAGAATTCTAAAGTATTGATTCTTTATGTCATGGGATACCAAATTACTTTTTGGATAGTTTGAACAACTATAGATAATATTGGCCAGACCCATAGGATTCTAAAGCGTGTAGAAAACCAACACAGTAAGGAAAGCAGGTTAGCAGGAGGCACCTTTAGTATAGTAAACTATCTGAGATACATTGCATATGTCATAAAATTCCTGTATTCCAAGTTAGGTGGTAGTTTTATTGAGTCATTGTCATAAAGCATATTTAGGATGTTTTCATCTCCTTAAACTGAGATTCTCTTACCTGTTTACAGATAACAATATCCATTAGTATGAGCCCCAAGAACTACTAACCTACTTCTGATCTATAATTTGCCCTTCAAGAAATTATTAGAACCATTCAATACGTAGTCTTTTGTTTGGATTAACTCATTTAGCAAACATCATATGTTTTCAACCATGATGCTGACTCCTTTTCAATTTTTAAAATTTCATTTATTTGTTTGTTTATTTATTTGTATTATATCCCAATTACAACTTCCCTTCACTCCTCTCCTCCAGTCGCGCCCCCTTACCTCATTTCTCATCCAACCTTCCTCTTCCCTTTCTCCTCTGAAATAGGGAGGCCTCCCGTGGATAGCAACCTGCCTTGGCATATCAAGATTCAGTAAGACTAGGAAAATCTTCTCCTATTGAGGCTAGACAAGGTAGCCCAGTTTGGGGGCAAGGGATCCAAAGGTAGGCAACAGAGACAGAGTCAGTCCCTGCTCCTGCTCTTAGTCGACTTACATGAAGACCAGGTTGCATGACTATTACATATATGCAGAAGGTCTAGGTCCATCTAATTCATGTTCTCTGGTGGTTCAGTTTCTGTGAGCCCCTATGGGGCCATGTTAATTAATTCTGTAGGTTTTCTTGTGGTGTCCTTGATCTCTCTAGCCCGTTCAATACTCCCAAGCCCCCCTTGCAAAGGATTCTCCACACTCTGCCTAATGTTTAGCTGTGGATCTCTGTATCGTTTTGCATCAGTTGCTAAGTGAAGCCTCTCAGATGACAGTTATGCTAGGCACCTGTCTGCAAGTATAGCAGAATATTATTAATAATGTCAGGGTTGGGATTCTATTCATGGCATGGGTCTCAAGCTGAGTAAGTCATTGGTTGGCCATGTCCTTAGTTTTTGCTCCATCTTTACCCCTGCATATCTTGTAGGCATTAAAAATTGTGAGTTAAAAGGTTTGTAGCTGTGTTAGTGCTCCAATCTCTCGATTAGAAGATCCACCTCTGGCGACTATTCTGTTTCTCCTTCTCAGTGAGATTCAAGTATCCCTTATGCCCTTCTTGTTACTTAGTTTCCTTGGTTATGTGGGTTACAGTATAGTTTCCCTCTAATTTATAGGTAATATTCAGTTATAATTGTGTATACACTCTATTTTCTTGCTGGGTTTAGGTTACCTTATTCAGGATGATATTTTTTAGTCCCGTTTATTTGCTTGAAATTTTCATGATGTCTTTGTTTTCAATAGCTGAGTAATATTTCATTCCATATATATGCCACATATTCTTTATCCATTCTTCAGTTGAGGGACATCTAGGTTGTTTCCAATATCTGGCTATGAGGAATAAAGTTACTATGAACACAGTTGAGCAAGTGTGTGTATGATATGGTGAAGCATCTTTTGAGAATATGCCCAAGAGTGGCATTGCTCAGTCTTTAGATAGAACTACTCCCGATTTTCTATGAAACCATCAAATGGATTTCTAACATGGTTGCACAAGTTTGCACTCCAACCATTGATAGAGGGTTCCACCTTGCTCCATATCCTTGCCAGCAGAGTTTCTTTTGTTTCTATTTTGCTGTACAGTTTGGGGAGTATTGGTCTTGACTTTTCTCTGAATGTGGTAGAATGCTACATTAAAACTGTCTGGTTTTTTCTCTGACTGTTTCTATTTCCTTAGGAGTTATAGACCTATTTAGATTGTTTGCTGGATCGTGATTTAGCTTTGGAAAGTGGTTACCTATCAAAAAAAGTATCCATTTACTGTACATTTTCCAATATTTTGGAGTGTTATATTTTCTTTTTTTATAGCAGTTGCAAGACATTAATTACACTTTTTGACTCCTACATATAGTGGTATGAACATTAATGTTAATTTTCTGTGTGGGCATGTGTTTTTCAGTTCCATTGAATAAATGCTGTTTAAAATATTTTTAGTATCTTTCAATAAGAACAACAGTTTATAACAATTCCCGTTTCTTCAAATCCTTTTTCTATTCCTCTGTAATTATTTTCCCTATGGAATATGATAGAATTGATTGATTATTGATGGAAAATGCTAGACAATTTTCTCTTACTATTGTTTTTAACTGAAGAGCTACCCTTATTAGAAAGAGTGAATAGTCTCCACTTCCTCCACTGCAAGATTCCAAGTAGGATGTGGCTCTACATTTTCTTGCCCATGAGTAGCTCTTCTTCTCCTCTGTGATATTTGAAAGCTGTTTGACCAGGTATTTTAGGAATATTCTTTACTCACAGTTTTTTAAAGAAATAGATGTCTTAGGTTTTACCTTCCAGGATGTTATATTGATTAAACACATATGAAAAAGAAGACTAATGTCAAGAAAAACAATCAGTGGGTCATAATCAATCACACCCACTTACCTATTGGACTCAGGAATTTATCAATAGCAAAAGAATTAGAGGACTTGGAGTAGGGAGGAAAACAGGATACAGGAGACTAGGGCAAGTGGAAGGGAGGTAAGGTTGACTAGGCGTTATTAAAATACATTGTGTAAGTGTTTGAATTTTCAATAAATAAAATATTGTTAAAAATATAGACTGCCGAATTTGGGCCTGTGTAGATCCTGGGCAAGCTGTCCTAGTCACTGTGAGTTGATATGTGTATCAGATTATTGTGTCTGGAAGATGCTGTTTCTCTGGATTAAGGCACCCACCAGCCCTTACAATCTTACCACCTCTTTTTCGCATATATCCTTGAGCCTTGAGGGAAGGAGTTTGATAAATACATCCTATTTAAGAGCACACAGAGATCCAGCACGTAGAAGCAAAAATAGACACAATGGCCCACCACCAAGCACCACATTATTAACACTTGACTACATTTGAGAAAGCAAAATATCAGTTTTTTTTTTCCAGTGGAATGTCACAGGTATACGAACCACATTTCAGGGGAGATCTAATGCTCAGGAGTAGTTAGCCAACACAGAAAACACTCCATGAGTTTGGTGAGAAGTGTTTCATTTTATTTGCATATTTCTGGCTTATTTGTTTGGTTTTTGTTTGGATTTTTGTTGTTGTTGTTGTTGATGATGATGATGATGATCTTTGTTCTGTTTTCTGTTTTGAGAGAGAAAGAACATGAAGCTACGTGGGTAGGGAGGTGGGCAGAATCAAGGAGTCAAGTACAAGTAAAGATTATAAAAATATGAATTATTAAAAATGAAATCCCATTGTAAATACCATAAGATTAGAGGTAATAGACAAAAGAACAAAATATATAAATAAACAATTAAAAATAGGTACAAAGTGTCAGTGAACACAAATACTTCTATCAGGATTAAGAAACTGCATTTCAGACTTTTCAAGTTCAAGGTAACTAGAACAATTTGCAAATCACATAGTCTTCAAGACGTATTTTATTGTTCTAGTGATCCCTACTTTCATTATAGAGGGAAGAACAAGTATCAGATGGCTATATATGTAGCACAGGCAGATAGTTTAAAGCATGTTATATGCTAATAAAAATTATGATACCTGATGCATTGAAGCACCTAGATAAATTCAAATATTTTAATTTTGTAATTTGTCTCATAAATTCTCACAGTACAGGTAAAGTTCAGAAATATGTTAAAAATTAAAATTCAAGTAGCACACAATTTTCATTTGACAAGCAGAAGTCAAGAGCCATTTAATGTGGTTAGAATGTTTGCATGTATTATTATTACTATTATTATTATTATTACTATTGCAAAATAGACAGAATCAGTTTACAACAGTTTCCAGGGCACAGCTGGAATGAATATTATAAAATATTTGGTTTTGCAATGATTGAAGTGAAAATTATTGAGATATTCAGTGTTCTTTCCAGATATTGGCTGTATTTCTAGCAGTATACTAAACTAGTTCACACTTCTTAGACTCATTATACACAAAAATAACATCTACTAAATGTGTAATCCTTTTGATCACTGCTACATTGACTTCTCTAAATTCACCTTTTGGGATAGTGTGGAGAGTTTGAAAACTTACCTTATTAAAAAAAATATGTACACAAATCCTAGTTAACTAGATGTATAAATCCACGCATAAATTCTTGTATTTGTACATATGCTTGAAGTTTAATAATTGTAAGCTCATCATATTGAAAAAATTCACTTTAAAACTAAAAGATAAGCTAATCTTCATAGAGTAACATTGTAATAACAAGAAAAGTTGTTCATTTGTCTAATATATTTTAAATGATGCAAAAGTCAAACATTTTGATTTTTAACTATAATAATTCAGCAACCAGGGATTTGCTAGTAAAATAGCTTACTAAAATATTTAGTAGCTTAATGTACTATTAAGTAATATGTGTGGTTCTTTTCATATATTCAGAAAATTCAGTTCCTTAAAGTTCAAATATTCCAATTCAGATATTTCAGTTACTGCTGCACTATAAATAGACTAACCAAATACACATAACATGCTACTTTTTTTTACAAGTGTTCTTTATTATTCCAACCTTTCCTGCTAGAACTTTAAAGTGTAATGGTGTAGTGAAACAACTTACCTTTAGATTTCACAAGATCTAATTTCAAATTCTGAGCTTGTCACCTAACTGTGACACAAAATGGTTTTCAGCGTTCCTGAGCTTCTTTTCTTTCAAATGGAGAGAAAAGTTAGTATTACATAGTTGAACAATTCTTGAGAAACAAAATATGGATAAAATTATACCCACCATAGGAAAATTCAGTATATATATGCTGATTTACTAAAAAGTAGAGTACCAACAAATTTATGCCACTGTGTTATGTTACATTCTCATAAATATAGTTTCTTAATATTTTATAGTCAGATTTCTTTGAAATGTAGTAGGGTGATATATGACCACCAGGTCAATTAGGAAATCATGTATACACATGACCAGTCATTATTTTATTTGTTAAGACAGCTACAGTCATTCAAATGATGACAACATATGTAAAATAAACATCAGCATTCATCAAAGCATATTGTTCTGACAACACAGCATAAACAAATGCAACTTGGGAGGAAAGGGTTGACTTCAGCTTAAATTTCCACATCACCATTCATTATCTATGCATGTTCTGAAGATACTAGTTATACAAGGGACATACGTCAACATAATAAAAATGATTTATAGCAAGCTTGGAGCTAACATCAATAGCTAATAGCTAATATCAATGAAAATAGAGAGAAACTCGAAGAAACTGCAGTAAAATCAGAAACCAGACAAGATTGTTCCCTCTCTTCATACACATTCATTATTGTACTACAAGGCTGAACTACAGCAATAAAACAAATGAAAGTGATCAAGGGTTATAAATCGAAAGGAAAGAAATAAAAATATCTTTATTTACAGATGATGCAATAGAGTATAAAAGACTATAAAAATTCCACCAGAAAACTCCTTTAGCTGATAAAATTTTTGGCACAATAGCAGGATAAAATGTAATACACAAAAGTTGGCATCAGTATCCTTCCTAAATCCAATGGCAAACAAACTAAGAAAAAAAATGGGGAAAGGGGTGGAGATGGGGAACAGTACCTTTCACAATAGTCTGAAAAAATACTTTGGGATGACTCTTAACAAGTGAAAGACTTTAGCAATAAACACGTTAAGTCATTGGAAAAATAAGTTGAAGAACCTATCAGAGGATGGAAAGATTGCTCATGTTCACGGAGCAGTGGGATTAACATACTAAAAATGGACATCTTACCAAAGCAATACTTTGTATGGAAACAAATCAAACAAACAAGCAAAAGTCCAACCAACCAAATGAATACAAAAATAAAATCAAAAACAGGATACCTGAAACAACCCTATCAATAAAAGAACTATTGAAAGTACTGTCATCCATTGCCAACTGAAAGTTGTCCAATGGAGCTACAATAATAAGATTGTGAGGTATTAGCACATCAACAAAAACATTCACCAATGGAATAGAAGTGAAGATCCAGAATAAGTCCAGATGCCTATGGTCACCAGGTTTTTGGTAGATATCTGAGATACAAAACAGAAAAAAGTCAGCATCTTCATCAAATGGTGTTGGTAAAGATAGATGGCCGACGAAGAAGAATCCAGATAGATTCATGCTTGCCGCCCTGCACAAGATTCGAGTATAGGTCAACCAAATTCCTCAAGGTAAATCCAGGTGCAGTAAACCTGACTGAAGTTAAAGGGGTTAGTAGGTTTGAACACATTAGCACAGGAAATAACTTCCTGAACAGAACACCCAAAGCACAGTCACTAAAATAAAAAATTAATGAATGTGACCTCATAAGACTGAAAAGTTTCTGTAAGGCAAAGAACACAGGCATTAGTACCCAGAGGCAGCCTACAGAATGGAAAAAAAATTTAATCAACTCCATATGCAATAGAGTCCTAATATCCAAGTATATTAAGAATTCAAGAAACTAGATATATAAAGGTACAAGAAACCAAATTTAAACATGGGGTACCCATTAAAAAAAAGACGACCCTTTAAGAAATGTTTAACATCCATACTCATCAGGGATTCTATCTTACATCTGTCAGTGTAGCTGAGATCAATAGTACAAGAAAGAGCTTGTGCTGTCAAGAAAACAGAATAAGGAAGGACACTCCTTCATTGCTGACAGGAGTGAAAATTTATACATCTGCTATGGGTATCAGTATGACATAATGATGCTATTTTATTTCTGAGGCTGTTTCTCAAAAAGGTGGGAATCAGATCTACCTCAAGATCCAGCTATACTACTCTTGGGCATGTACTCCAAAGATGTGTCACCCAAAAACAAGCACACTTGCTCAACCATGTTCACTGCTGTTCTGTTTATAATAATCAGAAATTGGAAATAGACTAGATATTCCTCAACAGATGAATGGATAAAAATGAACTGTATTGCATTTATATTGTTGTGTAAATAGTTGTTTAAGACATGAAATTTGCATTTAAGTGGGTGGAGCTCGAAAGTAATCATCCTAAGTGATTTAACCTAGACCCAAGAAGAAGAATATGATATATATTTACGCATTAACTGTTAAATTTATATAAGCAAGCTACAATCCACATAATCACAGAGCTTAGGACTCTCTCTCTCTCTCTCTCTCTCTCTCTCTCTCTCTCTCTC
>NW_021604565.1:21493830-21516669 GCF_004785775.1 Grammomys surdaster | reverse complement strand
TCTCTCTCTCTCTCTCTCTCTCTCTCCCTCCTTCCCTCCCTCCTCCTTCCCCCCTCTGTGTGTGTGTACATTTGTAGTTTACTTCGTCCCTTTGTTTTCTTTGTTTCTTTGTTTGTTTTGTACTATTCAGGTTTTTTTTTTATTTTATCATGATTCTTTTCTTCCTTTATAATTGCCCCTTTGTTCTCAAATGGACAAAAGGAAGAATGAATGGGGCTTTAGGTGGATAGGGAGGTAGGGAGGATCTGGGAGAAGTAGAAGGAGGAGATACCATAGTAAGAACATATTATATGAAAAAAATCAGTAGAAAATACTTTAAAGCTTACTCTCCAATAAAAAAATCTTTCTTCTTGAAATTTGTCTCAGTTAAAGGTTTGAGAGCATTTTATATAACTTGGTAGCTGGAGGCCTCTCATAATAATAAAGTATATATGTAACAAGAAAAATCTATAGTGGATAATAGTCTTTACCACTCAAATATCAAAGGAGTGATGACTGTAATAGTTCTGATGAAGAATAAAAAATGGTTTAGATTAACACAATTTTAGGGGAAAATGGGGCAGGTACAAAAATAATAGTGATGAGAAACTGGATGACAAGCTTTGGATTTGTTTGTCATGGTAACAATTCATGTATCAGTTGAACATCATGCTGTTTCTATTTCAGAATTCTGATGTCTCATGAATTCACATGAATTAAGTGTAAGTTATTATTGTATAATGATATGTTTATACTTAAGGAGAAGTCTAGAGCAGAATCACTTGCTTATTTGAAAGGAAAGTATAAGTATTTTGTAGTAGTTGATGGAATACACAAAAAGGTTATATTTTTTAATGAATGAAGACATGTTTAGTGGAAACAATCTCAAAATTAAATAAATGTGTCTATATTCTATTTCAGTTTAGACATTTAAATTCTATGGTTACAATGATGACTGTGGCCAACACTCCCCCTTTTTGTAGGTGGTGGCTATTTTCTTATCTAGAAATGCTTTGGATATTGTGTTCATTCCCAATGTTCTCTGTAGTCAGTCTACATATTAACTAATAGAATATTTTTAGTAGAAATTTGCAAAACATAATGGTATAAGGATGAAAAATGATGGATATGTTAGAATTGTATACTTAATTTGGCTTGATACATATGCTCAAGCTATGATGTGGTAAGCATTTTGGTACCAGTGTTTTGAGATCCAACAGTGAAGTAACAATTGATACACAGAAATAAATCTATAAATCAGAATATTTCTAAAACGTATGAAAGGCTCCTGGGTCCTTTAATTTGGGAGGGGACATTAAGACTTAACAGAATAGACCAATAAGATTCTTTAATATATCGTAAAGGTGCATAGATCTTAGTAAAAACTATAGTTGTTATTGTCTCTAGTATAATCATTTGAAAGCAAAGGAAAGAATAGGAATTTTTCAATTGAACTTAAAATTAAATGCTATGTAAAAGGCTGACCATATATTTTTGAAAAACAAGAATACTTTGATGATGTTTCTTTCATGTAATACCTCTTCAATGCTTGAATGTGTCAAGTGCAATGGGAAATTAGAGAGGATTCTTTGAAAGGTTGATTAAAGAACATGTTATCTACATGTAAACAAAATAATTTAACATAAAGTCACATTGCATTTTTGACATTTGCACTGCAATTATAATAATGTTCAGATTTAATTTACAATCTTGACTTTGATTTGTTATGCACTGATGAATCTCCTTCCTATTAATGTTTATATTTAAACTCAAGATGCAGTTCAGAAAAACTCCCAGTCCCTAATCTTAGAGCAACACATAGCAATAGCAGTGTCATTCTGTCCCCTGATTCTTGCCTCGGAGTGTCCAGACACTGATGCACACCAGGCTGGGAACGGTCAGGCTGAGTAAGTGATGGGGGGGGGGCTTCTCTGCTGAGATGAATTTTTAAAGGAAAGGGCAATACAGATAACTGGACTTCTACAAGCATTCACTGAACAGCTCTTCTTCCTGTGAAACTGCACTTTATTGGAGGGCAACAAGGGCTATATACACGTTAAAAGCTGTTGGGGGATTTTGAGCAAAGTATATGTTATTGTCTGGGGCTGAGATGCTGGGAATGCTTCATTTACATGAAGAAGAATTCCAGGTGCTTAAATCTGCAATTTGGCCACAAGGTTACTTGACTATTTCAATGGTGGTGGAGGTGGTAGGGTCATAGGGCTATATTCTGAAGCATGCAGGCCCAGAACAGGGAAGGAGTTCTCCTGCAGGTCTCTAGATGAGATTTTCAGGGTTGAGACACATCTCAACTTCACTGTTGCTCCAGGTCCAATCCCATGGACATGGCAGCCCTTAAAAAGAATCACATCAAGTTATTTATTTAATTTGGTGTTTCCTTCCAATATATGGGAACTCTTTTTGAAAAATAATGTTATTGCTTATGTGAAATAAAACTGTAAAGAGAGTTACAGAGATTAGAGGAGACAGTAAATGGATTTCCTACTTCTGCTTTTCAAACCTTTGAGAACTAGCTCCCAACCTTGTAATTCAACCACAGAACTCCCAAGCTGATCATGGTACCAATTTTCATTACATATCACCCGTTCCCAGGATGCATAAAATGAATGGAGAACGTCTAGACTTGCATTTATCAGAGTGTTTGCATTTATCAGGATGCTCCAGATTTACTCCTTAGAGGAAGGTATAATGAACAAAATATTCCGTGAGAAGGAATGAAAGGGAAGCTTTTTCTTGATTCTACCAGCTCCAGTATAAGATTAGATCTACACATATCTTAGCATAGAAGAAACTAGCAAAAAATTCAGAAAGGCACTTCTTAGGATCCTCCTCACTTTTTCCAAAAATGAAAATAAATGTGTGTTGCAATAACATACTGAAAGAATAAAAGCAACAGAGTTTTAAGCTTAAACAGAAACTTTGACTTTACATTTATTGAGAATGTATGTGTATTGGGTAAGAAACAGGACAAGTGAAAATGCCAAGGAAAGCTCTGGAATTGTTAACAAAGAAGGTTGAATCCACATGAAGCAAATCATTCTTAAAAGTGATGGCTGTTTATTTAAATTAAAATATGTTTTACAATCCCAGAGATGACAATGAAGTATAATTTGTTATAGATTGGACTTAAAAATATTACAGATAAGCCGGGTGGTGGTGGCGCACGCCTTTAATCCCAGCACTTGGGAGGCAGAGGCAGGCGGATTTCTGAGTTCGAGGCCAGCCTGGTCTACCGAGTGAGTTCCAGGACAGCCCGGGCTACACAGAAAAACCTTGTCTCGAAAAACCAAAAAAAAAAAAAATTACAGATATTATATATACAGTATTCACTGAAACAACTCTTCTACATGTGAAACAGTTCTTTATTACAGGGTAACAAGGGAGATATATATATATATATATATATATATAATCATTAATAACCTGGAAGGACTGCCCAGAAGTGTCTTGGGCAGCAGAGATAGGGGCCCTCACAGAAGAGGTAAAGGCAGCAAATATAAAATATAGATATTAAGTCAAGAATACCAGAGGGGCATATTGTTTTTAGCCACAGGGAGGGTTATAAATGGCCAGCAGTTGAGCTAGTCAAGGCATATAAAAATTAACTTTTGTGTGTGTGTGTGTGTGTGTGTGTGTGTGTCTTTCATTCATGAATCTAGAGGGCTCTGGCAGATGGCTGGAAGCATGACTTGCTGGGAGCCAAAATAGTTTAACTAATTCACTGCTACATCAACACAGGAAGGATTTATAAAGTGCATTCCCTTGGAAATGATACCAAAAAAACAGTGAAATCACATTTCATGAAGGTTGAGATTTAAGTGGCAGGTATTCATCCATATAAACATCAGATGTCTTGTTAAATTTTGATTCAAAAGCAATAAGTATAAAAATATAAGTATATATATATATATAAAGAAAATAAATTCTTGACCATAATATTTTGAATACAGCAATGGGAAAAGTATTTAACTGATATATTTCTGTTATTTCTTACAATTTTTATCAATGTTAAAAATAGCCCCATCTGTTATTTAAATATTCATCAACATGATTCATAATTATAATAAACATCACTGTCTTATCATTTATAAAATTGAACATTGAAATTGGTCAAATGTTTTACTAGTGTTATAAATATTTGTGGAAGTACATTGCATATTTGGTTACATTTTAATAACAGTTTTGATAAAATAATTACATTTTGAGACAAAAGCATGCAAGTATGGGCCATTCACTGCAACATAGGCTAATTATAAATAGTCTTAATCACAAAGTAAAAACAAGTCTTCCTCTCCTGGTAGTCGTCAGTTTCCAGTCACTCTCCAGCTAGTGGTAACAACTTGAGAGCCCTTCCTCTTCCAATTAGAATTTTGTCAGGATTAATTTTGAGGACATCGTGTATAAACTATGTATACTGAACTATCCCTGCATCTCAGGTGTGAGGGCTACTTGATCATTTAGATGAGCTTTATAGTGTGTGTTTGGTTTTTGTTCTCAAGTATATGACTGATAGTTTTTGCATTTATGTTCTTAAGGGAAATTGGTTCATAATTGTCATTCTTCATTGGATATTTATATTCCTTAGGTATCGTGAATAATCGTTCCTTCATAAAAGAATTAAGCATTGTCCCTACTATTTCTATTTAGTGAACTAATTTGAGACTTCTTTGAAAGTTTGCTATAAAACTATTATTTACATAAATTAAATAGAAAGCCCTATGTGTACTTGTGTCCCATTGTCACCTTATCTCTATCATCTGATTGAGTTCTCCTTTTCTACATGCACAGTTCCTCATGTTCTTCCCACTATTGCATTCTACTTTGTCTTCATGTTTTGCATCACTCGGCTGCTCTACCTGAATGATCTCCTTACACCTGGTCTAATTCATTCCACTAAAAAAAGGAGGGGAGCAATTTTTTCCCCAAAGATAATTTTCTTTTTGAAATCTTCTTCATTAGAGTAGCATGATCAATTTCATCACATTTAATTCATTCTCTAATGATTTCTAGCAAAAACTTTAGTATAGCAAAATTGATTTGTGAATCTATCTTTTCATGCCATACTATAACCAATTTGGAACAGATATTAATAAATGTAATTTTGTATAATCATAGCTTTTATAATTTCTAACACTTATTAATTAATAGAAGAAACTAATGGATAAATAATGATCACTTGTTGATTAAAAAGAATACTTAAAGTTAATATTTTTTTTAACAATCCACAGTGGGCTGATGAAAATACATAATATCATGCTACATATTTGGTGAAAAACTAGAGGAGTTCAAAGGCTCCAAAGAGTTTATAAAGTAGATGAAAATTCTAAAATTCCTAATGTGACTACCACATAATATAATGATGTGTTAAAATGCCACACAATGCCTCATAAATGGATATAATGATTATACAGTAATAAAAACCAGAAACAACAAGTAAATTCCATCTCACCTACAAAAGAAGGTCATCTTTGCTGGTATGAAGTACTTTGGAGAACTGCAGTGCAAAATAACAGACACATGAAGAAGTATTTCAAGTTTCATTTTTCTGAAACTTCTCCTTCAGGACTCACATTTAGAAAGCGAAATCCTCACAGAGCTAAATATAATCTGCAAATCAGGCATCAGAAGCTCCTGACACAGAGGCCAATCAAGCAAAGCCATCACACATGAAGAAACACTTATAATGAACTCAGAAAATAATATGACCATTTATAGGTAACCAAAGACAGTTCTGTTATTGCTTGGTATTTCTGAAGCTCAAGTCCTCCAACAAAATTATGGACAGTTAATGTGGCAATGTGTATATAGACAGACATTCAATAATGAAAATAATGGGTATGTTTCCTTCATTACATAGAATGCAAGGTTAAAAGAAGACTCTAGATTTCTCTGGACCTTAAACTTCACCTAAAGTGGAACAAAACAAAGCAAGCCTCAACAGATACAAGAAAATTGAAATAATTTCCTTCATCCTATCAGACCACCATGATCTAAAGCTGGATATCAACATCAGCAGAATCAACAGAAGGCATACAAACTCAAGGAAACTGAACAGCTATCCACTGAATGAGAAATGGGTCTAGTCAGAAATAAAGAAATAAAAATTTGGTAGGATTCAATGAAAATCAATACACACCACACCTCAAATTATGGGGCACAATGAAAGCAATGCTAAGAGGAAGGTTCTATAAAGCCTATGAAGTGCCTATATAAAACACAGAAGAGAACTCATATTAGCAATTTAAAAGCACACTTTAAAGCTCTAGAACAAAAGAAGTAATCACCCACAAAAAGAGTAGATAGAAATAATCACACTGAGAGCTGAAATCAATAAAAAAATTTTAAAAGGAGAGCAGTGCAAAGAATTAATAAAACAAAGGTAGATTTTTGAGAAAAACCAACAAAATAGACAAACCGTTATCTAAACTAACTGAAAAGCAGTAGTAAATGCCCAAATTAACAAAATCAGAAATGAAAAAGGGGGCATGACAACAGATCCCAAGTAAATCTGGAGAATCATATGAACATAATTTAAAAACCTATGCTCCAACAAACTGTAATATGTAAAAGAAATGGGTAATTTTCTCCATAGTGATCACTTACCAAAGTTAAATCAGGGTCACATAAGCAATTTGAATAGAAGTTATAAACTCTACTAAAATAGCAGTGATTAAAAGTATCCAAACTGAAAAAGGCCAGGGTCAGGTGATTTCAGCACAGAATTCTATCATACTTTCAAAGAATAGTTAATGCTAGTACTCCTCAAATTATCCCACCAAATAGAAATATAAGTCCAGTTAATTTTAGGAGGTCACAATTATCCTGATACATAGGCAACTCAAAGTCCCATCACAGAAAGACACTCTTAGACCAATTTTCTTATGAACATAAATGCAAAAAAAAAAAAAACAATAAAGCCCCAAGAAACTGAACTAAAATCATGTCCAAAATATCAGCCATCATGATAATGTAGGCTTCTTCCCACAGATGCTGGAATGCTTCAAGACACATAAATCAATAAATATACTCCACAATTAAGTAAACTGAAAGAAAAATGAGATTATTATCTGAATAGTTGCAGAAAAAATCCTTTGACAAAATCCAACACTATTATAGGATAAAAATCCTGGAGAGATGAAGAATAAAAGGGAAATACTTAAACATAACAAAGGGAGTTTACAGGCGATCTCCTAATAATGGCTGACATGGAGTTCCAACTGGCTACAATCATCTTATTGAAATATTTTTTGAGTAATATTCCTATAATAAAGGTTTTATACTAATTTACTTACAGAGTTGATAAAACTCAATTGTATCAAACTTTCCTAATATATTTTAACATAGGCATAAGAAACAGACAGGTCATTGAGACGAAATTGGAATGAACAAAATCAAGATTTGGAAACATAAATATAACATGAATTTCACATTGGCAACGACAGAAAACATTTCAAAACTGAGTTGCATTTAAAGTAATTAATTGCAATTGATTAACAAGGATGAAGTTGTAAAGTACCTTTCATCGATCTATTTTCTTTGATACATTTACAACTTGGTGCCCCTGGGGGTAAGTGCTTTTAGGAAATTTCACCTTTAATTATAGTTACTATGGATGGCTACTTCAAGAAAAGTATTGATTTCCCAATATATGGCGTCACACAAAACTAAAGTTTCAGCTTGATTTTCTGTGACTATCTTTGCTATTCTTGGCATCTGTGTGATAAAATCATTTAAAGTATGTGACACAAACTCTGATCAATTTAAAATCTTTCAGTTTGATGGTCAAATATGTAATAAACCAAAATTAAATAATACAACACTGGCCTTTGCAAAAACTGAAAAATTGTTGCAAAGTTCTTTTCTTACTTTTAGACAAATAACAAGTAAGTCACAAGGATAGAAATAAAGACAGATAACCACAGTGAATGCTCCCCTCTGCTAAAAAATCTCTAACCTCTATTTAATTAAATATGCTGAGTGTCAGGGGATGTAACATACAGAGGAGTCAGAGTTGCAAAGAATACTGGATAGTTCTCAGTGTAGTCTTACCATCACTGTTAGACATAAGCACCCGGAAAACAGGATGAGTCATATTTAGACGTATTAAAACACTCAGAAATATACCATATGCTATGATCCAGAACCATTAGAAGAGTTGATGAGATATCCTAATAGGTATTTTACTCATCAACTTTTTAAATTATGCAAAATTGTATGCTAAGTTTCTATATAACTAGACACAAATTCTGCCCTTCACTGAGCATACTTTACATTGATTATGATATATGCTACACATTTGAATATCGTGTCCTTTTCAAAACGTGAATGTATGCATTCACATTAAATAGAAAAACCTGTTAACTTTTTCTTTGCTCCTTCTCTTTTATTCCCTCCTGAGTTTCATCACTAGAACCCACAGGTACAATTCTCCCTTTCAACTCAGAATCCAAATCATCAATCTCTTTCTGATCTGAAATTTTAAAAGTGATGAATCTATGCAGGACTAATCCAGAACTTACAAATTCAGTGTTAGTTTTGTTTCATATGTATAAAACTTTTCCATTTTACCTTAGAAAACTAGGAATACACTTATATTAAATATTGTATATTAAGGTGGCTAATGATTAATGTCAAGAAAGATCCACAGGATCAATCATAGACATACAAAGAGTTAGTAATCTGACACTGAGCCTTAATTAAGGCTAATACACTTAGCCTTAATTTCATTCACTGTCATAAAAAGTTTTTTTAAGGGCCAAATAGTCTCTAAATTCCCTTTATATATACTTCTAAGTTATAACTATTAATATAGACACCCTTTCATCTGTTGAATGTAGGGTCTGGTTATGATTTAGCTTCATTTCCTTTCAAATTACAATAAGACAATCTAATGATGAGCTAGTTTGGAGAGAGTGCAGTGGCTATTCTTGTTATATCTGAAATGGACTACAATCCATGTATAAAAAGTACATTAATGAGAGATTTTCTACTTGGTTTGAAGCGGGTGAATCTACTTCTAGTCTGGACATTTGAGTTAGAAAGACACACCTTTGGTCCAGATCATAAGGTGGAAAAACATACTGTTATCTGGGCCACACATTCTGATGGAAGCCTATATAAGGACATGGAAGAAAGTCTTGTTCTTTTCCTCCTCATCCTCACCTTGCTAGCACATGCGTTACTGTCTACTTTTTCAGGATTCCAGCATATGCAAAAGACCAGCTGAGACATACAGCCTTGTGAGGCTGATCAACTTCTAGATTTGTAGACTTTCAGTACATAGCTAGCCAGCGTTGGATTAGCTGAACTGCAAATCATTACAATAAACAAGAAAACAAACATAAGTAAATAAAAGTATATATATATATATATATATATATATATATATATATATATATATATGACAGAAAGATACAGAGATAGAGAGACAGAGGGATTTGGTCCATAACTTCTGTGATTCTAGAGAACCCTGAAAAAGTATCCACTTAGCAAAAGCTGCATTCTAGTTAAATCCTAATGGAATATTTTATGCACACATTCAAAGTGTATAGTGAGTATATATGTTTCCTCTAATAAAGGTAAACAGAGGGATAATATGTGGTTTTGGTCTTGAACACTAAATGAATTTTAGAAAAAATAAGAAGTTGATGAAGAGTAAGAGTAACAGAAATACTACAAAAATAATTAAAATAAAAATCAGAGATATAGACAAGGGCTACACAGGGTGACTATGGGAATCCACATTTGTATAACCTATTTCAAAATAATTGTATTTTACCACTTAAACTTTCCACAGAAAACCGAATTACAATAAGGAAGATATCTATATGGTAAAAAATAACTACAATATTTAAAATGTGGTATATTGTCTCATAAATATATGGGAAATATAAAACACTTTTTTAGAGAGTATATAAATGCAAGTAATAAAATCCATGTATGCTTTGTTATATCTGTTGATTTGGGTTGTAAATCATCATATCCTTTGTATGCTTGAAACTGCCCAGCTCTATGCGTTTCCTGGAGGAATTTATGAACAAAGTACTCACTGAGTATTTTATTGTTAATCCTTTTCTTTTTATATGTATGAGGAAAAAAGTTATGAAAATATTTTTTAAAGATTTATTTTATATACATGAGTACACTTTGCTTTCTTCAGGTACACACACCAGAAGAGGGCACTAGATCCCATTACAGATAGTTGTGAGCCACCATGTGGTTGCTGGGAATTCAACTCAGGACCTCTGCGTATCAATCAGTGCTCTTAACCTCTGAGCCATCTCTCCAGCCCATGAAAAATATTTTTACCTACTAGACTAATTTCTCAGTTGTTTGATTATATAGAAGAATCCCATCAAATTAAAAACTTCTACATAGCAAAGTAAACAATAGTGAAAAGACAGCATACAAAGTGACAGGGAGTATTATCAAATTATATGTATTAAAGATTAATATACAGAATATTAACAACATTCAAGAAATGAGAGTCTATGGTTTCCAAGAGTGAGGGACAGGGAAGAGAAGGGAGTAGGGTAAGTTAGGTACACAGGTTCTCAAGTGATCAGGGATAACAGTAATGAAATGTGCATTTCAAAAAGTCATGAAAAAAAAACATTTTGACCTGTTTCTCCATAGTTCAATAATAAATGTAATAAATGTCCATACAAGGACTTGAGCAGCGTATAACCTATACACAAATCAGCACCCTATTGATGTGAACAATTGCTATGAACCAAACTTTTGAAAAAATGTCATAAACTTTAGAAACTGTCAATAGACATGATTTGGTATGAAGCAAATTATGATAGTATAGATTTAAATTTAATGAGAGGCTCGTGAGATGGATCAGCAAATAAGAAACCTTATTGACACCAACCCTCATGGGCTGTGTTTGATAATTACAATCTGGAAAGGATAACCATGTTGCAATTCACAAACTCAAAGAAGCTAGGTAACAAAGAGGGCTTGGGGATGTTGAATCTCCATGAGAAGGGGAAATTGAATCATAGAATAGAGATCATGGGTAGAATGGGGAGGGTACCAGGAGGGATTGGGTGGGAGGAATAGAGAACTCGGATAGATACCTGTCTTTAGGGTCAGAGAGCTATCTCTGGAACATGCTAAAAACCCAAGACAGTGGAAACTCATTGGAATCTATGATAAGACTAGATAAGCCTCCTAGTAATGGAGAATATGGAAGTAGGACTGGCCATCTCCAGTGACCAGGCAAGTCTTCCAGTGAAGGGACTGAGACACCAACCCAGCCATAAAATTTTGACCTATAATTTATCCTAACTACAAAATGGGAAGAAGCAAAAGATGGAACATAAATTGAGGTGGTGTCCAAACAATGACTACCCTTGCTTGAGATCCTTGCTATGAGAGGGATTCTACCTCTGACACTATTAAATATATTTTGTTATATTTCCAGAGAGGAGCTTCGCATACTTGTCCTCAGAGAAGCTTCACACAGCAACTGATGGAAACAGATGCAGAAACCCACAGGCAAACATTAGGCAGACCTTGAGGAATCATATTGAATGTGGAGAGGAGAACTGTAGGATGTTTATGGTTATTTTTCTAGGAAAGGGGAAATGTTATATTCATTTGGCTAATTTTCTAAATACGCCCAGCTTATTGGTTATGATCTCATTGGGGCAAAATAACCAGCCTTGCAATTTTTATTGTATATACATAAAACAATAAATTTTAAGAGCATGTGCTAAATGGTTTTGTAGTAGTCCTTACAATTTAACACTTAAAATATCTGTTTTTTATGATTTCCACAATAATAGGCACTATTGGTTTTATCAGTGTTTCTGCCCAACTTCCTTGGAAATAAATTAATGTGTCATTGTCCAAACTGCATGACATAGTTGTTTTGGATGCTTTATCTATATAATGACACATCATAGAAAATAAAAGTCCAATCTAAGTACCAAATTTTGCATTTGAAAATTGTCTAAAAATGAATCCCTAAAACATTTTCAATAAACTCATTAACTGTCTATTTGAAACCTCTTCTCAAATCAAACAAATATATTTGTGGAAACTAAACCAAACAAATTAAACTACTCATTAAAAGCCCAAGAGAGGTTGTTGTTCTCAATACAAAATTGTATTTTCACACAAAGGCATTCATTTATCCCCATGGTCTCTAAAAATTCAAGTCTCAAAAGATTTCAACCTCCCTAATATGATGCTGATGACTATGAATGTCTTTTATTGTTTCCTCTTAAAGTTAGACATTATTAAAAATGTAAACAATTAATTAGTAAGAATAGTTAGAATTATACTTACATACTTTGAATTAAAATTAATTAATAAGAATAGTTAGAATAATACTTACAAACTTTGAATTACAATCATTCCCCAAATTCTCTTTAACATACTAACATACAATTTTACCTGACAATAGTATCCAAAGGAAGTGAAGCTCAAAGACATGATTTTGTGTATGTATTTCGGTTTTGTTGTTTGCTTTTCTTTATTTTCCCCATGAGATTATGAAAATCAAATAGAATATTTGGAATACTGGTGGCTTGTATTAACGTAGATTATACCAGTAAAACAGGAGTATAAGAAAAATGAAAACCAAATATACTTTCATTCATATGACCTTTAACTAGTTTTCCACAGCGAGTAACGTAACCTCTAATATAAAATAAGTGCACTTCTTTTAACTTGACATTGTATATAAAAATATTGTTATGTGGAAAAATTCCTTTGTACATAATGCATGAAGGTTTTAATTTCTCTTGAAGTATCAATAAGCATATTAATCCTTAGAGAGCCAAATTTTTGCATCAAAGTATGAATTAAAAATAACCATCAAACTAAACCATTGCTTTCGGAAAGAAAAGGGGGGCACATTTTATTTACCTATAAGAAATCCTGATGAGTTTCTACATTCCTACAGATAGTAGTTTCTGAAACATTTTCACTCGTCCAGAGGAAGTTTGAAACCATTTTAATTGATTTATATTGTCCAACTAAATAAAGTGAGTGTTGGCTCTAAGCTAGAAAGTTAATCCCATTCCTTAATGAGCTAAGTCTTGAGAATATTGAAAGGAGGAAACAATTTGCACTTGACTCTTCCACACAATAGCAGAGGCAAATTTTGGCAAGAGGTGTTCTATGCCATATTATCAAAGCTCTACAGACCTGGAACTACTTACACACTCATTTATATTAGTGGTGTTACATTCTCTGCAGAAAAAAAAATGTCTGTACAGTTTTATTGCATTATGATTAGGAGACTATGTACGTATTTATAAATATGTATATGATTTATAAATTCATAATTAATCAACTAAAAGAAAATTAACAGAATTTCATTGAAGAAGAAAGAAGAAAGAAATAAGCTTGCTTCAATTTCTTACAGCATCATTATGTGTACATTCTTATAACATGAGATATTTCTCAAGAGTCAATACCAGCAAGTGTGGACTGAAAAAAATTCCCAGTGGAAGTGCTTAGCATAAAAGCCAAAGAGTTAGAGGAAGCACTATGTTTTTGGAAATCCCGGAAGTGTTATAGGTTGAAGACTAGAAAAAATTATTTTAGATCTAGGTATTATGGGATAGGAGAAGAAAAAGAGCCAGCAGCTTTCCCACTGTGGTCCTGTATATAATAGAAGATACTGGTGGTTGCATTCCTACTTCACAAGCTCTTCCTCAGTGCAAAGCATCCCTGGTTGCATGCAAGCTTGCTTGCTGAATAGTTAAAAGAGTTGCACTGAAAAAGAAAACATTTATCCATACTAATTTTTTTAGAATCACTATGACACCTGATAACAAAGAAGGGCAATAATCAAAATGAATACAAAAGGTATATTCCATTGGGTAATTTTTTACAATAAATGTCAATATTTTCTATTTAAATTGCAGTTCAGAAACAGTAAATTTCAGAACAATGTTGGACCCATTTCATCATGTCAATTTACTTATTCAGCAACAAAACAAAACAGTATTTATCAAGGCAAAATGTTCGCTACTCTATCATCAACCACTTGTATTTTTAGTAAATGCTAGTAGTAGAATAGTTCTGTAAAAATTTGCTTTAATCAAACTCCTATTAGGATTTCTTGGTTTTCACAATTACTTTTAGACTCTCTTCATTAGGATTTTTAGCTCCAGGTCTTTTGAGGGCCTACATAAAAAGGAAATTGAAAAACGAGTAAAAGCAGGAAAACTACAGAAAACAAAGAACCACATATGGCTTAATACAACATTTGGCATCATCCAAAGGCTATTTGAAGGAAATTTTCCAGTTATAACAATAAGGCACTGTATTTTTAATTTAAAATGACACACAAATTCTAAAATGATATCTCAACCCTCTTCATTAACATATTAACAATGAAATCTGAGGTCAAATAACCTTGATCCAGACTTAGATTAGTGACATTGTGTACATGGCTATAGGGAGTTATTTGTGCGAGTCAGTTTGATTATGTTTAAAATAGGTATGTTAAAAAGTGTGTATCATAGAGTAACTTAAATATGTATTGATGACGAGAAATTGTGATGGCCCCAGAAACATAGTAAGGACTCATTAAATAATAGCTGTTGTAATTATCTTGTTACTAAATATTGTTATTGTTATGCTAACCTTTTCTGATTTTAAGTTTTTCAATTTTAACATCATGTTTTGCACAATATTATATATGTGCTTATTATGAGTGGTTCTATCCTCAAAAATATAAAATTAAAGATCTATCACAAAAGTTTCTACATCAAAGGCAGTAATCTTTTTTTTACAAGAAAAAAAATTAAGACATATTCCTTATGGTAAAAATAAACAGGTGTTTCAGGAATGTTTTTATTTTATACATTTAAAAAATAGAACATTTTAATTATATCTATACTGCAGCATAAATATTTTAGTAAAATTTTTTTAAAAAAGATATTTTAAAACACCTTTCATTATTTTGCAAAGAGATTCAAAATGTTTTGGCAAACTAGACAAAATAACAATTTAATCTTTCTAAATATTGCCCTACCTTATGAAATGAGAAGCGTAGAATACATTAACTAATTTCTCTGCCTGAGATATAGCAAGATCCCACTGCGTGATTATCTGGAAGAACAAGTGGTATTCTGCAGGGAAGCTGAGAGATCAAACAAGGACTTCTAGCAAGAGATGTTATGCCAAAATAAGGAGCCAATCAATGACAGTCATTTAGCTAAGTGAAGTCACTTCAAGTTGGCCAGTCTTACTAAAAAATAATTGCAGTCTTGAAGTGGTTGAAGATAAGATGGTTATCCCATGAGGAAATCAGCAGGGATGGCACTTTGGAAAGTTTGAAGCCCATTTTCAAAGATGCAACATTTTTTCAAAAAGTGATTGAAGAAAATATCCCTTTGCTCTAAGAATAAATTTACTACTTGGAAAAAATGTAGTTAAAGGATTTTTATTGATTCTAAAATGGTTCCATTTCAGAAGGAGATGTTAGAAAGAAAAAATTTAAATAGTTACTGCATGGTCTCGCTCACTAACTACAGTTTGGAATTCCTGATGATCAGTAACTAAAACCTCCAGATTCACTTATGTGGCAATGATAGAGTGTAAACTGCTCAGAGAATTTTCCCTGATTCTACAAGTGACAGCATCTATGCAGACATCCAGTTATATGTGCATCAAAGAAGCAAGCTTCCTCCCATGTCTGTAACTTGGCTCCCAGCACAGATTAAAATTAATTCCAAGGACTGGCAAGAGAACTCCAATTGTTGTGAAATTTCTCATTCAGGTTCTATTGATTTTAGATCAAATACCATAATTAAGCTAGATAATTGGCACCCAGAAATATTCATTTCCTCCTCTCAATGCTGGTGGTTTAAGTGAAGCTGGCCCTATGCCTACTTCCAACGACCTAAGTGCTTTATTGGACTAAGGATATTTTAAAATGACCTATTTTGATGACTGGTGAAATTGGTCACTAAAAATAAAATTTGCCTGTGTAAACAGTGGTATTTACTAATTCTATAGAAATATTAATCATTAAAAATCAAAGACATCAGAGATGTACTCTTCAAAGATCTTTCAGTTATACTGCCAATCATGTAAATAGACAAATGAAAATCAATAATTTACCTCTTCAATTAGTAAAGTATTTGTCTTATATTCTTGGTATGAGAAATTAAAAGCTACTATACATTTACTAAGTATTGTGTCCCTTTTAAAATAACTGCATGAGCTTTGTTGACTATTAACCCCATAGATAAAGTTTTTTTAAACTGGATATTTTATTTATTTAAATTTCAAATGAAAGTGTAAAATGAGATAAAGATACGCGCAAAAGTTTAATGAAAGATCTGTTTGTTTTGACATTGTCTGAAATGGCAGGAATGGGGTCACCAAGAAGGGGGCTCCAAGGAGTTACCAGATGCCCTGAGACTGAGTGAAAAGTAGAAGAGAGGAAGGCTCTAGACCCTTGTACCTCCAAACTTGATATATCACCTGCATGTGTCTCCATTTGTAAACTATCAGTTCCTCCATAGTTTATGATAATGTAGCTATAAGAAAAACAAATAATGTAAAAGTTTCCTAATTGAAGAATCAATGATTACACTATTCTTCCATTGCAGTTTGATATGATGGCTTTAACGATTCAGATTCTATTTCTCTACATTGGACATACTGTTTCTTTCACACTGGTTTTATTCCTTGATTTTTGGGACCTCTATGTTGCAGACTGTTACAGAAGTTACAAAGGGACAGTTTCAATTGTAGAGATACATATGGGTAAAAACTTGAACATGTAGAATTCCTTCACTCCTCTAGTAAATGAAAGCAAGCTCCCTAGGTGCCTGCTTCTCCTTTGCAATGTAATCAGAAGTATGAGAACACTAACAAGCATGCATGTACCCCTAGAACTTGCCATAAAGCCAATTTCATTTGAGTCCAGAAGATAGAGAGTGGAGAAAAATAGTTCCAATGTGAAATAATAACCAAACAAAAAGGAATGAATGCCAAAGTCATTAACAGGTATCTCTTATATTGTCTTTATGACAAAAACATTACAGAAACCAAGCTCTAAAGCCCTTCATGGCTTTAGGTCCTATATAGAATTCATAATTTAATGTGTGCTAGTTTAATAGTTTTAATAGGCATCTAATAGGTTTCCTCTGTAGTATATACAAGAAATAACTCACTGTATGAATACAATATATGATGACAAAATGAAAGTAGTAAGCATTTCTCCTTTCTCAAACATTTAAAAGAATCAAATTGCAAAGTGTTAGGTTTCTTTGTATTGGGTTTCTTGATTTTCTAATCAAAATGTGTATTATTTTTGTCATTTCTTTCTTTCCCACTCCCTCCCTCTTCTCCTTTCCACCCCTAGTAGCCTCCTTTCCACTTTTATGACAAATAAAACATTTTTCTCTGCCCAAATCTCAGTACCTCTTCTTCTCTTCGAACTCTGTGTTCTCTAGTTTCATGGTTTATAGCCACTCCTACAATCCCTTATTGACATACATACAAGTATTGAAAGCTAAGATCTGAGTGAGAGATGATTGTTTGTCTTCAAGAAACTGGATCATGTCACTTAATATAATATTTTCTAATGCTATACATTTAAAAATTAAGAATTAACATGTGAGATCTATCCCTATTTATAGGGTTGATTTTTATAATACATGTGGGTAATACACAGCTTTCAAAGAAGAGCAACTAATGTTTCTATCTTCTTACTGTTCATTTATGTTCAAAGTCCTCTCTTCTACTTCTCAAGAAAATATATGTTCCCGTGAATAAATAGATATCCTACTGCCATCTTCTCAGAGTTCTCCTTGTAAATGTTTTTAAAGACTTTTAAGGACAGTTTTGTAATATAAAAATAATTTAATCAGTCTCACAAGATAGAAAAACTCAGTCAAATTAATATATTTACTTCATAATTAGTTTGTCACACAAACTTTCCAAGAAAGTGGGTGATTGGGCTATTGAATGCAGGTAAGATTAACATTGTCTTTTTAAGACACAGTCTGCAAAATCTTCTGAAACAACAGAGCCACAGTCAGCCATAAGTGAGTGCAGATGAGTGAAGAAGACCATCTGCTATGGTAAATATGGAGAAATTCTAGCTAAGAAATAGTATATGAAACAAAATTTTTTTAAAAAGTGGCAAACAACAACAGCAACACACACACACACACACATTTATTTTCAGCCCTTTTGTTAACCAGATGAAGGCTCTCTTTCAAAATAAATTCATAATAATCCACATAATTTTGTATGTAGCTTTAAAGAGACATGACCACCCTAAAAGAGTACTATGAATGTTTGTCCAAGTTTACAATTACCAATTTTGGGCTCAAAATAATAAATCTCTCTAACTCTATATTTCTTCTACTCATAATGTTTCAAGCTAACATGAACTTCAAAATATAGTGCATGTTATAATAAAGAAGCAGCCTTTTTATTGAATAGCAGTAAAGGTATAGTAGCCTTAAAATAATTGAATATATACTAAAGGACATCTCAGCTTGGCATAAAACAACTAATTTTTCTGCTACATATGACAGTAAATACGAGTAGATAGATACTGGCAAAGAGGTTTCTGCAACACTATAATCTGTAAAATAGTCTCATAGAGAAAACATTCCCATATAGTGATATATTCATTTTACAGGCATTGGTTTGATGGCTTAAAGAAGCTAAGAAGTTTTCAGTGTTTTAAAGACATTCTTGGGATTTTTATGGTTTGTGTTGTTTTTCTTTTGTTAAATCTAATTTCACACACTGGGTTCAGATATAACCTTGTTGGAAAATAAAACTGACCCAGAAAATAAAAAGACATCTGATATTTCCACAATCCTTTCAAAGAACAGATCTTCCTGAGGCTGTCATGGATGACTTCACATACAGTGTCTGAGTAAGGGACTGGGCAGTAGAGTTCTTAGGCCTATTTAGGGACATTTTTGGACATTCACAGCTACAGTGAGCTGTAATAAACCATAAACGTTATAATTCATTACTATATAAAAAAGTTGTATTTAGGGGAAATGGATGTTTTATTTTTAAGTAACAGAAAAATTTACATGATGGTTTCATGTTGTCAAACATTTAACATTTCAAAATCAAATAAAAATTAAAATGGGTAAAAGTGATTTGTCAAAGTGGTTCAGAAGATGAACTTAACATCCTGCCAAGCCTGATGACCTGTCTGAAAAGATTCACGTGGGGCCAAAATCATAATCATAATCTTTGTTCTCTGTCCTCACTCTCCTTACTAGGAAAAAAAATCAATTTCGAAATTTATTTCTTATATATTTCCATATTTAACATGATTATATATAATTCATAAATTTAAAATACAAGTAACATATACTGTGTATTATATTAATGAATGAATAAAGGCATTTGTTAATGTTTTAGAAATAATGGATTTTCAGGCCAAAAAGACAATTGAAAGTTAATGCTATCTCTCTTTTGATATTGACTCCTTTTCCTCAAAGATTAAGTACTAGTCCTCAAACAAACAAACAAAAAAAATCACCAAAGACGGTATTAGTCTTAGAACAAGACTTCAGAAAATGACCTAACTCCAAACTGGCCACTTAGATCTAATCATTTACTTTCTTCCAACAAGATCATTCATTCAAGGTCATGTAACTATGCATGTGTGAATATGAACCTTTTCTAGAACGTTAATGAAACTGGCTTTAAGATGTTCATCTAAAATATAATGATCCCTCTAAATATAAAGCCACACAGAATAAATAAGGTGACAAAAGGCTTATTATGAATTTCTTATCAAAGTCTTTTAAAAGAATGTTTACTAAAGAAATAAAAACATACATGATCAACTCAAAACAACATAGAGAAGATTCATTAATATACATTTAAAAGCTGCTTAACATTTTGCAATGGGTATTTTAAGTAATTGAATATATCTCATTAGTATTAAAATAAACCAGGCAAAAATACTTCATGATTAAACTAGGATGCAAATTACCAAATTTGAATGTTATTTAATTAAAAGTCAATTAATTTATATTTTATCTTCATTTCTAATTTTTAAGTTGTTCTGAATGTATATAGCAAAACATGTAAGCCATACAAATTAATCACATAAAGTTTAAATCAGTTTAAATATATCTTTCTCTACAAACATTTACTATTTACTCTAGTACAAGTGTTTGATCTCCTTTGTTAGGAAGAAATATATAATACAATAATTACAATCTATATTCCAAAGTCCAAAGTCTCTCCTGAGACTCAAGGCTATCTTGCACTTGTTACACCCTATTAAATAAATAAATAAATAAATAAATAAATAAAAATTTAAAACCTCAGATTACCAGCATAAAATAGCACAGAAAATATAACATACATTAGCCTTCTGAAGGAGAGGAAATGGTTAATAAGGAGGAAATGATGGACCAAACAAAGACTAAAATAAAACAGAACAAACACAAAATCCTATAGCTTCATATTGAGATTTGTGAACTGCAACATTCTGTCACTCATGGGCTGATTCCACTGATGAAGTAGGTCTCATTTGACGGATGTCTCATGGATCTGGCATCTCCAACATCTAGGTGTCTCCAATGCAACAGGCCTACCATCACAGCTTTAGGTAATGGCACTTAATGGACTATAAGACCTCATTAACTCTCTGAATCCATTAAGGAAGAATCCATGATTCGCTTAATGATGTATACTTTTTCTATCCAAAGCCTCATAGATGGGGTTTGCAAGTTCTACTGCCAATTTCTCATAAAGCCTTATTGCGTTGGACCACAGTTGATGGAGTTTCTGTAAACTAAAGCTGGTGATAAGTTTCCCTGTGTAGTTATTTTCTAGGAGTACAAAATTCCTTAGAGTCTTTCTTTTCATAGATTTGAGCTTTTACTTGGTTGGGTCTTGTTCTCAAATTACTGCTCCTGTGTTCCGGTGTAAAACCAGAGACCTCTCTAATACAATCATTCACAACCTGTGAGTCATAAACCTTTGAGGGCTGACCTATCCTTTTACAGTGGTCCCACATCAGAAATCCTGCATATCAGATATTTATATTATGATTTATAACAATAGCACAATTAGTGCTATGAAGAAGCAACACATGTAATTTTGAGGGGTAGGGGGTTATCACAACATGAGGAACTGTGTTAAAGGTTCGCAGCATTAGGAAGCCTGGGAACCAAATCCTCAATGCGATTTCATCCACCAAAAAATAAAATTGCTCTTTAATTCATTTGTTATTAAGATGTGGGCAGAATGCAGACATATTCTTTGCCAAAATACCAAATGAATAACTTCTATTCCAATTGTTAACAAAGTCATTACTCCCCCTGAAATATCATAAGGAATGAAAGGTATATTTTGGCTTACAATTCCAGAAGAATGATGGGAAGGCATCACAGCAAGCAAAAGAAGGCATGGTAAACAGAAGCAAGAACTTGTTTATTACATTGCATCTATGTACAGTAAACACATAGAGAGAAAACAGCAAGTATGATAAAGATATAAAACTCAAAGCCTGCCTTCAAAGAAATACTTCCTCCAGCAAGGCTTTACAATCTATAGGATACATAACCTCACCACATACTGCCACCAATTAAGAATTACGAGAAACGTTTATCACCCAAATTCACCATTGTGGGTTATTTTCACTGCTTTACTAATGCTGGAATAAATGCAGGATAGCCACTATCTCCTTGGTATATTGATTTCCTGTCCTTTGAATAGAAACATCCAGCAGGAAAATTGTGCAATCATATTAAAGTTCTACTTGAATATCTACTAATTTCTTTAAGGGTTTATAATGCTATGCTGTTTCCTTGTTTGTATGTTCCCACAATCCTTACTTGTTTTCATAATAAACATTATTATTGGAGTGTTGTAATATACCATTGTGGTTTGGATTTACGTTTTCTGTTAGTGATGCAAAGTGCCTTTTATATAGCCATTGATCATGGAGATGTCTTCTTTTGGATATTGCTAATTAGATTTATGACCATTTTAAATCAGATTTTACATATTGTAAAGAGCACCCCTTAATCTGTTGAATAATTCATTAGCATTTCTCTAAATCTGTAGGGTATCTTATCACTTTAAGGATCATGTAGTTTACAGAGCAGTTGGTTTTTAGTTGGATATTTTCTAGTTTGTCTGAATCTGCCTTTATTTTCTGTGCTTTATTTGTAATAACTAGAAACTGGAAACAACCTAGATGTCCCTCAACAGAATAATGGATAAAGAAAAGATGCTATATTTACACAAATGAATATTACTTGGCTATTAACATGAAAACTTGCAAGTATATAGACATGGACAGAACTAGAAAAAAAACATTCTGAGTGAGGCAAAACAGGCACAGAAAAATAAATATGGTATATATTCACTTATATGGGGATATTAGCTTTAAATAAATGATAAAGCTATAATCTGAATGTACACAACGGATAGATATATAGGAAGACATTGGGGGAACACATAGATCTCCCTCAGAGAGGTATCATTTCCTCTTATTCTCAAATACACTAACCATGATCTTGAAGGCTATCATGAGATATGTGGCCTTAAAAATATTTAGGCACGTTTTTTTAAGGATGTAAAAGATAAGGGGCCCCTGATGCCCACATAGGGAAGCATTTAGCTCACTTTAATGCTAAATACTATTGACCTGTAGACTTTATGTATGTACATACTTTCTATCCTTGTGAAATCAGTGTTTAAGTGTACCAATCAAAGTTTGTTGACAGTGATAATGATTACACTCTATTTGGCAACATTACACATTGTGTGTGTGTGTGTGTGTGTATCCTTTATTTTACTTATTTATATGATTTTATTCTTTATATTTAATATGATATATGATATATATGA
>NW_021604565.1:21479777-21493730 GCF_004785775.1 Grammomys surdaster | reverse complement strand
TATATATATATATATATATATATATATATATACACATACATACAGTTATTGGGTGACTATTCCCATTCTTTGGTTTCTGTTGTCCACTCTGGATCTTAAAAATGTGTTGACCAACCAGTGACCAGCCCAAGTTGGGATCCATCTCATGGGTAGTCACCAGTCTTTGACACTATTACTGATTCTATATTATGCTTTCAGACAGGATCCTAGCATGACTCTCCTATGAGAAACTACTTAGCAATTGACTGTGCCAGATGCAGATGCTCATAGCCAAGCATTTGATGAAGGTTAAGGACCCCTATGGAAGAGCTACAAAAAGGATTGAAGGAACTGAAGGGGATGGCAACCACACAGGAAGATGAACACTGTCAAATAAATGTGCCCCTAGCTGCTCCCAGAGACTAAGCCACCAACCATGAGGCCCTCAACACATATTAGGGGACTTTCTTTTCTGGGCTCAGTGGGAGAAGATATACCTAATCCTGTAGAAGCTTGATGCCCCCTGGAGGAGGAGCACCCTCTCAGAGGTGAAGAGAAGGGAGAGGGGGGAAAGAACTCCTCAAGGGTGGACCAGGAGAGTGGGCAACATTTAGGATGTAATTAAATAAAATAATTAATTAATTAATTTTTAAAAAGAGAGACTGTGGTAGCTGTGGGTTGTCTAGTAGGGAGTGCTTCTGCGCCCCTGTTCCCCTGCCACTGTTGGAGATGTCAGGTAGAGCATATTTTAAGGCATTAAGTGCTGACACAAAGGAATGCGGGTAGACTAGAGTTGGGGGGAGGTCTACAAGGGTTCGCAGAAAGGGAAGAAGCTGGTTCCACTATGAATTTTGGTAGAGTTGATAAGAAATCAAATCAGAGAGGGATGGCAAGGTCCCTGCAAATGGCATGCTATAGGGCTGGAGATGATACTAGGGAATAGGAATGGAGAACAGAAAGGAATGTGAGGATCGTCTGCCTGATTCCCTGGCTGGAGCAGCCAGAGATTTCCCAGATAGAGACTACCTGCAAGTAATCTGCTTCCGGGCTGAGATGGCACTGGATCTTGGATATAGAGGGCAAGGAGAGTGAAAGTTGCCTAGTTAATTAACAGATCTGTGTGACCAGTGGGTTCACAGGTAGTTAACACCTCTAGGCTTTGAGGGGCGAGAGGAAAGGTTGTGTGTGGGAGGAAGATTAGGTCCACGTAGGAGATCTGAGTCACCTAGGACTGCGGGAAGTGAGAAAGAAGAGGCTGACAATCTGCTACAGAGCTAGAGATACATGTATATCAGTGTCTCACTCTGTAATCATCAGAAAAGCATTTTCTTGTTGTAGAAGGCAGCAAATACAGAGACTTACAACTGTACAACCAGTAAAGTGTTATAGACCTTAGTAAGACCATTCAGTCCTAAATGACATGTCTCTATCAAATTCCACCTCCCATGGTACAAGGAACTCTATGAAAGAGACTGTATAGAGATAGTGAGAGGCAAAGAGGGCTGAGGATGACTTCCTTACACGAAATCACACTGTAAACCAGACGAGGCAACACACGTAAAGGGCCTACATGGACTGAAGCCAGATTGTGGTTCTAAGGCTGAGAGGGAAACTGGGCACAGGACCCCATCCTTAACCCAGAAACTCTCTCCAAAAGGGAAAATTCATTTTCTCCAACACAGTCTCACTGAATATACGAAACACTCTTTGGGCCAGACATGCCCCCTCCACATCCACTCAGCTGTAGATGGCCAATGAAAAATGAACTCAATATCATTTTTGGATTTCTTTGTCTCAAAATGCACTGTCAGGATATACTGCACATAGTCAGAATATATTGTATTAAAAATCTACTGTCAATAAAACACAAAACAAAAAAAGAAAACTTGAATATCATTAAGCACCAAAATTGTAGTTATACAGCATCCATACTAAGATGGTTGGAATCATTGCCATGCAAGCACTTACCTCTGAAAACATATCTATAAAAAGATGAAACACAAACACAGAGCTATCAAAAATAATTACAGTGCAGAAAGCTTGCATGAAGAAGCAAATGAAGAAGCAAAGAAAATAGTCAAAAAAAAACCTATTAGGTATTCCACACTACTGCTGTAAATGATTTGCTTTGGTTTAGTACATATATATATATGAAATTAATATTATATATTAATATATAATATATTATATTATATTTTAATTAATGTAATATTATATATTATATTATATTAATATTATATATATATTCTATAGTTAAAAATATGCAAGACATGCCATTTGCAGGACACTACAAACATCGACCATCTAATGTAATGCTTAAAAATCAAGCTCAGATCATTAGAATTTTGCTTCTCCCTTTACAATATTTCACAAAAAAAAATCCTCAATAAATTGGTATTGCCACTGTAATTTTCATTTACATAAAACAGTGAAAAGGGTGTCTATTTCTTCATCTCTAATAAGCTTTACAGATGCAAAATGACCTGCAGCCTTCCATTTTTCACAAATTATATGTCATGGTTTCACATTTTTCAATACATGCAGTATAGTAAGAAGTTCAAAGACTCCTTGGGATCGTATACCAGATACCAGAAGTTACTGTATGAGAAGTATGTTCCACCCTCATTGTTTTACATAAATGAGGGGGAAATGACCCCAGTGATTATGACTTCTTTAAGAAAAACAAAATTAGCATGAGAAAAACTGAAACAAACTGTTACATTTTTTCATAGTTAACTATGCAGTGTGAAAAGAAAAAAAATTCTCCTGTCAAAACTTAATTCCATAACAGTAGTCACATATTTGCTTTCAAATATAACTTTTAAGGTCTGTCTTAAACTCTCAATACCCAAATTCGAGCCATTCTTAATTTTACCTGAATTTATAAAACTAAACACCCAAACTTTCCCTTCTGCACAATCCAAATGACAGCTTTGATAATCAGTATGAATTATTGACTCTCAAAGTTATAAACCCTTTAGCATGTCAAACTCAGATATTTGCTGTGCATGTACCTTACACAAACCACTAAACATATGGTGGTTTTAATTTGTTTATATTAAATTTTTTTTTGGTCATACAATACATCCTCAGCCTCCTTCCCTCCATGTCTCCCAGTTCTCACACATATACACACACCTCTTCTGTCCCCTATCCACTGCTAGGGATATCAACAGAACACAGCATAACAAGATGCAATAAGACTAGACACAGACTGAAGAGGTCAGCTCAGGAACTTTGGAACACTTGTCCCACCCCACCACCAGGAAGGGAGAGGCTAATTACCATTCCTCAGACCACATGGGAGAGAACTCACCTGCAGGTGGGGAAGGCCCAGAACATGTAGATACATTCTGCAGGACCCTTACCACCTACAGACAAGGGAAGTCCTTGCTACCCTATAGACAAATCAGTTTAAAAAGTCACACAATCACATTGTGCCTAATGGCGGCTGTTCTAAAAACTATAAAAACTGGCCAAATGGGCTGCCCAGGGTCACTGCCTCTCCTTTGGGTGCAGGATGACTGCAAAGCGCTGGAACAATAAATTCCTCTTACTTTTTGCATCGATTCATGACTCCACATGGTTCACTCAGGGGGTCCCCAATAAGCTAAGGCTCCCCAGAGTCTTGCAAAACACTGTGATAATGGCTGGATGTGGCAATCCAGGAGGAGGAAAAGGGTCTCAAGAACAGGTAAAAGAGTTAAAGATAGTCCCTTCTCCCACTGCTAGGAATCCTAAATGTGCTTTTAGAAGAATGAAGTATTTATATGTTTGAATTTCAATCAATTAAAACATGCATTCATCAATCTGTGCCTTTAATATTGGCAAAACAGAAAGTTTTAAAATAAGGAACACATTTAAATAATTCAGGGCACAAACATTATTGTAAACACACACTGAAACAGCATTCTTCCCTATCTTTAAAAACTTTTGCTTACAAATATGAAAGTTTAGCCAACATTATGATCTAGTTTTGTAAGGAAATATTTTAAGTTACCTTTGATTCATACGGCAAAAAAAGAATACTGCTTCATATTTATAACTGAGCTAAACAGCCTCTCCTTAATGTGCTTTAGAGAACAAGACTTGGCAGTGAAGTTCAGAGACTACTCCTGACGTCTTCGCTAGCACCACATACCATGCACCAGTAGCAGATACTGCCTACTTTTTATTATTCTTCCATCTTGTTGGTCTTGGGCTAACACTAAGACTTTTTGATATGCTAGGAAATAAAGGAAAAATAAAATATATTCAAGATGTTCAGTTAGCTATAAATTATCATTTTTGTTCAGTACAAGGATTGAGGTCTTTGCTTTTACTGTCATGTGGTTGCATCTTAACCAGCTCTCTGAAACAGTATAAAATGTTTTGGTGTTACTTAGGACTTTTGGTTTTTTACGTTTTAAAACTAATCTGGTGAATTACAAGAAATTCCAAATCCCTGATAGGGTCTGAAAGGGTCCCAAATCACTCTACAGATTAATAAGTGGCAATAACCACATAATAATGATAACCTGGCTGGGAAGTTAAGGCTAAATGCATTGATTTAAAGGAACACAAATATATTCAGTGAATATAATTCCAAAACTAAATCTCTGGGACTGTAGAGGGTAAAATCTCCTCAATATGCATCTACCAACTCTAAACACAATGCTGTCCATTAGGCTAAGTTCCACTACATTTTAATTCTTCGTATAGGTGAAGAAGTATACTGTAATTAATACTTTATGATTTCACATATTTTAGGAAAAAATTGCCTTGATATGTAGGCCAAATATTGTCTCAATATTCAACTGTGTAGAAAAGAGGATTTCTAACACACATGTACACATATGCACATAAAGCATCAAATCACACACTCAAATACATTGCATGATTATAATATGCTTTATGATTTCACACATTTTAGGAAATAATTTTACCATGATATTCGGACCAAATATTAGTTCTATATTCAACAATGTAGACTAGAGGACTTTTAACACACACACACACACACACACACACACACACACACGTTATTGAGTCTCATACTCTAGTGAAGAAAGAGTTTAAATAAATTCTTTGGTACAACAAGCTAACTTCCAGACATAAATTACAGTATTAGACCAACTAGAAGACAAGTAACCTTTATTTCACATAGGACAGTATTAGCTGAAAGTGTATTAGATCTGTGTTAAGACTTTTATAAAATAAGTGATTCCAATATTTAAGAGGTTTTGTTAACAGAGCAAGACTGTCTCTTATGCAAACTGAAACTCTATATTGATACAATGTAATTGTTACAGGAAAAAAAGCAATAAATACTCTAAATCTGTTCAATACTTGTTGACAAAGGTGACTTTAAAACTAGCACTCCCTAATACAATTTACTATTAAAATGATTAGACAAGCTTGCAAATCAGTGCTCTGTACATTTTTAATAATGTTTATTTCTTTTGTTAAAATTTAATATAGTGTTTTAATATAAATGTTAATAATTTAAATGTGAAGAAATCATTTTTCATGGAAAAACTTCACTATTCAAAGAGATAGAGCCTTCTATAAGATAATTCAGCCTGAGTCTGTAATGGGCCAGTCACAAATTGGCAGTGAGCAATACTCCAGTTGGGACCAAGAGGATTTACCAAAGTGTACAAGTAGATGAATTATGCAAAATCTACTACTCTAATGTGAGCAGTTTCAAAAATAATAAAAAGAGCTAACAACTCATGTCTAATTAGTCAGAGAGACAAGGGACTACTTCAGCGCTCCATGCAAATGGCCGCTAACAATCCTGCAGATTCCATTCACATTTACTCTAATGGCGAGGCAATAAAAATGTTGACGATGCTTTTAAGCAGAATGTACTTATCTGTTAGCACATTGAAATTCTTAAAAGTTTCCAGAGATGTCTATAAAAGTGAAAGTTTTCTATTAATGATGAAAATGTTTATCCCATGGAAGGCATTTTTATATCATCTCATTTCCTCATGCCAATGATAAAAATTTATTCAGTAGTTATTGTTGGTTGTATTCCAGAAGCTATTTTATCTCCATAATGTGTGACACAGGAAACATTAACAGGCTTCCAGTGAAGTCTATGTAAGAGGACATGGCTTATCCCTCAGCTTGTTGGTTTGGAATATGGAGGGAGATCCATATTTTGCTTGCTTTTAATGTTCTAGGATCAAATCCAGGACCTACAGATGATAGGAATGTGTTCTACCATTAAGCTATACTCCAAGCCTCTGAAAACCAGAGGTTTCTCCCTTTTAAAAGATGAATCACTGGATTAATTATTTAATATTTTATAAAAAATGAAAAGTAATACAAGTAGACACTATGAACAATTTTTTTTAATTGTGTAGTTCACTTAGCTCAAATGGAGCGAGTGTTACCCATGACTTTAAAATTATCAGAGTGAGAAGATAGTCTTCTCACTCAGTAACATCAGGACAACACTAAACACACAGCTGGCTTGGTTGATGAGTTAAAGAAATACTACTAATCCTGGTATTAAATTACTATGGAAATTATCTAGGATATAAGAAGGAATACATGAAGGGAGGAAGGTGAGCTAGGAGTGAGGGAAGAGTTAAGGAAGGTAATAAGGGACATTACTTATTCCTTTCATTCTTTTATATATACTTCAGATACTTAAGGCAATGTTATTCTTATCAATAAGTTTTATATCTATGATGTCATAAAATACAAAGCATCCAATTAGAAAAATTAACTGAACTGTGCAGTAACAATTTCATGGAGTAGATAAGGAAAATAGCATCTACGATATGGATAAAATAATATGGACTGGTAGATAAGTGATAGAAACATAGATCATAAATTAGATAGATAGATCGATAGATAGATCGATCGATAGATCGATAGATAGATAGATAGATAGATAGATAGATAGATAGATAGATAGATAGAGGCATAACAAGTATATAAATATCATTGACTTAGATTATCATTTATATACACATGTGCCTTCATTCTGACACATAAACTTGATTATATACATTATATACATTACACATACTTTCCTTCTAGATAAAACTTTGCTGAATTAATATATTTCAAAATGTGCATTAAGCATCTAGTGTCTATTCTACAAACTTCCAAAAATTTTATGAAAGGGGCTGGAAAGATGTCTTAGTGACTTTTTGCAGTTGCCATTACTGGTTGTGTTACCATATTTCAATGTCCACTTTCTACCTTGGACTTCTTATTTCATTTTTATAACATATACAGGAATTTTAAGCCTCCAACAAGGCTACTCTGGCAAGGGATCACACGCAAAAACTACATCTGTGTAATCCAGCTGGAATATAGAGACTCCTTTAGTATATGCCTTTAATCCCCAAAATGATGTCTAATTGAGAGCCAGACAAAGTGACAAAACAGAGAAAGATTTGACAGAATTAGTCAAAGGTAGATTCACCAAATTCTGAGAAAAATCAACATAAAAGAGGGGCTACTTAAGAGCAGTATAGGGAGAGAGAATCCATTCAGTTTGGAGCAGCTCAGTTCTGTGTTCTTCAGATGGGTGCAATTAAGCTTAGTTCAGTTTGGAGCAGTTCAGAGGCTGTTTTTTTCTAAGTAGAGAATTTCAGTCAGAAACCAAGAAAAGTCAATTTTAATCGGTCAGCTTGGGAGGGAGTTTGAGCAAGAACAGTTGAGTAGAACCAGCCAGCCACAATTTGGAAAAGAAGTAGAAAGGGTGAGGCTTACTCAGCAGTAAGCCTCTAAGACAATTTAATAACTATTAGAATAACAATTATAATAATACCATTATTAATTCTTTGAGAATTTCATTCACTGCGTTTTGAATGTATTCTTCCCTGCTCTCCTCTAACTCCTCACAGATGTATCCCCACCACCTTTCAAATACATTCCCTCTGTTTTTTTATAACTCGTCTCGCTCAGTTTGTACTGGCCATAAACTAAGTTTTTCTACCAAATAGAACCAAAAGAGGGTCACCTTAATATTTTAAAAATATCTGCATTGCAAAGTAAAATATTAATCAACTTAAAGAGCAGCCTACAGGATGGGAAAATCTTTACCAATTAAACATCTGACAGAGTATTAATGTCTAGACTATACAAAGACTCAAAAAAAAAAAACCCAACAAAGCAATTTTTAAAAAATAGGCTATAACTGAACAAAAAGCTCTCCGTTGAAGAAGTACATAATATGAAATATTTTTAAGAATATTCACCCTGCTTGACCATCTTGGAAATATGAATTAAAAGTATTTTTGAGATTTTTATCCTCATCCACTTAGAATGGATAAAATTATTTTTTAAAAAAAGACAACACATGTTGACAAGTATGTCAGGAACTGGGAAAACTCATTAACTGTTGGAGAAGGGTAAAGTGGTATTGCTGCTATGGAAATCATTGTGATAATTCATGGCAATACCAGAAATAGATCTATTCTAAAGCCATGCTATGATCTTCTTGGTCATGTGCCCAAAACATTCCGTATCCTACCTCAGAGACTCCTGATCATCTGTGTTCATGGCTGCTCTGTTAATAATAATGAGGACATAGAAACAAACTAGATACCCATCAGCTGATGAATGAACAATGAAAATGTGGTGCCTATTTGCAATGGAAATTTTTAGCTCTAATAAAACTGAGATTTGCAAGCAAATGGATAGAACTGGGAAACATTACTTTAAATGAGGTAATCCAGAACTCTAAGATCCAGATTATGGCCTGCTTGGTTTATGATAGCAATGAAAGCATTACATTCTCATTTTTAATTGTCATCTTCTTAAATCTCACAAAGATGACAACACAAATGGTACATTTGTTCTTTCTTATTATTTTCACTATTAAGGCACTAATATGTTTTTTGAGAGCTTCAACTTCATAAACTAAACATCTTCTACGCAATTCCCTATTTAATGTCATTGCACTAGAGATTAGGACATCAGAGGATGAATTTGGAATGTGGATAGGGGTTATCTATGGTTCAGGAAGTGAAGAGAAGGTGGGGATGAACAGAAAAATGATTAATATAGCCTGTGATGTGGCTCATTTAATACAGTGCTTGCCATCTGCATGAAGAATTTAGTTTGGATCTCCAGGACCCACATAAAAGGATAGGTGAAACAGCTCATTCCTATAATCTTAGCACTAGATGCAGAGATAGAAAGGTTCATAGGGTTTTCAAGTCATCCAGCCTAATCAAACTGGTGAACTACAAGTTCAATGCGAAACCCTTTATCAAAAATGAGATGAAGAGTGATTGAGTACACATGTACACATATGAGTGCATATACACATATGAACTACAAAGAGAGAGAAAGAAAGAAAGAAAGAAAGAAAGAAAGAAAGAAAGAAAGAAAGAAAGAAAGAAAGAAAGAAAGAGGGGAAAGAGGGAGGGAGGGAGGGAGGGAGGGAGGGAAGGAAGGAAGGAAGGAAGGAAGGAAGGAAGGAAGGAAGGAAGGAAAGACCTTAATAAGAGGGAGTTACAAGGGCTAGAGAGATGGATCAGTGATGAACAACATTTGCTGCTATTGCAGAGGACCTATATTTCCTTCTATTCACCCATATGATGAATTATGAACTTTCTTAATGAAAATTCCAAGAGATATGCTGCCTTCTTCTAGTTTGGGAAGGACCTAGGTATTTACACATGCCTATGTGTACACCTTTGAATATCCACATATATTTAAGCCAAACACTCATACAAATAAAATAAAAATAAATAATTATTTTTCAAAAAAGAAGATGATGTGTAATGGACTTATCATAACAAGAGTAATGGAAGAGTTGACACCTACTAAAATGAGGACAAAGATAGAACTCTCTGAGACATTAATGGGACTTCTATACAATAATCCATTGTTTCATGGCTCAGGTATCAATACAGAAGTGTAGGCTGAGTGATTGTGAGAGCAAGTGGTAGATGAGTATAACAAAACACTCTTTTCTAGACACAATAGGACAGTTGTACAGATGGGCTCACAAAAATAATAGCATTCACAGAAATGTTCAAGCTCATGTGAGACAAAATTCTAGCATGAATGGTGGATGGATACGGATACAAAATGCCACACCTATGGAGATGCTGGCAATTGTTAGCTATTAGTAGAGGGAGTGTTAGTTTTCATTAATTATGATGCCTCTGACAGGTCCATCATAGTCCAGTGGATGGTCATGTACTCAAGAATGTATAGATGGCGCAAATTAGACTTGATTAGGTTTTTAAAAATGAGGATGCCAAGTTGTAAAAAGACAGGTTGAATCTGGAAAGTGTTGGGAAAGGCAGGCAAATCTGAGACAAATAAATTGAACAAAATTCTCAAATAATTAAAAATATTTTTAAAAGCAACAAAACTATAATTAGTTTTAATTACAAAAGAGACTCAGTCCATGCTACAAGATCTATTACTAAAGACAAATCAGTCTGTTCAGACAAGTTTTTTCTAAAAATACGTTGTAAAGTTTTGTACCTTGGAAAAGTAGGAGCACAAAGACTACACTGATTCAGTAGGTAATTAAATATTTAGGATACGAGAAATGAAATTATTAGCATCACTCTTGGAGAAAAATTTAGTGTAAACTGAAGCAAACTGATGAGACCAGATATAGCAGGAAATAAATGGTAACTTGCTATGGTTTTTAATAAATTCAAACAATAAAGAAAAATTATTAACATAAGCTAGTTCTAAATGAATGTGCTAAGGTCAAAGAGAGCAAAATCCAAACAGAATCTGAGGTTTATAATACAAGCAGCCAGTGGGTATTCCTGGGGAAATAGAGAATGAAGAAAAGGAACATACTATGAAAGAATCCAGGCTAAATCTTTACTTTGTTTTGGTTATTTGAGTTGTATTTTATTTTGGTTTTGGTATTGTTTTATGGGTGAGAGATAGGAAGAAAGAGAGAAAGAACATGGTGTTGGATGGGTAGGGAAATAGTCAGGATCTTTGAAGGGTAGGAGGAAACATGATCAAAATATATTGCTTGAGAATAATAAATAAAAATATCCTAATGTAATACAGAAATATGATTTAATCAGATGAAATTATGCCCTACTCTTTGACATAAATTATGTCACCATGTGGTATACAGTAACTCTTCATTATATTGATATAACAAATAAAATATACAATAATAGAAATATTAACAAGAAAAGAAAAAGTGATGAACAGAGTATCCAACTCACAGAAGTTACATAAGAAAACATGAAAACATTTAGGTATAGATTAAAATGGCAACAAGAGCTAAAAACAATAGACTAATAAAAATGTGTTTATACTAAGACACATCAATTCACTAAATAGCTGTATTCGTGAAAGTAACTGTGGTGTCAACAATATTTTCAAAATCTAGGTGTGCCTGTAACCACACTGTACCACTGGGTGGCAGAGACAGTAGGAACCCAAGAGTTCACTGGACAGCCAAACTAGATGAAATGTGTGGGTTCTTGTAATTCCTAATGTTTAGTAAGGGAACCTGTGCAATTATTTTGACACTAGACTTTCAAGACCAAATCTACATCACCACGTTGTAATTTGTATTGAAAGAAGAAAGATAAACCACAACCCCAAGAGATTAAAAGACATGGAAGAAGGAATTTCATGTCATGAAGCCAAGGTAGCAGAAATGGAGAACTCTGTAAGAAAACACACACACACACACACACACACACACACATGCATACACATATACACACACACAAACATTTTCCATGAGTTTTATGTAGCAGAATTTTTCTGAACTTCAGTGAGCCTTTTCCAAAACTGATAAGGTGTTGTTCATTAGAATAAAAACATTTAAATCATATTTTGAAGGGCCTTAGTATTGAGGAAGTTTAAGCAATATAGTTAAGAAAAAGGACTGATCAGGTCATACTTCTAGGGAAGAAAAAGTTTTAACAAGAGGAGATGTTATAATGAAAAATCTAGAAATAGGATCTAGAATACTTAAACACAAAATGTAAGACGAAATGACAGAAAACAAACACACATTGAGAAAAGCAAGCTCTTCAAACATAATCTCTTCAAATTAAATCACTGAAGAACACTAGAATTTGATGTTTGGTTGGACCGTGACAATCCATCTAAAAATACAATTTAAGAAATATTTTTAAATTTATTTTAAAAAATTAATTTATTTAGCTATGTTTCAGAAATTATTTTAAAATGTGGGTTTAGGTAGTATTACTACTTAGGAAAATCATTTTATTTGTATAGCTTTTAAAGTATTTAAGCACAAATTATCATTCTGCTAAGCTACAAAGATTTGACCTAAAATATGAAATATATGTATAGATATAAAACATGTATCAGAAGGTTGGAATATAAATCATGAGTCTACCATGCTCCTTTACTGCCCACTATATGCTATATTTGACATTCTGAAAATCAGGACCTAATTGATGCTATTGAATTAGTTTAAATTTTGAAAAAAATTCCAAAAAATAAATAAAAATAAAAAATCTGGTTATTATTACTTTTCTAACAGCCCTGACCATGTCCTGACTGTTTTGACATTCTGAAAATCAGTACCTAATTGATGCTATTGAATTAGTTTAAATTTTGAAAAAAAATCCAAAAAAATGAAAATAAAAAATCTGGTAATTGTTACTTCTCTAATAGTCCTGACCATGTCCTGACTGTTTCTTTCTCTCTCTGCTTTGGACTCTTTTAGATGCTCATGGCTATTCTATGACTTACCCACAATAAAAAAAAAAAAAAAAAAAAAATCCTCCTTGGGAAAAAAAGTCAAAAGTAAAGGAATAGCTGAAGAAAAAAACATAAAAAAGGGGCCTGAAGAGCATATTGGGAAATAAACAGAGAGAACAGAAACACAAACAAAGCTTTCTGCAATATGTGCATCATCACAGGAGAGATGTTCCATTGAAAACAGCGTAGAGTAGCCAGACACACAACTGAAGGCTAGTCTAAGCAAAACACAAGCAAAGTTTAAGAATTACAATTCAGCCAGTACTTCAAATAAGGCTCCGTTAAAATAGTTACAGTTTCATTGTTCAGTAGCAAAATACTCTGGATTTTCATTGTAAAACCTGTAAATAGTTAATCAATTAAAAGTACAGAATAATAGCTGTACAAAATTAAAACTGATGCTTTAAAAAAACAGCTGTCAGACATTTTAAAAGCACACTGTCAAGACAGGCAGGGATGCTTGCACTTCTCGATCTCTTTACCAGGCCGTTTATTCATCTCAACCTGATCTGCACCTGTTCTGTTTATGAGCCCAGCTTCAGATTCTAGTGAAATTGAAGTGTTTCATCTTCCACACACATCTTCCTGGATCCTGAATAGCTCACATCCTAATACTCTAATTCTCAAAGGCTTACAGGCTGCATTGATATCAGAGGGTCCTCATGAAAGAAACATCAAGGGCCATCTCAGATGACAGACTCAAATTATGGAATGAGGTGCTTGTGTGACTTGAGAGTTTTGTCATAGTCTATTGCATCTGGGTTACTCCTTTCATGCCTTATCTAGGACAGTTTAACCAAGAAGCAGACACCACTGACACACATTTGTCACTAGGGTCTTTGACCTGTGTCACTCACGCCTAAAAGGCTGGATGGATGCAGCCACTCACACTGCTTTAATAACAGGTTGTAATTGCCCTCTTTCTTTCACAGGAGAAACTGGTATGGTGAGCTGTGAAGCTTGAAGCAGCATTTAATTTCAAAAATGAGACTTTGACCAGAATAATAACACTCAATATGTACTAAATAGTAACACCAAGCTCCAGTCCTGTCAGTTTCTCTTGTCATAATAAAGCCAGTATAGAATGCCAATTTAAAACAACATTTAAATTATGAATATTTAAATAAGTTTAAGGAGCTCCAAAGGACACAGTCTGGGGCATGAAGTGTGTTGGTAAGAAAAAAATCTAAACAAATGAAACAGTTTCCCTACCACATCTGTTTTCCTGCTTCTTACAAATTTAAATTTAAAAAAGAAGGAGGAGGAGGAGGAGGAGGAGGA
>NW_021604565.1:21461649-21479677 GCF_004785775.1 Grammomys surdaster | reverse complement strand
AAAAAAGAAGGAGGAGGAGGAGGAGGAGGAGGAAGAGGAGGAGGAGGAGGAGGAGGAGGAGGAGGAGAGGAAGCAGCAGCACTGATACCTTGAGATTCTCTGTGTGGATTCTCTTGTGATCATGAATCATAAGGTCAAAGATGATAGAATTAAATTTTTAGGTTCAGCCAATTTCTCAATAGTTGTTTAAGTTCAAGGTATCAATATCTGGATTTAATGTTTGTTAAAGGAAGAATAATGATCAAACAAGATCATCAATCTTTCTTTTAATACAGACTTTATCTTCTAAAGGAAATATAGCAATATTTCATTACACAAGATTAAAATAGCATACTTAAAATGTTATTGCTTCAAAGGATAACTATTATCAGCACTTTCAATTTATTTTGTCTCTGCAACAAAACTATTAAAAAGTAGCCATCTGTAAATACAGCATTAAATTGGAGGCTCTCAACATCAAATTTTAGGCCTGTTATCCAAAACACCTTTGGCTCTAAGAATGCATTGCAAAGTATTTAGTAAATAAACTTCAATTGATGTGATATAATGCCTTAATCCATGACAGCAAGACAAACTGGGACACATCATTGATTTGCCCTGCTTAGACCCCTCCAATGCCTTTATTCTATCAGATGCATTTTAGCTTAATGATGTTTTTAGTTGTACATTCATTCTTTCAAAAACTGCTGTGCCCTTTTGTCTGTAGCATAAGCAGGTGGGAATGATAGCCTATTGCTTGCTATTTTCATACAAAGTAGTTTGGCTTTTGATACTGACATCTATTTTCATTGAATTTGACTTTCAAAATTAAATGTATTACTATAGCTGACAGCCTAGGGTAGCTACTGTTGCTGGAATTACCGATCACAATAAGTCCATATTTTCTTAAATAAAAACATTGTCCACTTATTATAATTATATGATATATGCCTAGATTGGACAAATCTAACACTATTCTAACTTATTCCCCAGCTATAAGACCTCTTGCTACTTGCAGTTTCTCCTGGCCACATTGTTCTGGTCTACCAATGGCTTCCTCCTCCTCTTCCTCAGTCTTCTCTCCTTCCCCTCTCCTCCTCTTTTCCCCAGGTATTTGTTGCTGGCACCTTTATCTAACAATCAGAATTAACTGAGGACAGGTTTTCAGAAGCTACATGGAGTTTTGGGGAGTCCAATTAGCATTAGAATACAAGCAGCTAAAGCTACTTAAAATTTGCTTCAATTTCAGATATCTTTTTTTCTAATGCTTGTCCTCACTCCTAAAGACAAAAATGAGCTTAAATTAAATCTTAAAAGCTGGAAATCAGTTACTTCACATCAGAGTGATAGCAATAATTGACTAAATTCCTAATTTACAAGTTCATGCAGTGGTGTACACAAAGGGAAGGGTGGTTAGTGGACTCTGAATATGTTTGGTGTTCTCAGGCCTCACAAGTGATGCCAGTATTGCATTTCACAACACCTAGTACATTTTCTTATTATACCCATTTGTCTTTTTAGGAAAAAAAAAAACCAGCAAGATCAAATGGGTTGTTAAATGACTCTTAATTTTATCTCAAAGTTTATCTTGACCAACGCCCAGGATCTTGTGCTCCAAACCACGTGACTTCCTCTGCCTACCTTTCCAGTTCTGCTTACATATCCTCTTTCTGCTCCTTTTCGTTTTCTTCTTTACCATCTCTTTATCTCAGTCATGAAAAAAAAATCCTCCAAGATATCTTTCTTCTTCCCCAAACAAGAAAGAGTTAAGGTTAGAAAATCAGATAAAAAGAGATGTTCACAATGAATCTTAAAGGATGGTTTCAAATGATTTCTCAATTCAAAATGAAAGTAAACAGTGAATACAATTGATCTTATATAAAAATAAGGTGAATTTTGTTATATTTCATACCTTGTAAAAAATTATTATATTATATTGACATCAATTGGAAGACCCTTGCATTGTGAGAATATACGATCTACATTTGAATTCTATCATTCTTACAGTACTAAAACTCCAAATTGACAGATTTCCATTCTATTATTTATATACACATTAGAAATTTGATAACATTATCAAGGAGTCTCAAATTAATTCTCAAATTTATGGGAAAGTCTTTTCTTATATAGTTCTTTCTATATGACATTCTGGTGTGTTTCTTATATTCAAGTTAAAATTTATCATTCTAGTTTCAACTTAAACATCTATAGAGCAGACTTTTCTCCTATCATTTAAGACAGGGTTATCACTTATCCCTTCATGATTTTACAGCATGTGCATTGAGTATCACCAAATATTCCTACAGGTCACCTCCTCCCTTCTTTTGTGCCCATATACACTCCAAGCTCAAACAAGAATTGGCCTCTGAAGTAGCAAGATGAAAGAATGGGAAAAGACAGAGAAAGATGGAGGAGAGGTGAAAATATTTAGGCTTTCAGTCCCCTAACAGTGAAACAGTTATTCATAACCTGTGTTTTCTTCTGAGCTCCAGTCCTCTGACTCTCTAAGTCAAAGATGGAAACAGTATTGGCCCCACTCTGCTCTTGTTCTGCACCAGGCTTGCATTTTCTTAAATAGCTGTTTGCCAGAGTCATTTCAATGACCCCATATTTATTCTCTTTTGCCTCTTGCTGGAGGATTTTCTATATATTATGTGTGTTTCTACTGTAGTATATAGTGTGTTTTAAATAGTTTTATAAACATTTATTTTCCTATAAAATGTGAGTTATTTGAAAAGAAATCTTATTAGGATTTATAACCTCTAGCCCAAGTAAAGATTTTCCATAAATTAGAGTTCCCTATGAATGTTTGTGTTCTTCTTTTTGAATTTAGAAGATTTACTCTGAAATATTTTTTCTTCCATCTAAAGAAAAAGAAAAGTTCAAACCATATTTTGAAGGCAAATATTTATCAGCTTATAAGCTTTATATATGTTATAAGTTTTCTCTCTCTCTCTCTCTCTCTCTCTCTCTCTCTCTGTGTGTGTGTGTGTGTGTGTGTGTGTGTGTGTGTGTAATTGGCTAAAAATCACTCTAAGAAGTTGTTGGAACTATCTGTGACTGCAATGTTTTTCTTTCCATAACTTGTTTTTCACATTACATCCCAACTGCAGCCCCTCCTCCTCCTCTCCTCCCAGTCCTGCCCTGAAGAACATGCAGAGGCAGAAAACCTTTAATGAAAGGTCACAGTCATGATTAGACAATCAATGTTCTAAAGGCCACTAGATGAAACTTGATGTTATATTCTGTGGAAGGTTAATTTAAATGATTTTCTATGTTGACAAAATATAGTATTGCTTTCCTTTTCATTGTTTTTGTCTTTGACTTAAATGACTTAAGTGTGCAGTATAATGAAAATGACAATCAGGACAGTTTCTGGTGAACAGAAAAATGCTAAGGATGGAGACAGCAAACTTCAATTTACACCATTGCAATATATGGCTTTTATATAACTACAATAAATTAATGTGCCAATTACTTAGGAGTGTGGAACTTTAATCTTAGATTCATGTCTTGTCAGATAATAGTCTTTGATTTTTTTTCTTATAGGCATTCACACACACACACAACACACACACAGACACACACACACACACAATTTCCAGATACTTGTTTCATGTTTGCTAAACATAATATACTGTGAGTCCTTTTACTTATTTTTTTTTTAGAAAAATAACACATAAGATATATAAGACAGAACAATAGAGTAAAAAAGGTGCTATACAGAAGAAGTTAGGAAATAGTCATGATTATTAATCAAGTAAACAGTACAGGTAATAATCACTATGAAAACCGGTAGTTAGAATAGACCATGAAGAAGATGGAGTTTAAAATGACAAAGGAAGACTAAAAAACACTAGAAAACATATCCTCCATAATGAGAAATAGACTATAAATAAATCAAGCACTATATAAAGATATCAAAAAAAAAAAAAAGGCTGAGTGTGGTATTTTGAGCAATAGTTACCCAACACTATAACATAGTTCTCATATCACTTTGAAAAGGACAATAATAGAATTTGAAGGAAAATAATAGAAATATTAAAGATGCAGTTGCTTTACATTCCCAGAGTTATAAAACAAAGAGTTATGTTCTAGTTGGATTTCTGTTGCTATAATAAATACCATGACAATAAGAGGAGAGGAAGGAGAAGACAGAGGAAGAGTAGGAGGGAGAGGAGTAGGAAGAAGATGTTTTAGGAAAATTATGTCTGCAGTAGTGTTTAGATGTAGTCCTTTGGGCCAACAAAATTATATGAACAACTTGCCTTACCTCTCTTTCCGTAAACTCCTTGAACTATAAAGTCATATATTAATATCATCAATCCCCTTAAGCCATTGTATAGGTAATTAATTAATTAATTAAATTTTTATGAAAAATTTAGAATAGTTTCTGACAAATGATAAGCATTAATGGTTGTTAAATGCTTTGAGAGCCATTGTCTTTGCTTTTGTTTGTTGAGTGACAATGAACCTACTTAAAAACATACAGGAAAATGTCATTGAGATACTTCAATAATCTAAAAATTCAGTAAAGCTATTCTGATATAAAGTCACAGAAATACCTGTAAGATGATAGAATAATAACATAATGTTGGGACCTAAGTGTGTGATAATTGCTTTCCCAGATGCAAAAACGATGTGTAGAAGATAATACATTTGGATAGGTGCTATTTCTGAAGGCAATGCCTCAAATTTTGAGAAGGCTCTTTCAGTTATTCAGTGGGAAGAAGCCAGAAGAAGTTTTTCTCAAGGAGCAACATGAACTAGGTAGAAGAAAATTTGTCAGCACTGGAAGAAAAAAAGACTACTGTGAGATAGTGTCTTCCAGACATGGTAGGGGAGTTGGATCCATAAAATCTTTAATGTATGGTTGCCTACATGAGAACTGTATAATGAGAGTGCCTGTCAACATTTCAGCATTTATGGAGCAAAGTTAACAGGGCCTCAGCCCTAAATGAAGAAATACTGACAATAAATACATTCTTAGAGAGGGAAAATCTAATTGTTCCAGGGACAAAATCCATAATACATTATCTAATCCAAGTGGTTAGCACTAAATACATATTCATAAGAGCAATACTAAATGTACATTGCGTGTGTGTATGCACACGTGTGTGTGCACATATATAACAATAATGATTAAGGAAGATGTCGTGAATTTGAGTGAGTAACATAGAAGCATGGGAGGAGCTAGAGTAGGGAAAGGGGAAAATGGAAATGACGTGAGCATAGTTCTCATGTACAAAATTCTCTAAATAAAAATCTCTAAATAAAAACAAGAACATGACTTTAAAAGCCAATGTCCTTAAACTGATTATTTGCAAAATCATAAATGAAGAAGGCAGTAAGAAACAGAGCAAACAAAAGAAAAACACTATATGTTCTTAGGGAATATTTCAATCACCAAAATAAAAATAAAATGAAAAAAATAAAAAAAAAACACCAATGGAAATAGACAGAAAAAAAGATGATTCAGGTGAAGAGTAAAGAAAAATTAAAAGTTATAGGAAATTAAAGGAAAAAGTATCACTGTCACCTAGTGAAAGAAACCTCAATCATTATATCCTATATTTTGGTAGAAAGCAGAAAATATAAACAGTGAACTTGGAATGTTAGATGATTTTTTTAAGCAAAGTATTAAATTTAAATGTCTTTTAAAAAGTTGTCTCAAGTAAAATGTGAGGACAAGCAAGTAAATTGATTGAGGAAGTGTTAATTAAAAAAAAATTAGAATTTGAAAAAATTCTCAGCCTAAGTAGATTAAAAGAGATGCCACCGTTGGGACAATTAAAATAAAATACAAATAAAAAGCATTCCTTGAACAAAACTAAAGGTTTAAAGGTTTGATTACATAACATTTCTCTAGTGCCATCATAGAATAAAGAATCATAACATTTTCAATATATTTTTATTGGTTGTTTTATTTATTTACATCTTAAATGCTATCCCCCTTCACTGTTTTACCTCCACAAACCTCCTATCCTTTTCCCTCTCCCCGTGCCATTATGAGAGTACTCCCCCACCCACTCACCAACTCCTGTCTCAGCACTGTAGCATTTCCCTACCCTGAGTCATTGAGCCTCCACAGGATCAAGGCCAATGTGGATACATGGAGGATCATAACATTTTGACACTCAATGACTAGAACAAAGAATTAATTTCAGACAGCAATCTAAATCTTAGGCTAGAGCAGGGAAGTAGGCTTCAGATATGAAAATGACTTTGGCCCAGGACAGAGAAGTTGGCTCAGATATTTTGGTCATCTTGATAAGCCCTTAGGAACAGTGATCATGGGAGTGTTCATATAATTTTGTTTATTGTCTTGTTTGTTCTTTGACTATTTGCATCTATTGTATTGCTAGTTCCTCAACCTAGAACTGACCTTAATGCTTGCATGTATTTAAAATGGTATAAAAGCAAAAAGTCGGAGGGGATGGGATGAAGGTTTCTAGGGAGGGTAAATGGGGAAAAGGGATGACATCTGAAATGTAAATAAATAAAATATCCAATTAAAAAAATTAGGCAATTGATGATTGATTCCTCCGTCAGCCAGCTCAGCAGAAACAATTATCAATAGAAGTCATGGTGCTTATAAATAATCTGTGTTGGATCTGATGTCTAATAGCATGATTTGCACACAGGAGATCCACAAGTTTTGAGAATCAAAAGATTTTCACACCATTAACTATGTGCCAGCTTTCACTGAAACAGAAGTACAAAATGAAAGAAGGCTCCAAAAATTTCACAAACAGGAAAAATAAGTCTTGTGAAAAATATAAACAAACACAGCTTTGAACATATGTTACTATTTATGAGTAAGGAAGATAAGGACAAGAGTAAAGCCCCAACTCAGATCACTAATTATTCCAAGTAATGGAAACTTAATGTTTGGCAACTGTATCCTAATTTTCTACAGGTCAATACTCTATTTTCAATCCCATTTTGGATATAAGTACCATATGCCATGATACAAATAACTTACTTTCTAATAGGTCTACAGATGGAGAGGAAAGTTTCACCAGAAGAAATCATATCCAGCTTTATACCTACATGTGGTCCTAAACTATAAAAGACTGGAGTTTTCAGATGACTAGATTTAGACATGTTGCACTTTAAGTTGGTGCTATGATAGATTATGACTTTCATAGATGCTATGATGGAAGTGAATATGTCTTGCAACTGATGTAATTGTGAACACCTGGGAATTTCCTTGTATCCTGAAATATATATTCTATATATATTCTCTCTATATAAAATCTCCTTCTCCCCCACATTGATGTTCATGTCTTATGGATTTGAGAAGGCTAGGCTGATTTCATGACAGGCTTCTGTTTGGATTGGCATGGTGCTATTTGTATTCCAATGCTAATTCCACTCTCCTGGGAGGGGCTGTGGACAGGGAATGAGTCAAGTACTCAGGACTTCTTGTGAACCAATCCCCTAATGAATAAAGAAGCCAATCACTGAGAGACAAGGAGGCAGGAGTTCCGAGTTGCATGGAGGAAGAGAGGAAGCAAAAGGGAAAGTTCCTTTTAGATTGGGGATACCATAAGGGCAAGATGTAGCTACTGTGTTTCCTGCCTTATGGCAAATCAGCCAGGATTCAACACAGGAGGATTTAAATTTAATATGGTTTACAAGATTAGCATTCTAGTTCTTGTGCCCAGAGATTGAGTTACCATTGTTTCTGAACTGTGTGTGGTGTTTTCCTTCTCACAGTGACTCAACTGAGTTAAAGAGAAAAAGGTATGGTGGCAAAGCGTGATGTGGCCTACAAAGGCTGTGGACATTTTGAAGCACTGGGATGGTGTGGTAGTGACCCACCAGTGGGAAATTATTGAACTGGGTGGAGAGATTTTGGAGCTCTGGTGCCATGTGGCCCTCTGGTGCCAGCAGTAGCACAGGAACTGCCAATCATTTTAAATACTTCTTGCTACAGGCTTCAGATTGGCAGTTAAGAAGAATAGGGCTAAATCGCTGTTTCCAAGAACTCGGCAAGTCCAGGCAAATCTAGGCCTTAGAAGCTGCTCTGCCAACTGGCTTGAAGCAAGGACAATGGGCCAGTAGCAGTTCTCAGACCTTCCCAGCAAATTTCCACATCCCAATAACGGAATGTCTATAAAGTTGGATCCTACAGATTAACATAAATGTTATCTACCCTGATTTCCCTAATGTTGTAGTAAGTATTTAAAATTGTCCACTTGTTAATCTGACTTAGTTGCAGTGGCTCTGCCTAGCCTAGCTACCATGTTTCTTGGCCGGAGGCCATGTGCGTGCTGCAGGTAGAAATGGCCAACTAGAAACACCTGCCCTGCCACCCATGAGACGTCAGCATGGGAGATGGCTCAATCTCCCTTGCTGTCTCTGCAAGGCTGGGCATTGCCTAGTCCATCCTGCCATCCACGTGGGCCCAGTAGAAAGATGAGACTCTAATGCTTAAAGATTAATCAAAGGCTTATGTATTTGATAATGATTAGTAACAAGATACCCGTACAATCAGAAGTGTAATCCAATACCCAACGTAGATATACCAACTACCTTTGAATGCTACAGACACGTGAACATCTGCCTCCATCCCCTCTCTGTCTCTTGTTCTCCTCTCCCTTCTCCTAGCTCCTCCTCTTCCTTTTTCTCCTCTCCTCCTTACTCTACCTCTTCCTCTCTTAACTCCTCCAACCTTAGCTCCTCCTACACCCTAATGTGTTTTAAATGACACCTATAAACTCACTTGGTTGTCTCCGTATCTTAGTAATGGGGATATCCAAGTATACTAGCCTTCTGTAGAATAAAGCAATCTGCGTTTACATACTATTTGAGTCTGTGGGATGTCATTTGTTTTAGAGAATCATGGATCCTTACAAACTCTTGTGTTATAATAAAAATACAAATATAATTAAGCTGAGCATACAAAGATGGGGCAATTTTGTTGTACTATGTGAATGGGTCCACTGAAACTTTGGTAAAATAAAGTCTGAAGACCTTATTAGGGAAGAATGACTTCTGAACCAAGAAATCTAGGCGCCCACTATAAGCTGGTAAATATGATGAAACAGAGTTCTATGAACTTCCAGAGAAAGAAAGCCACCTGGTGCTTTTAACCTTGTTTGATCAACATCAGGCTTAAAATATTATAACTTTGTGAAAATAAATATATGATGCTATATATTATTGTGTTTGGAATAATTCATTATGGTAGCAATAGAAAATATACAGTGGACACTGAAACAAAGAATTTATTATTGATACCAGATAGCAAGGTTCTATGGCATCAACATGTATATAAGCCACATATTATGAATGAAACAATCAGGGGACTGAATTGAGACTAAGGAAGCCATCACAATACAAAACCAAACTACTTGTTTAACAAAAGAAGCAGTGGGCAATGATTGATTTAGAAAGGGAAGGTTGCATGAAAGTTTGATAATTATCCATTAGTAATAAAACAATGTTAAAATATAATTACCTTCTTGTGTTCAAATATCCTATACATACACACACACACACACACAGAAACATACATACACACATGCATACAGATAAATTGGTAGAGATAGAGATAGAGATGGAGATAGAGATAGAGATAGATAGATAGATAGAGAGAGAGAGAGAGAGAGAGAGAGAGACTAAAGGCATGGATAAACAACATTTTGCACTGCCTTTATAAGACCAAAATTCAGAATATTTAGTCATTCAGTGACCTTTGTAAACCAGCATAATCCCTAATTGCCACATAGACCATTACAGAAAACCATGGCTAATCAATATGTAGAGTTGTAGAGCCTGCTCTCAAGGGATACATTTAAAATAAAACCTCTACAGAGGAGGGGAAAGATTGTATGAGCCAGATGATCAGAGATTTAGAGGTAAGGTAGTGTCTGCTAATAACGTCAGAGGCTACACTCTTCAAGTCTCTACTAATTCCTACTTAAGCAAGTGTTGAACAAAGAAAATAGACATGCTATATTGAGCAGCAGGGGACCTCAACTCTACCCAAAGAACTACAAGCAACTAAGAAATGTTGAGAGAAGGGGAAGTAGTCTTACCTTATGAAGGGCACAGCAAGGGCTTATCCAAAACCAAATGGTCAGTCCTAGAAACATGAACAAGTAAAACTGTAAAATATAAAAATTTATAATTAATATAAAATATGTAAATTAATGTTTATGCCAACAATTAAGGAAAAAAGAGAATCAAGAAGTTAAAAGAGCAAGAAGTAAAGGAAGGGAGAAATTATGTAATTCTAAAATAATCTTAAAAAGTAATAGTCCACTAAAAAGAAACCACTATAGACTTTGAATATTTCTTTAAGTACTTCTTGGCCATTCAAGGTATCTCTGTTGTGAATTCTCTGTTTAGCTCTACACTCCACTTTTGGAGTGTGTTGTTTGGTGCTTTTGGACGTTTGCTTTTTGAGTTCTTTATATATTTTGGATATTAGTTCTCTATCAGATGTGGGGTTAATGAAGGAATTTTTTTTCAATTTGTAGGTTGGCAATATGTCTTATTGACTATGTACTTTGCCTTATAGAGCTTTTCATGTTCATGAGGTCTCCCCACTCCCCCAAAAAGGATTTAGATATATGACTCATTAAGTTCCTCAGTGACCTTAGCAGAAACAGAGAAGAAATTCAAAGTGTATGAAAGATTCATGGAGCAACCACCTCCCTAATAGAATGTTTACCATGACATACACAGGAGACAACAGGTTTCTGATAGTTTTATACCATGAGCTGAATGTAAGATTTTTTTTTATTGGATATTGTATTTACTTACATTTGCGATGTCATTCCCTTTCCCCATTTCCCCTCCCTAGAACCCCCTATCCCATTCTCCTCCTCCTTTTTGCTTTGATACCATTTTAATTACATGCATGTATTAAGGTCAGTTCTAAGTTGAGGAACTAGCAACACAATAGATGCAAATAGTCAAGGAACAAGCAAGACAATAAACAAAAATAGTCAAAGAACAAGCAAGGCACAAAACACAATTATGTGAACATTCCCATGATCACTGTTTCTAAGGGCTTCTCTGGATGACCAAAATATCTGAGCTGACTTCCTTGTCCTAGCCTAAAGTCATTTTCATGTCTAAAGCCTACTTCCTTGTACTAGACTAAAATTTAGATTCCTGCCTGAAATTACCTCTTTGTTCTAGCCTAATATTTAGATTCCTGCCTGAAATTATTGCTTTGTTCTAGCCTAAGATTTAGATTGCTGCCTGAAATTATTTCTTTGTTCTAGCCTAATGTCAGATTCCTTCCTGAGGCCTTCTTAAATTGTCCTTGGCCAATGTCATATTCCTGCCAAGCAGCCCATTTCCTTGTCCTTGGCCCATATCAGATTCTTGCCAAGTAGCCCCAAAGGCACTCTGCCTCTCCCCCTTTTTTATTTCATTAACAAGACTGAGCCTGTCTTATATCATTCTGACAAGAATGCCTTCTTTACCCATCATGGAATATGCATTATCAAAAGCAATGCACTTATGTCTTAGGTTGGTAAGGCTCTGTGCAGAATCTTACCTGTCCTTGGCTTGCCAGCCTGTTAGTTTAATAACTCTGTCTGGGGGTCCATTTTCAGGCTCAAATCACGTACTTTGGCTACCAACGTGTTGATGTTGTTAAAAACAAGCTTTAACACAATGAACAGGAATAAAAGTATTCCCAGGACAAAAAGGGCTAGCATGATCAACTATATATGCCATTCTAGAAGCTTGAACAAAACAGAAATACTGACCTCAGGCCATGGGTAAGTTTATCAGCAGTATCTTCTACAGCAACGCTCAGCAGAGCAGCATTCTTAAAATTCATAAACTGCCAGCTTTAACTGAAGTAAACTTGATCAGTTAATGAAAGTCACCTCCATTGAGGGACTGCTAGTACAGTTGAGGTCATACCTGTCTGAATATCCTGGTCCTCTAACAGGGCTAAAGGACTTTCATTTTTTGTATGGCAATAATGCATGATGGAAGAGAATAATGGTTTTATTGATTCTAATGAGGAAATAGGCTGGGTGAACTGCACATTATAACAACACATTTCTCTGGTGATCAACATATCTGGATATTGAGCAAATCAATTGTGACACAAAAGTCAAGGCAGCAAAGGGAGAAAATTGATATTAAGGCAGCGGTGTTGGGCCTCATACAACAGGTGAGATTCTTTGATGTGCAAGCCTGAAGGAAGAGTATGATTCCTGGAGGCTATGTTGAAAGCTGGATGCAGTAGCTTATGTTTTTAATAACAACATTCCTACAAAGAGATGATGATGAATACAAGAGAATAAAACAAAATATCATATAATCTCACACTGGTGGAAATAACAATAGATGCCCTGTATAACAAAACTAGATTGAAAGAGAGAAGGTGAAATATTGTCCACTGTCTCTACACTTATGCCATCTACACACACACATTCACACACACACACACACACACACACTAAATAAATAAATAAATAAATAAATAAATAAATAAATAAATAATCAGTATTTAAAGAACACAGATGTGCCAAGTTTTTATAATATTCCTGTTACCTACGAGATTTCTCTAACTCCAGATTGGCGTCATTGCTTTTAACAAAAGTAGTCTTCAAATTTCTGTTAAGAACATAGACAAACTGTAAAATACCCCCACATCAGAATTGTTTTCAATGAAGCCAAAGGAAAATTACTCATGTAATTTTGTATCACTTAGCTGTGTACCTTCCAAAAGCATTACATTTTGACAGCCTAATGAATGATGCTGAAAAGCTTTTTTAGGTTGTTTTTCAATGACTATCACTTCTTCTTTGTTATTACAGCTGTGTCAAAAACTCACAGGTATCAGCTTGTCATAAAGGGCTCCTTAGTATATAAACATTCCAGCTTTGTGATTTAAGTTAATGAAATTTGGCAAACTGTTAGGATAGGACATGGATTGTTGCATAAGAAAATAAAAATGCTCAAACAAGTTTAAGGTATGAATTATCATCTAGGCAATTTTGAAATCACCTAGAAGACATGCATTCATCTGGGCATGTCTATGAGGGTATTTCTAGAGAAGCTTAAACAAGGAAGGAAAGCCCACCATGAACATGGTTGGCACGATGCAATTAGCTAGTGTCCTGAACCAACTTTGCAGAACAGGTGGCAGAAAACTAATTTAGCAACAACATTCTTCTCTCTGTCACCTGACTATGGACACATTGTGACCGGTTGCCTCCTGCTTTCATTTTCATGATGGACTTTATAATACTAAAATGCAAGCCAAAATAAATCTTTTCATTATTAAGTTGTTTTTCAGTAGCATTTTATCACAGCAATAAGAAATTCAACTAATAGGCAAAGATTTTATTTGACTTCCGATGCCTTTTGGGGATCTACCAGTCTTACTATGAAGAAGCAGCCAAAGTTTTTTGATAAATTTAGATATTAAGGTGGAATGAACAAATGTGGAGGCTGAAAAATGGGAATAAGTATAATGCTTCTTGTCACAGGAAGTTGTAGATTGAGGTAGTGTATTTTACTTTTATACTCTCTCAACATTGTTAAATACCATTCTATCCTGTTCTCAAGTATAACTGTCTTTATTCATAATCTTGTTGTTATATTTATGTTAACATCTCATCTTTACAATATCTCTCTGAACCTGTGGTTCACTATAAGAATGTACTTCTATGGAAAATGAGACTCATAACAACAGGTTCAGTTCTCTCTGCCTCTACAAGATAAAACTGAATGAAAGAAACTTAAAAGTAAAGAAAAAGCTGAATTTTCACTAACAATTAAAATGTAGCATGTTTTTCATCACAGAAAAGAGCTTTAAAAGGACAGAAAGATGTTTCCCTACAGCTGATCCACCTTTTGGTAGGAATGACTCTAAGTAGCTTTATAAGTTCTTTTTTGTTCCTTTCAGAAATATTTCTCCTACAGCAACCAAGATTCATTAGATATTTTTCAGTTCTCTGTGGCATATCAACCAAATTAATAGTCCTTTACTCCACCATTGATGAAATTATGTGATGATTAAGAGTTTGTTAAAAGTTATAATCTCATACATACTTTGGTGTTTGTCATCTCCCACCACATAGCTATCACAATAAATTCAACAACTTGAAGGATTCTGTAGAGACATAGCCTGAGATTCTAAGTATATTTGGTATAATTGATCCAAATTAGGAAGCATGTTACATTTTCTACCAACAGCTAAAGTCATCCTTCTTTTTATAAAGCAATAAAAGGGGTCTCTGAAATTATACTCTCAAGCATAATCACACCTCACATTATTGTTCTGTTTACAATATGCATGCATGCAGCTGTTGATCCTTAGAAAATTTATACTCTGTTCTTAGCTGCTTCTGAGGATAACTAATTAAGTAATGATTCTCTTTACTTCCACCTTGAGAACCAAGACTTCCTTTTGTGATTGATTAAATGCCAAGATAAAGACTGTGTTCAATAGACTTTATGACAAATATCAGTGCATTAGGTTATAGGTTAAATTTTGAAGTATAGCATGAGGCTTAAGAAGAGGAGGATTGCTGTAGGCTTATATTTTCAAAGCATACTTTACTAAGTGTACTTAAATGATTTAACCTCCTCCCTAGCCCAACATTCACAAGAGGTAAAAGAAATATTAGTAGGACAAAGGAGGATGTAGACCTTTTTATTAGTAGTTCTCTGGGGTGAATCAAATCTGTGTTGTCAGGATATCAGCAGTTCAGTTCACATGAATCAGCAGCAGTAGCTGGTGATTCACTATTCATGATTCAGCAATGGCAGTTCAATCCAGAAGAAACCATGAGACTCTGTCACTTGGCCAAGTCTACAGAAGTGGCAAGAAGCCGCTGGAACACCACCAGAAGTTCTTTGGTGCATTCCTCTCTATGTCACCACAACAAATGATGATCAGTAAAGAGCGACAAAGTGAACTAATACCACACAGTGTCATCCACTGTCTGTTGGGTTATATTTACATCCTTCCCAGACATCACATATTCTCATAAGTGTCTGCTCTAGCAAAGAATCACATATCCTTTTTCCAGACAGCTTCAGGAAAAACTCCATGTGTCTTAGCAAAACGTACTCCCACATGTCTACTTCAACAAAAACATCCTCTCATAAGACAGTTTCCAGAAAATCATCACATGACACCACTGAATCTCAAAAAAAGAAAGTAAACAAAAGGAGAGAGAGAGAGAAAGAAAGAAGAAAAAAACAGAAAATTCCATTGAACAGGAAGTACATATTAGTGTCCTATACGGATTACTTTGGGTAAATCAGAGAAACTCTAAGTTGACCTTTAAAAACCTCAAATGACATTTTTTCAGAAAAAGCAATATTGAACATATAATACAAGTAGCATGTGTGTTCAGCATATTTTGTTTGTTATTTAACCATGTGCCTTAGTCAGGGTTTCTCTTGTTAAACCAAAACGGCATGACTGAAAAGCAAGCTGGGGAGGAAAGTGTTTATTTAGCTTACACTTCCAGATCACTGGAGGAAGTAAGGGCAGGAACTCAAGCAGGGCTGGAACCTGGAGGCAGGAATGATGCAGAGGTCATGATGCATACTGGTTTGTTTCACCTGGCTAGCTCAGCCTTCCTTCTAATCAAGTCCAGGGATGGCACCACCCATAATGTGCTGGGCCTTCCTTCATTGGTCACTAATAGGGAAATTGCCTTAAAGCTGGATCTCCTGGATCTCCTGGAGGCATTTCCTCAACTAAGGCTTTTTTCTCTCTAATGGCTCTAGTTTGTGTCAAGTTGACACATAAAATCAGCTAGTATACAATGTTTCCGATTCTAAATGATTTATGCAATGTTATAGAACTTTTGTATCTTGAATCTAAACTTTAATAGTTGTATTATAAACTGAGAAAGTGCTATGTTCTTTGTGATTGATTCTTTGTTAATAATAGTCTTTCACATGAGTAAAAAATTAGAATTCTTTTTAACATTATAAACTATAAAAAAAGGGTTCTCTTGAAAAAATATTTTACATTATTCATTTAAAACAGATTCTTGTTAGTATCCTGACCCTAGATGGAATTATGTTCAAATAAATTGTCAATACATACCAACATGACAGTTCATGAATGTTTTCAGGGGCAAGCTGAAAGAAAGTAAATTTTCGTCTCATTTTCTTTTGTAACAAATAGCTAAGACACGTGGTCACAGTTTAAATTTCATGCCCTTGATTCAGTTATAACTATAAAAATAAATCATGTTCTTATTTCTGCTCACCACTACTACTACTGAATAGCTGAAAGGGAAAACCAGCTTTGCTGAGTCTTGGCTTCCACAGAATCTCTTGTTCAGGGTAATGTTTCCTATAATTACTTTTAATGACTGCTGAGTGTCCCACAGTATGCAGTGTTTGTGTGATATGAAAACTACATTTAAATTCTCAACAGAGTTCTAATTAGAGGCCATACAATGTGGAAGACACTTGTTTTTCAGTTGCTTATGAAGTAAACTCACCTCAAGAAATTAGCTTATAAACTACATTGATTCTTTCCAATATACTCTGACCGTTGTTTTTTATTACTAACGTCTTTCTATCTTATGTTTATAGCATTTTATTTTTATTCCCTTATACCCCAGGAAAAACAGATAAATATTTGAGGAAGAAATTCTCCAGTGCCTATATATGTGGGTGTTCATTTTCAGTGAGAGAATAAAATCATCAAAGCTTACAATTTAAATTTCTGTGTTCTGCTTAATTGAGGACCCAAGTGCTCAATCATAGATTGCCTACAAATGCCTTATAATCAAGTGGGAAAGATAAAAACAGTGAGGTTAAAGAATCTCTTGTCAAATAATTATACTGTTTTAAATCACATATACTTCATCAAATTTAGTAAATTTCCCATCTTTGTTCTTTTCCCATCATTTCTGTCTCTGAACTTTAGTTCCCTCCATTCTAACTTCATTAAAAGGCAGTCCTCAGTCCTCTGCAGATGGATATAGCTGCAGATTTGTTGATTTATTGCAATTTATTAAATGGAACCCATTCTTTTATATAAGTATAACTACAGAAGATGAAGATGATCACAAAATCACTATAGGCTAAACCATAGAAAAAGTTACAGGTCCTAATATGACCTTTAAAATAAGGGCTGCTACACAATTCTTTCATATATTGATTTAGCAAAAATACCATTCTTCTCTAGATACGTGAGGTAAAAATAATAAGGTTCCTGAGTAATAGTAAAGCAACCTGGCTAAATAAATTGTAATTAAAATATAATTAATGTGGAAAAAAAGAAAAGAGAATTGAATGATGAAAGGTGCAGAGATCTAACACAAAAAATGGGTCAAATCATTTAGACTTGAACAGAAATGGATCCCTGATTTATTTATTTTATGTTGCTGACAATTGAATTCAGAGCCTTACAGATACTAAGGGCTTACCAAAGAGCTACTTCCCAATCCAGAAAAGTAGTTCTCAAAAACAAAGAAATATTTCAATAGTCCATGTAGGAAAGTAACTTAGAATGCACCTAAACTAGACTTCAGAAAATATAGAATCATATAAGAGAGTTAAATAAAATATATTTTAAAGAAAAAGTTTAATCAAAATGCCTACATGAACATTCAATTTCTAAATTCTTGAATAATAGGTATGTTTCAAGATATAATTCATTTTGACTCAAGGTTTATTCTTACATACATATCTTTAAATGTTCATTGATTACATAAAACATTATAGTATTCACAACTGTTTTCTAAAACCTAAAGGAATTGTGATGAGAACAGCAGTAAATATGTGTCCTAATTATTGTGTTCTGACAGTGGAAGTTCTCTAGCTTATACTCAATTATTCAGAACGGTTAGCTTTCTCATCAGTTACACAGAACCTGGGGCCCAGACACCATGGTAAGTATTAACAGCTAGAGAAACTCTGTAGACTAAGGAAGGATCACTTTAGCTCAAAAGATGAAGATATCAGTTTTGAAAAACAGTGATATTTTGTTTCAACTAATATAGGTAGATTGGTCAATCAACTGATGATAGATTAGATAGATAGATAGATAGATAGATAGATAGATAGATAGATAGATAGA
>NW_021604565.1:21456909-21461639 GCF_004785775.1 Grammomys surdaster | reverse complement strand
AGATAGATAGATAGATAGATAGATAGATAGATAGATAGATAGATAGAGATAGATAGAGATAGATAGAAGATAGACAGATAGACAGATAGATAGACAGATAGACAGATAGACAGGTGGACAGATGGACAGACGGACAGACAGACAGACAGACAGACAGACAGACAGACAGACAGATAGATAGATAGATAGATAGATAGATAGATAGATAGATAGATAGATACTGATGATACCATGGGAAGATTGTCTGAATTAACAGCTTCAGTTTCTTTACAGGCATGTTTGCAAAGTGCTTTGTAAATTAAAAAGGTTTTAAAATAGGATGACATATAGGGAATCCAAAGGTAATGAGCAAATATTTTTTATTTTATGGGAGTAATTCATACTTTTTAATGAATGTGATTTTACCCATGTAACATTAATTGAAGAAGTCAGCACTCATATCCTTAGTCAATTTTTCAATGCAGTTTCAAGTAGTTTTAGTATAGTTAATAGTGTTAGACATGGTTAATGCTCTTTAAGAGAGAATACTATTGGCTTAAAGGGTTTTGAAGGGCTTCTATGTAACATAAAACAAACAATAATGTTTCTGACTTAGAAAAAAAGCAGAGAAAATGCTTGCTAAATCCCAGTTTTAGCATACTACCTGATTTTAGAATGCGTACTACTTCAGTAGGACATCCCATATGTCCTATAATAGAAGAAAGAATTTCACATAACTCTACTCAAATCATTATAAAGTAAGGTCTTAAAATGTTGAACCTTTGTGTCAGACTTCTGTAGAGTGTTGCCAGAGGGTATAAAGGTTTTGACTATCTCTTACTTGAGATATATTTTCCCCCTCTCCCAAGTTGTTATAAATGACATGCCAAATTGTATTACATGCTAGATCCACAACTCAAAAAGGGGGAAGACATTTAGTTCCTAGTAAGAGAAACTGGATATGCTCCTACAGGTTTGGTGACAACCATAATTAGTTCCTTTGTGCATTTAAGCATTTCCCACTGAGATAGATTAAATGCATCCAGCTGAGGAAGAGAGAATATATTCCATATTACATTACATCACAGAGGCCTATGTTTAGTGAAGATTAAAACACATTAATCTATACAATATGAATCCTGAAATTCTTCTCAATATGATTATCTGTTTTCCTTTTAGCATGCCTTAGGGTATTTGTGAACCTGTGCAACTTAAAGTAACAGTTTCAGAAACATTTGCACAATCCTACTGCCTGAACACCCATTCCAGAAATCAAGGCAATCCAAATAGTTTTCAAACTAACCCCATGGATGTTATTGGCTCTTTTTACTGTAGTGACATTTACAATAATTGGGCAGAATTTATGGTGTCAAAATAGCCTGTACCTTTCACAAACCAAGGTGGTGTTACCAGTGTGTGCCATAATCTTTGCCTACAGCATACTCATATTTTTACAAAATAAAGCCATTTCACTGTTGTCATGAAGGGGTAGTACAATTATCAATTGGATAAAGCCTCAACCCATGAATACACATGGTTTGCGTATTGTATGAGACACAATGTGAAGTGCACATTAAATGGTTCTGTTGGGTAGTAGAGCAAGCACTAATAGCATTGAATGTCAAGCCTCTGAATTAGGTGCTTTGTTCCTGAAATATAATTTTTACATGAAAGAGCAAATGACAGATAAACAACAGTTATTTAGGCTGGTATTTGGCAGATATTTTGCTTAAAATAAACACAGTGAATCTAACTCTTCAATCAAAATAACTGACAGACTGTGTTGTCAATAATAAAATTTGTACTTTTGAGAAAGAAGTAGAATACTGGAAAGCATGTCTACCTCTGTGAGCCTGACACATATTTTTATAAAACCAGCATTGATGTTGGTGGGTGTGATGTGCTGACACTGGGTTAAAGAATACTTTTCAAAAAGACTTGTAGCTATGAAGTTCTTAGCTATTCACTTGATGTGATAAATTCCAGCTCTATCCTTTTTCATAACAATTTAATAATTTCATTTTTCTCTATGGCTGAATCAAATTTCATTATGTATACATCTATAGTTTCACCATCCATTTATCTACTGTTGGTGACTTGGGCTGATTCTATCTCCTAACTATTGCAAATAGAGGGGCAATGCATATGGATGTGCAATTAGCTCTCTGACAGTATAGAGTCTGAGTATGTATCTAGAAGCTGGACCACATGGTAAGTCTTATTTGAACACTTTGAGCAACAACCACACTGAATTCTATAGTGACTTTACTACAACTTCACCTGTTGTCATTCATTGTCTTCAGCAAGCAAAATCAGCCTCAGTATATACATTCCAGCTTTTAGTGTTTATGTATTTGATATGGTTCATGATACTACACTGAGGATGATGAGAGGGAGAGTTAGGTTTTGAGGGAAGTGGAGGGAAGTACGGGGAAATGTGAAATGAAAATGGAAAAAAGGCAACCGAGAGTAGACATTTACATGTGGGGTGACAGATGATGAGAGAGAAGAGGAGGGGGTAGACAGACACAAACAAAGAATGTTTAAAAATATCTACTATTTTGTATACAAGTAAATGAATATATACAATGATCAAAGTATTTGAGCACTACTGAGTTGGGTAAGAGTCTGTGTCCCCTGGATATCAAATAATATTTTTTATGGTTATATAGCATCATTAGTGACTCCATACTAAATTCTCTCTCTCTCTCTCTCTCTCTCTCTCTCTCTCTCTCTCTCTCTCTCCTCTCTCATATTTCTTTCCTTAAAAGCTAGTGACAGTAAAGTTCTTTCAATGCTTCAGTTCTACTTATTTCACATATTAGATCTATTCTAGGGTCACGGAATGTGCTAGTGACAGTAAAGTTCTTTCAATGCTTCAGTTCTACTTATTTCACATATTAGATCTATTCTAGGGTCACGGAATGTGCTAATTGCTTCTAAATCAGTACCAGCAGATCAGAACCCAATAGCCTCAGGTTCTTTAATATCTGAACATCTGTCTATCCTGTCAGTTAAGAACTTGATGGGAAAAGGAAATGCTATTCTAGACACATACTTCTTTATTCTCCAAATAAAGTCACTGTCTCAGATGTTGTCACCTGAATTTCTCTTAGCTTATTATTTTATCTTCTTCTTTGCTGAACATTACAATTATCTATCATTTGAAACACTGTAACAACCTTTTAGCGGGTTTGCTGTCTCCAGCAATCTCTTAAAATTCATTGTCTGTAATGTAGCCAAAGGGATATCTCAGTGTTTTCTGTGATGAAACTTTCCCCATAAGCTTCAGGATAAAATTAAGTCTTTGAATATCAGACCTTCATGATCTGGGCCACATCCACTCAATACCTTCATCTCTCACCACTGCTCAAAGGAAGGGCTAGAATTTCAATGCCTATCTCTCAGACAAATGATTCCACATCTCATCTCTAGGCAACATCAAAGAACACTTGAGTTGAAAGGAGCTTTGGAGATAAAGTAAGTATATAATTTATCATCTAAACCAGGGCAGCTTTGAGAGAGAAAGGATAGATACATTTAATAATTACACTGTGATGCCAGGTACTAACCAGGGCTGAAATGGGCAAAGTTTGCATCAACAAACTCTCAAAAGAGAACAGAAATTATTACAGAGTAATGCTGGGTCACGATAATAGCGGCACTAGAATAAGCCTTCTATGTGCCCTTACCTAGTGCCTCTCCTCATTTTTCTGTTTGTTTGCTTGTTTGTTTGTTTGTTTGTTTTACTATAAAACCAAAGGCGTAGTGTGTGCATTGTTTATTTATTTGTGTGGTGCGGTTGAAACCCAGAATCTAAAGCATGCCAGGCAGCTGTTTTTCCATTGACTGAAGCCACAGTCTACTTCCAACTATTTTAACTCAGCCATTAAGTTGCTGTCTATACATAAGGCCCTTGCATTATGCATCTCATCTAAATAGAAAGAGGAGGAGAGAAAGCATAAAACAAAGGCTTTTAAAGTTAGATGGGGATATTCATAAATATTTCAATAACTTATCACCATTTGACCTTTCTGATGTTTAAAAAAAAAAGTCTTGTTGTTTATCTTGATGTCTGACAAATCCAACAAATAAAGTTCACAGGAGCCTGATTCGCATGGACTGATTGGAGAAAAGAAGCTGGCCACTTCATTTTTGTCCTGTAGCAGTTGAAGTCACACAGACTGGGGTGAATTTCTGAGGCTAGCCCTCCCTTGGATTTTTTTTCCCTGAGACCAGATGAGTGGACAGATTGAACGTAGCTAATGCTGGGTGGATGCACTTTTCTGCTCTCTAACGTTTTCAGTAGACAGGAACTGCCACTTGCATGGTTGATGAGTGGCTTCCCAGGTCACAATACTTGACCCTCTTCTAACTCCTTGCCTAGGTTTACATAAGACAAATATCACTTGATTACTCTGTTCCTCATCCTCATCAGATAAATACGCAGATGTACTAGGATATCTTCCACAATGTTTGTACAGTTGCATAAAATGCAAAGTGTACTGAATTGTCTTCCTTTGGATCCGGAGTGAGTGTTATGAGCCTGGGAATATAATTCAGTGGTTGATGCTTGCCTAGTTCAATCTCTGAGTTCTGTACCTAGCGCTGAAAAAAGATATGCATAGAAGCATTCTCAGAGCCATTTTTTGTACCCTGAAAGAGACTGTGGTTGAGCTAATGCGGATAACTCCAATATAATAATGCCAGGAAACTTCTAGAAGTCTCTCCCTCCCTCCCTCCCTCCCTCC
>NW_021604565.1:21445457-21456509 GCF_004785775.1 Grammomys surdaster | reverse complement strand
GTCTTGACTGGGCGCCAACGGGTGGCTAAACTCTGACCGTTCTACTCCTCCCACTACCTCACTGTTTCCCCTGCTCTCTGGATCTACTCCCTTTCTCTCTTACTAGAAGGCAGCAATCTTCTAAGAGATAATAATAAAATATTATATCATAAAACACTATTACATTAGAGTTAGAGAAGACAAACAGAAGGAAAAAGCCCACAGGAAGGCACAAGAATCAGAGACTTATCTCCATACTCAAGAATTTTATAAAAACTGGACTAGAAGACATGTGGCAGACCCCTGCAGGCCCTTCCATATTACCTGAGCCTCTGTGGGTTTACATGATATCTCCTTGTGTTGACTTGGAGGGAATTGGTGGGTTTTGTTTGACTGTTGGTTTTTTTGTGGTGTTTTGTTTTGTTTCATTTCATTTTGTTTTGTTTTGTTTTTTGGCATCCTTTATCCTACCTGGTTCTTACACTCCTGCTTTTTCTTCTGCAGGATTCCCTGAGCCCCGAGGGAATAGATTCAATTGAGACATCCTATGTAGGGCTAAATATTTCAAGGTGCCTCATTCTCTGCATATTGTCTGGCTGTGGGTCTCTGTATTTGTTTCTATCTGCTGCAGGAGAACACTTCTGTGGTGATTGCCGAGCAAGACACTATTGTTCTGTCTTTGGCATTCATTATATTGTTTTTTTTTTCCTTCTTTGTACTTCTGTTCATTTGTTTGATTTGATTGGTTGGTTGGTTGGTTGGTTGGTTGGTTGGTTGGTTGGTTGGTTCTTTCAGATGAGTTGGGTAGGGTTAGGTTTATCCTTGTTTGTTTGTTTGTTTTTTGTTTTTGTTTGTTTGTTTTTATAGAATAGAAGTATTTGGTTTTATCTTAGGTCTCTGGGTGATTTAGTTTTACTTTCTTGGTCATACAAGCAGTGGTGTGGTCCTTAAGTCAAATTATATTGTTTGATTCTACAGATTGTAGCTTGGTTATCACTGACTTAACAGTACATAAGGAAATACATATTATATTTACATTACTGGGTCTCAGATACCTCTCTAGCCTCCTGTTCTCACAGCAACATGTGTGTCATTATATATATTGATTGCACATTAACTTCATTTGTAATTAGATGTATCCTTAATGAGGAAAATCCTACAACAGGTGAAGAATAAAATAGCAATACTTTCTTCTTTCAATGTTAGAGACATCAAAGTTCTCTCAGTGGCTTTGTTCTGTCCCATACCACCTTAGATCCTATTCTAAGTTTGTTGAATGTGCTAATGACTCATCAATATCACCAGACCAGAATCCAATATTCTTAAATACTTTTGAACCTGAATATCTGTTAATTTTTCACATGTATGCAAGCTTTTTCATTTGTATGGTCATTTCTGTAGAAAAAAATATTTGCCAATGATAAAAGAAGGCTGAGACCTTGAGTCCTGGAGTCCTTGATATAAACACTAATACTCCCAGCATTAGAGTTCTGAGGGGGTAGGTTTAGGAGGAAGAATAGGAGGTAGAAATAGAAGAAACAAGAAAGGCACACAAACTCACACACACACACACACACACACATATACACACACATGCAGAAAGTCTGTGTGTGTGTGTGTGTGTGAGAGAGAGAGAGAGAGAGAGAGAGAGAGAGAGAGAGAGAGAGAGGGAGAGGGAGAGGGAGAGGGAGAGGGAGAGAGAGAGTAGTGGAAGTGAGACCCAATATATTCATTTCACATAAAGCTAGTGTAGAGGGAAAAATCAGCATAAAAAAAGAAAAAGAAAAAAACAATCCACCAGAATCATTCACCCTGGCCATTTTCTTAGTACAGGAAGTCATTTAGGTTTAGTTTCCATTGAAACGGTCTGTAATGTGCATCAATTTCAAATATAATATATACATATCCATAATGTGCATAACTTACTCTTACTTTTAATATCATTCAATGTGCATGCCATTGTAATCAGTGTACCAGAGCAGCCCTGAATTTTACTTCATTCTTTCTATTACACCATATCAAAGTTTCTTCTCTGTGGAGATGAAATATGGGTAGAGAATATCTTGGTTTCTTACAAAGGTTATGGTGTGCATAAACCTAGTATCTGCCATATGTTACAATGAACTCTTGTGCTCTGCTGTGGCTTTTTACCATTAAGATTAGTTTATTTCCAAAATAGTCAAACAGGGGTATATTTAAATAACAGATATAAATAGAAAATCAACCATAACACCCTCTTACAACTTACAAAACAAATCGAGATTTTTTTTGTCCATATCCTATGATTGCAAGCTATTCATTTGACATGCTTATATGATCAGATAGAAAATTATATTCTATTTTTTATAATCTGAGGTAATGCATACATTTCATATTTTGTTGTTGACAAGAATTGCTTTGAAATATAAATAATGCCCCTCACCATTGAAAGATGGCACAGTCTTCTGTTTTTCCATCCCACATGAGTCATAAAACAAATATAGAAATAATTTAAGCCAAAGACAAAATTATCATTCCATCTAAGAAGGCATTTTCTTGTAATGGAGTGAAATTTTCTTAAGTGTTTTCTATTAAGGGCATCCCAACAATATTCTTTTAATTCTGTCAGTACATCAATCTTTATCACTTACATGAAAAAATAAAACTAAATAAATGTCCAAAGTTTTTAAATGTGTCTCCTTTCTTTGGAATCTAGATTTCCTAGAAAATAATTTAACAATAGATTTCCCAAGAAACTACATTTGATAGGGATATATAGTAATATATGGTAGTATTTTCTTATCAACAATATAGACTTTTATTCATTTTTTGAGAAGATACCGAGATCACATGAAAATTGTCTTCCTTGTGGAAACAATAAGATCAGAAGAGTCCTTCTGATCCTCTTTAGCACAACTGAATACAAAGGAGATTAATAGAAGTTAAGCAGAATTTGAAATACCACACACAATTCTCCACTCCATGGAACTACAAAATGAAATGGTTGTGATTCAGAAGCATATATCATAACCACGATGCACACACTTACAGAGTTGAGGTGGACAATGACATCTTGGGTTGTTCGGTGCAATGATTTTGTTGATGCTATTCTCTTTTTATACTAGGGAACTTAAGATTCTTGACCATTTTGCTGGTATTTAGAACTCTTCAGAAAACTTCAGAGTTAGATACTTGGATTCGTTTAGCCATAAATACCTGCAGTAAAAGTACTTGCATTTCTCGTATAAAGTAGTGTTTTAGCATTTTCTTTCTGTACATGTTAAAAATGTTATTCTTGTATATGATGCAATTGGCAGTTCTACTAAAAATATATTCAACAGGATTCTACCCATTTCCACATCCTCTAGCCATTTCCAATGCCATCTCTTTCAGCTTTCACTGAGGACCTCTTTTAATAGACATGCCTAAAAAACCAGCAGCTCCTGAGATAAGTGTGTCAGAACATTCAAGTGCTATGTCCTAGGACTTTGAATCTAGTATATTTTCTTTGATAAATCATTCAAGATAACAACTATATCATCTAAATACTAAGCCAGCATTAATGAGTAAGCTTCATCACTTTCTTCTTTTTTCTTCTGGAAAGAGAAAATTCATTCTAGGGTGACCTAATCCCATAAGTGGGCACATATGGACAGATATTGGAGGCTCCACAAAAGGAAAATAAGGTAGAGGTGGGCTTTGGAAAGTTTCTACTATATTCAGTCTAGAGACTATATTATAGTCTCTACTATATTCATGAGACTATTTTAGGACCAGAGTCTGAAGGAAATATGTTCATCTATTAGCATATAAATTAATAAATAATATTTGCCATAGAGGGAACTTCCTTCTTGAAAACTCTCTTTAGATAGGCCACACAGAAGGAGATGTTAAAAATCAGAAGAGACTGTGAGTATCCTTTCTCACAACCCCCAACATTCTAGAAAGAACACTGGTACTCAGACAAAACAAAGTGAACTATGACAAGCAACTCGCAAAACAAAGTTCAAGGGTTTCAATTCCAGGTCTTGAGCATTTTTCACAAAGCCATGCAGTTCTTTTCTAACATTAGTAATATCTTGGGATTTTTCCCATCCAAGTGAGTGTGAGGTAGCACCTAAGGGGACCTCAGAAATAAAGCAAAATAAGGTCAGAAAGACTCTACAGAAAAAAAAAAAAAAAAAAAATCCAAATACTGGCAAACAGTCAGAAACCACAGTCCTGTGGAAATGTCATCTGTCACCTTTCCCTACTTGTTGACCAGAGGAGTTGGCAACACATTCACTCAGGTTCTAGTTTTCTAGAGGTTACAGTTTGCAGCAGTGCCTCAGGGACTGCAAAACAAAGGCAGAAACGTAGATGAGATGAAACGAAACACAGAAAAATACCCCGAAAACCAGCAAGATTTTCCTTGACTGTTCTTTAAAAGCTATATGGAGCCACCTAGTGACAACATTTTATACTAACAGAATTAGAATTGTTCATAAATAGAAAAACAAGTTCACAGAGTGTAAGTTATGATAAATGGCTAGGTCAGGAGCAGAGCCTTGGTTTGTGTGTCTCGGAAACATCATTTGAGAAAAAGAAATGAGTCATCTGTCAAGATTTTCATTGTAAACTATTTTTATTTGCTTTTATTGTCACCAGAAAGCTTCTAGAACAGTTAAGAATCCTTTTTCCAATTTAATAGCTCTTCAATAAAGTGTACACGCTAGAGATAATTGGATTCCACTTTTAAATTCTTATATTTCACCCAACTGAATTAGGCTCAAAAAGTCAATTTCTTTAAATTGGAAAATATCTGTTAATGTTTTCATACAGAATGGAATGGGCTTTCTCCTATTCTGTGAACTCATAAGATTCTTTTATCAATGACACTATTTTAACAACCAAGTTATACTTCTAAGAGAACTAATGTGGCAGAAAATTGTCACTGCAATTAAAACTCTTTGTATCTCCAAGTAGAATAAAAATAATAATTGTATGTACCTATTGGAAAAGATTTATACAGAGGCACATCTAATTAGAACATTTCAGAAATGCTGTGACTCTGAATACAAACTCTGAGTCAGATCATACTAACTTCTGTTAATTCTTTGAACACCATCCTGTCCCCCTGATTGAGTTATGATAAAATAAAACATCTTAAAGCCTTTCAGAATTACTGAAAAATCTTTTTAATATTGAAGAATATTTGTATATAAATAATACAAAAATAGTTGAATACATTTTAAATCTATTATATGCTCATTAGAAAATTCATAATATTCTTCATAAAAATAATGGAATTTATGAAAAATAAAGTTCATTGCAATTTATTTTAATCACATTTGTTCTGTCAATGACCAAAGATAAGCATGAAGATGTACTTTTTTTGTTTCATTTGTTTGTTAAAATGCATGATTAGAAATAGTGTGTATGTTGGGCCCCTGTTGATTGAATCATTGATTAGTGCAGAGAAAAGAAGTGATAGAAAGAGAATGTGCAGTAAATTTTCATCTTCTTAACTGATCCAAAAGAAACATATACGAAGTACACATTGATTTCAAATTAATAAGATTCCATTATACCATATTATATATCAAATATTTGCACACTATAACTTTCCTAGTCTTGTTAAGACTATGTCCAAAAGGAAATCTTAGACACAGCATATAATACAATTAAATTAAATCATATGAGGTAACACTGATTTATTGTAATGGAATGAATGGACCTCATGGAAGAGACAATAGAGTTAATACAGATCTGGTGAATAATTTCAGGGAAAATGACAATGATAAAACCATTGTGATTGATTAAATCTGGTAGGAAGAAAGAATTATGACAACCTGAAATATAACATTTGAGGTGTTTTATTACTATTTTGAGATTGTAATTGAAATATTTCTCCCTTCCCTTTCTTTCATTAAAACCTTCTATGAAAGAGGAATATAAGATGAATTCTGATCCTTTTGTCTGACCTACAGGCCATTCTTTTTCTCTATAGTTATTGAACTTCATAGGATATGCATAAATGTATAGTATAATACATTAGTATTATAAAATAGAATTTATTTTCTACTTCTAATTACCTCACAATAATTTAACCATCTTTTTCAAGAGATTATAATGCTTCATAAGATTCTAAAAATGTTCACTCCATTGTTCAAAAAGAAATGAAAGACATAAACATAAACACGAAATCAAATGACACAAAATCCTCAGACTCAAAGTGGCCGGTTTGCAATTAATGACCAGTGATTTTCAAAGCATGTAAAAATGTTCCCATTGCTCCATTTTCTAAATGTGTCAAATATATATAAATATAGGCAATGTTGGTAGATTAGTCTCAAATACAAATCAGGTAGCAATCAGACATGGAACAACATGAGGATCCCTCAAGGTAGCCGCAGGTCCCACATAGTGCTTCCTGCTAACGCATGTTAAACACCTTGGGAGTTATCCCAGTAGATAAGTATCTGCATGTGTCACATTTTTAATATATGTTTTGTTACATGCTACAAAATTTTAATACATTTCCTCATGTTGTAATGACCTCCACCAATAAAATTATTTTTTCTAATTCGTAACTGTAATCTTGCTATGGTTGTGAATCATAATGTAAAGATCTGATATTCAGGATATCTTATAAGCAACTCCCAAAGAGGTCATACCCCCACAGTCTGAGAACCACTGCCCTAGAAACTTTGGCTCCATTGTTCTGAATACAGGACTCATAATTCTTCTCCCATCAATTCATGAGTTTCTGATGTAAAACAGTTGAAAAGCCATCTGGCAAATATTCTAGTATTCTTTAGGATTTTTAGTTGACTTTCTCAAGATTTCCTACCATGTTCTTAAATTACTTTTGTTGTTTATTTATTGCTGTATTAATCTAGCCCAACAGTAGATTTTCTAAAAAAAAAAAAAAAAAGTTTAAAATCTGATAACTGCAAAGAGAAAATAAGCAGAGATTGAAGTAATGGCCAACCAATAACCACTGCAACTTGAGACCCATCCAATGGGCAAGCTCCCATCCCTTATGCCATTTATGATACTCTATTATGTTTACAGAAAGGAGCCTAGCATAACTTTCCTCTGAGAAGCTTTCTCCAGCAGCTGATCTAAACAGATGAAGATACCCACAACCAAATATTGGATTGACTTTCGGTACCCTTATGGAAGAGTTGGGGAAACGATCAAAGGCCCTTAAAGGACATGGGAACCCCACAGGAAGACCAACATTGTCAACTGACTTGGACCCCTGGGAACCCTCAGAGACTGTGCTACTAACCAAAAAGCATGCACAGGCTGGACTTGTGTAATATGTACCAGAGGGCTGCCTTGTCCTGATTCAGCGGTAGAGGAGATGTGCCTAATCCTGCAGAGACTTAATGCACCAGGGAGAAGTATACCCAGAAGGACTCCATCCTCTCAGAGGCAAAGGTGAGAGGGAATAGAGTGAGGGCCTCTGTGAGGGGGGAATGGTAGGGTGGAAGCATTTGGAATGTAAATAAATAAGTAAGTAAGTAAATGAGTTAGTAAATAAATAATAAAAAATATCCCATTAGTGTTGGGAATGTAACTTCCTGGTAGAGCATGGTGAAAGCTTTGGGAGTTATCTCAGTAATTATGTATGTGTATGTATCACATCTTTAATATATGCTTTATATAACAGGTATTTATAGACATATACTTGCTTTCTTTATCTATTTTACTGATGGACACCTATGTTGGTTCTCTATCATATCTAGCATGACTATTGCTACAATTAATATAGAAATGTGAATATTGATTTCACGTCTATAGTATATATACAGACCCCAAAATATTAAACCCACAGAAAGTACAGAGAACAATACTGGTTTCCACCATCTGGAGGAGAGAGACAACAATGGAGCCACTTCAATTAAAAAGTAGAGGTTTCAGAAAGAAGTAAACTGTATCTATTGCATAGATGGTTGCCATAGTGAGTAAAATGAATTCTTCAGTATCAATAAAATAGTAAACTTCAAACATCTCATTATTTGATAATTAACTTCAGTTCCTTGTTTCATATCATATGTCAAAGCACTGTATTATACCTGTGGTTTATTAATTAAAATAGTTAAATTGTCTTATAATAGATAACTACATTATATTTTCATTATCTATTATATTATAATAGATAATATATGTATTATATTATAAAATATAATATATAATTATGTAATTCTCACCTCAGTTTTTTCAGATGACAAGATAAAATACTAATTAAATTTGAGTCAGTTTGTATATCTAATATATATATACATATATATGTATATATGTATGTATATATGTATATGTGTGTGTGTGTGTGTGTGTGTGTGTGTGTGTGTGTGCAAGTTTGAGGTGCCAGAAACCTGTTGTTTACCAGACCTAGACAACGTCATGTTACCAACTCATCACATTTCTAACATTAACTCACACTCAATAATAAATGTACATCTATCTTGATTTTTTTTGAAGTTTTATTAGTTACCTTGTGCCTGAAGCTACAAGCTCACCTAAATTCTAAATTTCTTCCATATTCCACTTCCTCTACCAACTCTACTTCCAAATATCTTCTAAGAATGGCTCCTCTTGCCTTTCTCTGGTCTAGGCACCAGGCTGATGCTCCTGCATGTCTCAACCACTTTCTCCTTCTCTGCTGTCACCAGCAGTTATTTTCTCCTTTGAATTCCCATTAAGTTAATGTCAGAGCATCCTTTCAGAGAATACATGTTAGTTAGAAAAAAGCACTTACCTTAGAAACATACAGAACATTGTTTTCTTGTAGTGTTTCTCAACCTTCCTAATGCTATGTCTCTTTGATACAATTCATCATGTTGTGGGAGCCCCAATCATAAACTTATTTTTGTTGTTACTTCATACTGTAATTTTTACTGTTATGAATCATAATGTAAATATATACATTTTCCAATGTTCTTAGGAGACCCCTGTGAAAGGATCATTTGAACCTGTAAGGGGTCGTGAGCTACAGGTTGAGTACTACTATTCTAAAGATTCACAGTCATTAATCATAGAGTTCAATAGAGTTCAATCACAGTCATAGAGTTCATTTTCTACATGAGTTTAAAAAATAGGTGTTGACCTCATTACATTTCCTAGTTAAAGTAAGGTAGTAAAATGATAAATTAAAAATTCATACCCTCTATTAACCAAAACAAAATAAGTTACTAGTTTATATATTGGGTTAGAAACCAATAAAATGTAACTATTTTACAAAAGTTTTTAAGTTTTATATAAACAAAACATAGATGTTTGCATAGGTTACTTGGGTGTATATGAATATACATATAATGATAAAATATTCACATAATACTTTTTATATTTATTTAAGTATTTGACATCACTAATAACATTTTCTGACGAGACTTCAATTTTTAGTCTATTTTTGATTTTGTATAAATCAAAAGAAAAAACACACATACTCAACAAAGATAACTTAAAACATTGAGATTCACGTATATAAATTTTGAGTGACAGGCCCACAGTAGCCAGCATATCTGAATTTTACCACACATTACCTTTTCTGTTTGAAATTGAGAAAGCTACAAGCTTTCCAAGACTGTTTCTCTTCAATAAAATAGCAAAATAGATGACACATTAAATGGTGACAAAATTAAACATGCTATCAGTCACCCCTCCAATGCTTTCAAATAGTAGGTGGTCAATAAGTGGTAGGGAGTACTTTCCACTCTGAAACTGTTTCCTCTTTTCAATTTGATGTAGTATTCTGTAACAATGTGTCATTTGTGATGAACAAATCAAGTTCATCACAAGCTAAGCCACATCTTTAAGAGCAAGAAATCTTAACTTGTTTGAGTCAAACTCTTCTTTTAACAACATAACAGCCTGTGCTATCTCCTTCAACTCATGAAGTTTTATTTATTAAAGTCACATTCATAAAACAATAAGCCAATAAGCCTCTGAGTGCCTATAAACATAGTGACATCTTTTTAATAGATACAAAGTTGCTGATAGGAAAAGGAACTTTATTACCACTTGAAGCCAATAAGCCCACCTCACATTTACATTGACACAAAATGAATTTGATTTCCTAACAGTATTTTGTGGTAGCAGTATTTAGCATGTTTAAGGAATGCCATAAATAATTCCTGAGATGGTTGCATCCTTTTTATTCAGAATTAAGGAACTTAACTCATTCCATTTGTTGCACACAAAGTATTTTATTACAAATGTGGTTTTTGTTCACAGCAGTTACACATCAGCGCTTTGTCCAATGTCTATAATTTCCTCAGAGGCTTGAATAGGCTTTCAGTTTAATTATAGTTAATTTTGTGTTTTTCTTTCTCCATGCTTCATTATATTATTATACTGTAACTGGCTGACCTTTGAGACAGCATGAGATGAGGAAGGGATGAACAACGACATCTGGCACATATCAAAGTTGTGAGATTTTAAGCTGCTGTATCATATTTTGTTGGGTTTTTATTTTAATTTATTGAGACAGGGTCTTGCCAAAAAACACAGGCTAGCCTTTAAATTTCAATTATCAGGCCAAAGCTGGGACTATAAACATGTACCTCTATGTCTAGCTTTTCCTAGTTTTAGTATTAAAGAAATAATTGTTAATGTGTGTGCATGTTGTGAGGCAATCCTCCATCAGTGGGTTTCTGTTTAACAAGAGTAGTTTGCAGTGCCTCCATCTGAAAGTCTATGTCCTTCATGAGCTCAGAAGCTGAGCTGATTTACAGAGGTGATGATACTTAGGAGAGCTTGGAGAGGTGCTTAAGTTGTGAGAACAGAATCTATGAATAGCATTAGAGCATTAGTCCCTTGAAAAAGGATCAGGGAAATGAGTTTGCCTGTACTAAGACATGAAGATACAGCAAGAAACTTTTATCCATGAGCCCAAAAACTCTCATCAGTCACTGTAACTGCCAATTGCTTGGTCTTGGATTTCCCTGCCTCTGCATTGTATGAAAACAATTTCTGTTATTTAAAGATATCTATTTAGTGTTATGACTTTAGAGTGGCCAAAATAGGTTAAGAATGAATAAGAGGAAAAAAAGAAAGAGAGAAAGAAAGAAAGAAAGAAAGAAAGAAAGAAAGAAAGAAAGAGAG
>NW_021604565.1:21439643-21445357 GCF_004785775.1 Grammomys surdaster | reverse complement strand
AAGAAAGAAAGAAAGAAAGAAAGAAAGAGAGAGAAAGAAAAACACGATAATATGAATCCGTTTCAGCTTAAAATTTCAAGTAAAATATTTCCTGATACATATATTTAAAAGTTAGTTTTATTTTGTGTCCTTTTTTAAAATTCTGAATCTTAAGTTCACAATTCAATAGTTCTTTTCACTGTACTTCTTGGATCATGTAACATTTCTCTTGTAGACCGATGTAAGTGTTTCCTTCAATTTCAGCTTTTATTCTCATTTTTTTTTATCTTATTCCCCAACTGTTATACACTGTAAGGCATTAGGTGTTGTAAAATACAAAGCCACAGTTTGTATGTGGCTCTAGACATTCTTTACTTAGCACATGGTGACCAAGCACAAAACATTGTATGTGTTAATATTGAGTTCTGAGGGATAATATCACCCCAGCGTCTGTGAATGAAAGATACACTAAAAAAGATCAAGAGAATAAAGGGAAGTACATCCACAAGGAGACTCTGTTAATCAGGCTCAATAGCTTGAGCAACTGGCAATAATGGAGAAGATGAGTTTCAATGTCAATTTCAATGGAAAAATACACAAACTTACTGATAAATTTGATGTATACTGTGAGGGAGAAAAATAGCAGAATCAAAGTCCAAATCCAGAGCTGAGCTCAAGTGTACAGGTCAACTATTAGCTTCATTTTTAAAAGGGGTGTTGCAGAAAGGCTTAGTTTTAATTACTTAATATCCAAGCAAAACAAATACACAGGATTTTGATTATTTCAATGTACAATATACCAAAGGTTATATTGGGACAACAAATACGTGTGTGTTTTCACTATGTGGTTTAACTAAGATCTCCTCCAAAGGAAAAAAAATAAAAATCTAGCACAGGCTCTTAGAGAGTAGGAAAAGGAGTTGGGGAGAAGGCTCTGAGTCAGAATCCATGACTCTCGCCAGGCGAACTTGGTTTTGATGCCACAAAAACTAAATGACAAGCCAAAAATTCTCAAAAAGATGATGGGCATCTCTCCTGGAAGTCACTAAGCACCCTGGTGAGGTGAGACTTAACATCAACCATTAGAGAAAGACAACTATTATTCTGGACAAAAGTATTCTCAAGAGAGTGACCAGGACAAATGCTGCTTTGTACCAGATGGATAAGATAGGAGAAAGGAGACTGGAGAACAAGCACAATGAGGTTTTAATGCTTCTTTTTCTTTCTAAAGAGAAGAAGGGGACAAAAGGTCAAAGAATTTTTTCTTTTTTCTTTTTTTTTTTTTTTTGAATTGTAGTAAAGTTTTATAACACAAAATTTACTATCTAAAACACATTTTTATATGTGGTTCAATAACGCTAAGAAGTTGATGTTTTGCACCAGAATCCATCCACAGAACTGTTTCCAATTTATAAGTCTTATAAAACTCTAAACTAAAACTCTAAACACATTGAAACATCAACCATCGAACTACACCATACTGCAGACTGATTCCATGGTGACAAGAATGATTCATCCTCAAGAGATAGTACCTATGTCACGTGTCTTATGACTTATCGAGTCAACAGATCTCACAGTTATAATCTTCAGGTTTGATAAGTCATAGGAAGATAGGTGACATGGGCAGTTGAGGCCTAGAGTGAGTGAGATTGCAAGAGTTAAAGTCATAGTTACCAAGATCTCAAAAATGGCACCTTAATTCCAAGTGGTACATACAGGCTCAAATAAAATTGTCCTCAGTGGATGACTGTGATACACAGCAAAAGTTACATGATCTCTTGGCTCAATTTTCATCAGTCATGTATACAGTTATAAACACAAGATGATCATGTAACCTGTTCATGGAAATCAATCCTGTGCTCCAATCATGATCTTTAGGACCTTACAAAAAGAACCACTCTAAGGGGGGATAAAAGGAAGTCATTCTTATTACTGCTGGAAGAAGTAGTTTGTATTAGGATAGGGCAACAGAGTCTTAGAAAGTGAGGGCTAGAGAAGAAGCAGAATTCCAGATCTCTGAAATGATGCTATGGATTTGCCTGAGTCTTATTTATGCAATGGAAGTGTTCCACAGGTGAGGTGGTACACGATACTGGGGAGTCTAGACAGAAAGGCCACCTGAGACCTGCAGTTATGTGCTACAGTGCCTATGCCATGTGTCTGCACTAAGTTTGAAATTGATATGGTGACCTCCTTGGAGCCAGGGACCATCAGGTTGCTTAAGGAGAGGTGAGCAAGCCCAGCTAAGAAAACAGAAATGTTCAGTGTTCCGGACCATTGTCACTTAAGTAACATTCATGTCATCATTTTTAAATCCCATCGTGATTCATATTATATTCTCTTCAATATAGATTCCAGGAATTCCAAATGAAGAATACCAAGAAGCTGATTTCTGTAAAAAAATTTTTCAAACACTAGATAGAGGCTTCTCCAAAAGAGAATTTTAGCTATAACACCAGGATATTGCTTATATGGAATTATTGTAATGACCATATCAACAGGAAAATTATGACTGGTACATACCATCCATCCAGACCTAATAGCTAGACCTTCCTAGAAATGTATTCCCAAAAGTTCCTTTCTTCACTCCTCATGTGCAAGGAAATCCCAGAACACTAAAGCAAAAGAATTTTGCAGGCACAAATAAGGTGACCTGAATCTGTTGTGCTCACCAAATATCAGCTGTTCACTGAGATGTGTTTGATCCCACATTAGCACAAAGCCACATACCTTAGAGCAAATTACCTGCCAATCACTAGTTTGTAATCCCTACTAAAGTTAATAGGAATAGTAACTCAAGGTGATAAGAATGCAATCATATTGAAAACCAAGAGATTTCACAGAAAAGAAACTGCCAGAATCTCTATATGCTGTAACTGATAATGTTTTATATTATATATTATAATATTATATTATACTATACTATACTATATTATATTATATTATATTATATTATATTATATTATATTATATTTTATTTTACTTATGCACTTTACATTCCACTTACTGACCCCTCCCAGTCACCCCCTCCCACAACCTTTCCCCATCCTCCACGGCCCCAACCCCTTCTCCTCTGAGCAGGTGCAATCACCCCTGCATACACTCTCATGCTGACACTTCAAATCTCTGCAATCCTAGGCACATCTGCTCTCATGGCAGCCCAGCTAGGAGAACACCCTACATACAGGCATCAGCTTTTTGGATAGCCACTGCTCCAGTTGTTCAGGACTCACATGAAGACCAAGCTGCGCATCTAAGTTCAGCCTATGTATGTTCTTTAGTCGATAGTTCCGTCTATGAGCAACCCAAGGGTCCAGGTTAATTGACTCTTCCCGTGGAGTTCCTATCCTCTTCCAGGTTGAAATCCTTCCCCCGATTTTTCCATAAGTGTTCCCAAGCTCCATCCACTGTTTGGCTGTGGGTGACTGCATCTGTATGAGTCAGCTGCTGGGTGAAGCCTTACAGACGTCAACATGTTCCTGTCTGCAAGCATAACAAAGTATCACTGATAGTGTTAGGGATTGATACTTGCCCATGGGATGAGTCTCAGGTTGGACAGGTTATTGGTTGATCATTCCCTCAGCCTTTGCTCATCCTCTGTGCCTGCATTTCTTGTAGACAGGCTAAATTTTGTGGCAAAGGTTTGGTGGGTTGGTTGGTGTCCCTATGGCTCTACTGGGGTTCCTGCCTGGCTACAGGATATGATCTCACATGCTGATGAGTATGTGGAGCAAGTGGAATACTCCTCCATTGCTGGTGGGAACACAAACTTGTACAAACACTTTGGAAATCAATTTGACACTTGCTAACTATGTTCATTGCAGCTTTATTCATAATAGCCAGAAACTGGAAATAACTTACATATTCCTCAAATGAAGAATGGAGAAAGAAAATATGGTACATCTACACAATGAATACTACTCAGCTATTAAAAACAAAGACACCATGAATTTTGCATGCAAATGGATGGAACTTGAGAATATCATCCTGACTTAGTAACCTAGTTCAAAAAAGACATACATGGTATGTACTCACTTATAAGTGGGGGATATTAGCCATAAAATACAGAATACCAATGCTACACTCCACTGACCCAAAAAAGCTAAGCAAGAAGGAAGGCACAAGAGAGGAGGCTTGAATTCTACTTAGAAGGGGGAATAAAATAATCACAAGAAGAGGGAGGGAACTGGGTATGAGACAAGATGGGGAAGGGAATGGGAGATTTCAGAGTCAAGTGTGGTAAAGGACAGGATACATGGCCAGATGGCCTTGAAAATGAATGGAAATCCGCGTCTGATGAAGCTGGGGCATCTCCAAGGCAAGATAGATACCTGGGATAAGGAAGTACCCAAGAATCAATGGGATGACCTTACCTCTGATTCACAGCATTGTGGGTATAGAACATAATATTGTTTTAAATTCTCTATTTAAGTGAACTTGAGAGTTAAAAAGAGATTTCAGTATATATTAATACCTTTGTTTTTAAACAATGTTTTAGGAACATTGTTCCTAATAAGGAACCTTATAGGTTCCTAATAGGTCCTAATAAGTTTTATTCTAAACTACACAGTGTTTATACCTTTGGTAACATGGAAAATAAATTCAGTCTACAGTCAAAAAGCATAGATAAATCTCCCCAAAATAACATAATTATATACATTTTCCCTCACACATATACCATATTCTTGGTATCCAGTGGAAATAATCATATAATTATAGTACATAATATAATATCATATAATATAATTACAATATAATATAATTGTACTGGCTGATTTGGTGTGTCAACTTGACACAATCCAGAGATATCACAGAGACAGGAGCTTCAGTTGAGAAAATGCCTCCATGAGATCCAACTGTAAGGCATTTTCTCAATTAGTGATCAAGGGAGGAGGGCCTGTTGTGGGTGGTGCCATCCCTGGGCTGGTAGTCTTGGGTTCTGAAAGAAAGCAAGCTGTGCAAAGCAGGGGAAGCAAGCCAGTAAGTAACATCCTTCCATGGCCTCTGAATCAACTCCTGCCTCCTGACCTGCTTGAGTTCCAGTCCTGACTTCCTTTAGTGATGAACAGCAATGTGAAAATGTAAGAAGAATAAACCCTTTCCTCCCCAACTTGCTTCTTGGTCATGATGTTTGTTCAGGAATAGAAACACTGACTAAGACAATAATATATAATATTATAATATAATTAATATAATATATAATATAATATGTATTATAGTGAGATGTTGAACTTAAAAGGAAGAGCAATGACTTCAGCCTTGGTTCTGTCTTGAGATAAGCCAGCTTGATGAAGTCACTAGTGTCCCAATTTCTATATTTATCTGCTTCATCTGACCCACATCACACTCCCTTTTATCATTTATACATTTGTTTGCCTTCCCCCTTCAAAAGTACACTCTTTAAAATACTGCACATTTCAGTCTCTCTTTTTTTTTAAGGCCATACACCATTTCTAAACTAAGACCAGGTTTTTCAACATTATTTTCAAAATATCTCTAGTAAGAATATAAATGATTCTAGATTCCACAAATACGTCTCTTACAAAGTTTTCCTTAAATTTGATTCTCTGTGTATGCACCCATACATATGTGTACTTATACCTGTATTATATTTCTTAGTATTTCCTTTTCCTCCTACTGGGTTTCATTGTCCAACCTTAATATGAGCAGAGGTGCCAAGTCTGATTGTAACTTAATATGCCATATTTGGTTGAAATCCCTGAGAGGCCTGCCTG
>NW_021604565.1:21399754-21439543 GCF_004785775.1 Grammomys surdaster | reverse complement strand
AAAAGTCAGACAGACAAGGAGGGAGGAAGGAAGGAAGAAAGGAAGGAGAAAAACAAATATTCACTCTACCAGTGACCCAGGCTAGCCAATTAAAGTATATCAGTGTGTGAGGAACATGATTTGGGAAGAGTTGGCAATAGGATATATACAAGACAAGATCCAATTCATCCAATAGACTGACATTCTTTCCAGTCTAAAGAGTAGAACTTATTCTCTAGTATCACTGACATGACGAAATCGACCCACTAGTAATCATTATCACATGGAAAGCCTGGAAAGCCTTTGAATTAAAGGGAGACAGCCTAGAAAACACAATGTTGATAAAAATCATGAATGTCCAGGGATGTGAATTGATTACCTCCTTTTTTTTTATCTCTGTCTACCTAATCTTGCAGCTTCTGCCTCTTGAGCAGGTTTGGGGCTGTGTTTTTGTTTTCTTACAGTTTCTTTTCCTGCCTTTTGTTGGACCTGGTTTCATTAGACTGACAAACAAAATTTACTGAGTGAGAAACATGATTTGGAGAGAGTTAGGGATAGTACATAAGCAAAGCACACCACAATATCTTCAGAAATGGGTTTTCCTACACACAGCTGGGATCCTTCTCATGACCTTTCTGGATTTCTGAGTAAAAGTTGATGTGGATCAAAAGGTTCTGCTCTAGCCATTCTCAAATATCTAATTTCTTTTCTTGTTCATTCTGCCTTGTTAACCGTCATAATAAAGAAGCATTGTATTCACAGTATAGAACATTGCTGTCTCTCCCTTTTCTAGTCTGTAAAGCTGACAGCACGTATAGATAAATAAATACATGCCCTTTCACAGCTTGATTAGATGATTTGTCTAATTCATTATGTCCTTCCCTGCATCCACCTGATCTTCTTCATTGCCATTAGTATAAAAATGCCTTATGACCAGATTAAAAATAGAATAACATTGTCTAATTTTTCTGCCTAAATACAGATAGTTTAAGTAAATTTTCTTTGTGGTCTGGCTACCTTCTGAGAAGCTGAATTAGGTCTCAAAATCACCTAGGTGCTATTTAATTAATTGTGATTTGGGTGAATTTTTGTAGGTTAAGCATTTAAAGACACTAAGGGAGAAATTTACCAAACTAGACCCATGTGACTACAAAAACAGAAAGCAACTTCTTCCAAAAGTACCCAAACCACTGAAAAAGTAATAGATGATAGAAGCAATACATTAACTTCATTTGTTCTATAATATTTTTCTTCATTATCATCACTTAATATCAATAGCTTTGTCCCAATTGCTTTTCCTCTACATATTCAATGACATTAATTTTAACAGTTGATCACCTAAATCCAAAACATAGATGTAGGTAGTTATATGTGCGAACATACATAAGTATTTACATGTACAAATGCATGCATTTAGCCATGATATGATGCATATCTTGCCACTCTAAATCAAAAATAATTTCACTATCAAGACCTACCAGCTTTTCCTCTGCTTCACAAAAAGGAAACTGTTTAAAAAGACAAACTCAGAAAAGTTAAGGAATTCACACACATACATAGGAAAATACACAAAGCAACTCAGCTTGCTGTGGAGAACCAACAGCATTCTCTGGAACTGAGAACAATCAGACCTTCTGGGAACATGCATTGCAAGAATGATTTACTAATAGTAAGCGAGACTAATTGAAGTTTTGTTTCAGTAGCAGCTCTACCTGTGAGCAGTTCCCAACCTGTGAGTAGAAAATGTTTAAGTTTAACTTAGACATTTAGCTTAGTTGTACTAGAGCTGTAATGTTACACAGCTGTAATGCTATAAACTGACTGCAGAACTATTCTGTGCAGGGTTGCTCTTTTTAACTCCCTTAGCTCAGGGTGTGTACAATTTGTCTTCAGCCTAAGAGGATCAGTGATATCTGAGCTTTGGTGCCTGTGCCCCAGCCCCCATTTTTTTGTCTGTGGCAGTTAACTCCTAGGCCTACCCAGTTTTGTTTTGTTTTGTTTTGTTTTTCTCTTTCAGTGTGAGTTTGGGTTTGCCCTTCATGGACTTAGTCACTACTACACAACGACTGGAAGGCACCTGGCCCATGGAGGAAATTCTCATATGACCCTATTATGAACAATTGGGATCTATGTGGCCCCTCTAATTGTCTCAATCTATGCCCCCTTACTCTCCTAAAAGGTGACCATCTCTTCAATGGGACAAATTTACTTATAAATCAGTCCATGAAAATGTGGACTGAGATGACCTCGGTGAATGTGACCATTAGCAGCCAACCTGGCTGCAAAGCCACCCCAGCTTTGACCTCCCTTTGTCTTTCTGATCACCAGTACCTCTATCATCAGAGACATCCTTAACTGCTTTTAAAATTAAATTAGCAAATTAGCAGACCATTTCACAATGTCCAATAGTCAGAAAAAGCACTTTCAAAATAAAAGAAAAAAGGAGGCTGGAGGAAAGACGCAGTCACTGGAGCCATCAGTGAATCTTATTCCAGTAAATAAGAACACACGTTTCCACATGGAAAGAACGGAAGTGCCCAGTGTGATGGATGAAAACAAGCACACTAAGGCAAATTCTCATAAATTTTCAGAACAAAGAAGGGCTCAAGTATTTCCCAGAAAGGAAAAGAAGCATCTCATGAAACTCTGGAGAAGCTTCATACTTAATACAGTGACACCACACATTCATACAAAAGTACTTCAGATTTAGATTGCTATATGCAACCATGCTTGTATATACATTGGTCATTCTTTGCTCCATATAGAAATAAGAAACTACCATCATTTCTTTTAAGCCACATTGGAGCTAACCAAATACCTATAGAAATAGATCGGGCTTTCAGAACTGACTTTTGTAGAGCTTTGGGAGCAAAAACAGACTAAAAAGGGACCATTGATTCTTTTACACTAATACCATCACACCTAAAAGTTACTGTTGTCAAAGACTGTTTGCTCGTCATGGAATATAGTAAGTTAGCATCTTCCTTCTTTACGTATTTGAAATCTTGTGCACATATTTTATGTTCACATACAAAAATACATTTAAAATCCTGTTTTAGAAATTATCAAACTAAGAAATAGTAAAACATGCACAGGAAATGAAACAGACACTATGGGATGAAGGTGAGTGTTCTTGGTGACAATGATAGTGAAAGAACCAGACAAACAGTGGTATTCCTGAGAAGAGAGAAAGTCAAAGTTGGAGAAAGAGGAAAATGATATATGATGTACCTGCAGTATTGACTGTAATAGGCAGAAAATTTGAGTATAAATTAATTTTTAAAACATAAAAACCTGTGAAAGGAGAGAAATGGCTCACAATAAAGTCAATGCCTGCTTTTGCAGGGGACCAGCAGTTCACACCTATGAGCACTTTCTGGTCTTTGGTAGCATACACTGTGAGTGCCATGAAGGTACACAGACACACATCTACTAAAATAAGATAAAACTTTAAGAAAAATAGAAAATGAAGCAGTTGACCAATATGAGAGTTAGTGTGAGGAGGTGAGAACAACAGTTAAGTTATCCAAGGTCATCGCTCATACACATGAAACATCAGCAGGAAGGAAGGAGGATGCCTCGGCCTAGAAAGCCAAAACAGGCAGAACAATGAAGGCAGGTATTACAATATAACTTCTTGGCAAGCGTAACGGACTTCTTAAAAGGGAAATAGAGACAAGGAGTAATGGGAGATTTCTGATTTCTGCATCTATCTTTATAGAATTCTATGATAATTTAAATTATGCCCAGGCACATGTTTTATAAAAATAAAAAGGGATAGGTTTGAGAAATTAATTACTACTCTTCACATTATTCATTTCATAAGTTTAATCCATTCTCTAAAGTCACCAAAATATTTTACAGACTAATGTCACAACTAATCTCTTGTGGTAGCTTAAAAAATGTTCATATGCTATTGGATTTGAGAATTCATTAATCATTCACTAGATGGGGCTAACACACTGCAGAGAGCGTATATCTCTAAAATACTGCATATTTGTAAGCAATGTCACTTTTAAAAGGAAATATTTTGTTTTTACATTTATCAAATAGAAATTTTCAAATTGGCAATGTATTACTTAAACTGTTTTATAATATATACAGAAACTTCATGATAGTCTAAGAAGACAAAATACTTATATTATCTTCATTTTATGATATTTTTACTAAGTATTAAGTTTAATTCCCTATTGTATGAATAGAAAAACTCTGGTACAGTATAAAGGTATTTCCTACCATAGGATATGTGTGCAAAGTGGACTGAAGATTCAGATGTCCCCAAAAAAAACTCATATGTAGGCAATCAGCTGATATACAAGCAAGCACATTAAATACTGGAGAGACATACAGATAAATCTAATTTATACCTTAATAAGATTGAATAAAATAAAGGTGAGTATTCAACAAACATAATGACATAGAAAGGAGTACTAAGAGATTATCCATATGTCCTATATCTTAGTAGACTCCTTACCTATAAAGCAACCATAAAGAAGCACATTTCAGTTACAAATAAGATTTAGTGAACTGATATAAGAATATTCATGAGAGAATATATGGATTACAGAATTTTTTATTTGATATTTTATTTATTTACATTTCAGATGTTATCTCCTTTCCCTATTCCCCACCCTCCTTCTCATTAATCCCCTATCCCATCTCTCCTCCTCCTTTTTTTGCTTCTATAACATTTAAATTACACGCACGTATTAAAGTCAGTTCTAGGAACTGTTCTAGTTGAGGGACTAGTAATGCATTAAATGCAGATAGTCAAGGAACAAGCAAGACAATAAAACCAGGTAAGCAAAGAACATGCAGGACAATGAACAGGATCCTGTGATCACTATTTCCAAGGGCTTATAAGGTTGACCAAAATATCTGAGCCTATCTCCCTGTCCTAGCCCAATTTATTTTCATGCCGGAAGTCTACTTTGTTCTAGCCTAGGATTTAGATTCCTGGTGAAGTTACTTCTTTGTTCTAGCCTAATGTCAGAATCATGCTTGCAGTCCATTTCCTTGTCCTTGTCCTATGTCAGATTCCTTCCAAGCAGCCCATTTGTGTGTGCATGTTTGTGTGGGTGGGAGGGGAGTTGTAGTGTGGTGTGTGTGTGTGTGTGTGTGTGTGTGTGTGTGTGTGGTGTGTGTCTGTATATGTATTCATGTGGATGTATGTTCATGCATACTTTTAATGAGCATGTGTGGCTGGCTTAGTTACTTTTCTTTTTCTGAAAGGAGACAACATACTTGTCTCCTTGAAAAAAGTTGCATTGAATTGAGGGTTTCCTTCTAGTTTCACAGGCAGAAAATGACATCTGACCATCTTTTGTAGGGAAAATGACAGCAAGTAGGCATGGTACTAGCTTATCTTGTCACCAAGGTGAAGACAGAGAGAAGTGATGGGGATGCAATGTCCTGGATAAGACTTTTGAGATCTCAAAGTCCAAACTCCCTGACACATCTCCTCCAAAAAAAGCACAAACCTTGATCTTTCCCAAATAGTTCCACTAACAAAGGACCAAGCTTTTAAATATATGAGCCTGCATGGGCCATTCTCATTCAAATCACCATAAGCTGTCAGAGGACATCTTGCAGGCATTGGCTTTCTCCTTCTGCTATGTAGAACAGTATATGCTTTTATCTCTGCTATGTAGGTTCTCAAACAGTACGTCTTTACCTACTGACCATTCCACCTGTCCTGGAAAGTAAGACATTTTTAATTGTTGTCAAGATGATGTAATTTTATTTTGAGTGTTGTCAGTCTCCATGTTTTGAGGAAACAATAAGATTAAACTGTGTACTATGATGACCTAAGAGAGATTTCTGAATCTTTCCAACATGGAAAGAAAGGATGATGGTAATGATGAAGAGAAAAATCAATAAGAAATTTATAGAAACTAAAGGAATGTTGACTAGGCAGTGCTGGGTGTAACAGTGCTGCTCTCAGGTGCTGAGAAATCCTGGAGGTAGTGAGGCTAGTTTTAAACTATTTTTGTACCAGAAAAATTTCTTGACAGTTAATCATTTCAATGTATCAAGCTATAGTCTACAAAGGTGAAATGCAAACATTCTAAATGTCCAATATAATTTATTTAGAAATCTATTTTCATTTTGTCATATTATAAAATGAACATTTGTCAAAAATTTTGCTTAATTCACAAAGTAATATATGGGATAAAATAAACTGGAAAAACTGTTATACTTGAAAACAACAAACATGCACAGTCACAAACATACTCACACACTAACACCACAATAAACAAACACAAACACACTCACACACAAACACCACACAGACACACACAAACACCACAATACACAGATACAAACACAGACATATACAGTCATATACCCACTCACACATACCCCACGTATACATAGACACACATGACACACACACACACACACGCACACACACTCATGGAATAAATTTTCTACTAAATGCAAAATTGGTAAATATCTACAGAAACACATTCAATGGCTTTCCACTTGACAAACATACATTTCCATAGATTAGATTTGTTTTACTGTTAGTTTAATAGCAATTGTCAGAGTTGAAATGAAGTTCAAAGACAATGAGAAAACATAAAGCCCTACATAATCAACTAACTCAGCATGACATCCTGAAAACAGTGCAGTTTTTCATGAAACATGCTTAAAGATCTTTGGACCACTTTAAAATATTTCAATTCTCAATATCACCAGCGCAATAAAAATTTAGAAGACTTCTATTTTCCATAACATTTTGCATCCTTCTTATATGTGATTCATGAAAAATGGAAACAAATAAGACACAGCTCAGTTTATGACCATAAGTATTTCCAAAGGATGATGCATGGAGGGAAACCTCAAATGAAACTTGGCTTGCAATGAATCCAGCAAAACTTGGCACAGAGGAAGTGAATCAGACCAAATCTAGCAATACAAAAAAAAAAGTGCAACATAAAAACTGAGCATCAGTTCACTAATGTGAGATCAGTTTGCTCTTCAAGAATCAGTGTGTTTTACCACATCAGTTTACTAAACTTAAAATGACCAATGATCATCTCATTATAGGTAGACAGAAACATGAAAAATATTAAATTCTTAATTCTGATTAAAAACACTAAACAAAAATATATTATTAAAAAGACTACAAAGAAACAATATGACCTGACTATTATATTTCAACTTAATCACAAGCTAACATCATCTAAGAGGGTGGAACTTGACTATCATAGATGATATAATATGTATAATAAAGAAGAATAAATTAAATGAAAAGAAACTTAAAAACATTGGCATTATTTATTTCTATTCAATACCTTGTTAAAAGTCCTAGCCAATATAAGTAAACCAATCAAAACAAGTTAAAGGCACTCATATTGACTATCTATGGATAATATGTCATGAAAGTAAGAGACTCCAAATGGGCTGGACAAATAGTTCAGTGTGAAGGCATTGTCTAGCACATATACTTAGACTTGATCCCCAAAACACTACAATAAAAGAAACAGGACGAGAAATAGAATACATATTTCAAACAGAGACATGTATCATTGTCAGTAGATGCTTTATTGATAATGATTCAAGACTGAAAGGATCTAAATAGAAAGATATGAGTAAATAAAAATAGTGTACTTCTAATGACGATCTACTATACTTGTAGACCAGAGCCTAGCATAAGCACTATCAGAGAGGCTTCATCCAGCAACTAAGGAAAACAGATACAGAGACCCACAACCAAATATTAGGCAAAGCTCAGGGAATCCTGCAGAAGATTGGGAGGAAGAATTGTAGGACCTTGATGTGCCAAGGATACCACAAGTAAACCATAGACTCAACTGACCTAGGCCTGTAGGGGCTTCACAGAAATTGAAAACAACACTAGAGCAGCCTGTATGGATCTGAACTAGGTCCTCTGCATATATGTTATAGATATATAGCTTGCTATTCTTCTGGGACGTCTAACAGTGAGACTGGAGGTTGTCTCTGATTCTTTTGCCAGCTCTTGCAAGGCTTTTCCTCCTACTGAGTTACTATATCCAATCTTGATATGAGTGTATGTGCTTAGTCTTATTGTAACCTGTTACACTGTGTTTGGTTGATATCCCAGAAAGACCTGCTCTTTTCTGATGGGAAATGGAGGAGGAGTGAATCCTTGCAAGAGAAGAAGTGGGGTAGATTTGCAGGAGTAGTGAGAGAGAAAACTATATTGGATATGTAAGATATAAAAGAAGTATAAATTTTAAATACTAAGAACAAAATATAGTATGCTCATAATATATCATACTATTGCAAGTAAAACAAACTTAATTATAAATATACAATAAAAGTGGATATATCTCAAAATAGTATGCATATACCTCAAAATAATACAAGTCATATATCTTAAGTCAGCATCATTGGAGAAAACCCCAAAACGTTCACATTAAGATTATGAACAAAACAGAGATATTCATTCTCTGTACACCTATTCCAGTACAATACTTGAAATGTTAGCAACAGAAAAAAGGAGGAAATAAACAGGAGTCAGATAAAAAAGAAGAAAAAAAACTATTTCAGTTTGAATGTGATTCTGTATATAATAGAAACCACTAAACAACTCTCAAAGGTAATAAACAATTTCTGTAAGGTAGCAGAATAAAAATTTAATACACACAAATCAGTGGTCCTCATATATGCCAATGAGAAGTATACTGAAAAAGAGATCAGAGAATCAATCCTATTAACAACACACATATACGCGCACACAAACACACACACACACACACACACACACAAATAAACCTGAGAGAACAAAAAATCACCACAGAGAATAATTTAAGCAATTAAAGAAAGAAATTGTAAAATACATCAGAAGTTAGATGTATTTTTATGGTGCTTCTTTATGTTAAGTATCAGTCTTAGAAAAATAGCCATCCTACAAAAAAAAAAAAACAGGGCAGAGTCAATGCAATCCTGTTCAAAATTACTTGGCCATTTCTCAAAGATATAGATGAAAAATCATAAATTTTACTTAATGCATCAAAGACAAATGATATTCAAAACAGTCCTGAAGAGAAAGAATGTGACAGCAGATATTATTGCTTCTGATTTCAAGGTATATTGCAAAGCCATAACAATAAAAATTGTGTGGTACAGGAGCAAAAGCAGATACATAAGTCAATGGAGTAGCATAAAAGACTCAGCTATAAATACACAGAAATACAGCTATCTGTTTTTGGCAAAGAACATTTTTGCATAAGGTCCAAAAGGCAGGTTCTTCAACAAACGGTGCTTCTGGGAGTTCTGTATGTAAACACACAGAAGAAGAAAACTAGATCTGTATCTCTCATCTTATACAAAACTCAACTCCAAATGGATCAAAATTATCAACATAAAACTTGATACTTTAAAATTGCTGAAACAAAAAGTAGGGAACAGAAACACACTTCAACATACAGGTATAGATAATGGTTTGCCAATATGAATCCATTAGCACAGGAATAAAACAAACAATTGATGAATATTATTGTTTGAAGTTACAGAAAAAAGTATCAATCCAGGGTAGGGGCAGCCCATGGGAAAGAAGAAAATATTTTATAACTGTACATCTTACAGTGGATTATGATAAAGTCAAAGAATTTTTAAAAATTGAGTATCAAGAAAACAAATAACCAATTTATAAATTGGGCTATAGAACTAAAGGGAAAGGAGAATTACAAATGGATAAGAAACACTACTGAAAAGTAATCATTATTCTTAGTCTTGTGAGAGATGCAGATCTCTTTAAGAGTCTATCTCATCCCTGTCAGAATGGCCATCATCAATAGTACAAATAACAAATGTTGGCATAGATGTGGGGAAGATGTCCCCTATGCAATGTTGGTGGGAAAAAAATTAGGGTAACCATCTAGAAATGAGTCTGGTTGCTTTCCCAGAACAAAATGGTGTATTCATTCCACGTGTGGGCTTATACAAGAAGGACTCAATACCTAATCACAAAGATGGGTGCAAATCTATATTTATAGATTTGTTATTCACAGTAGCTTGGAAACGAAAGTACATCCGCTGCTGAATAGATGATGAATATGTGGTACATAGTCACAATGACATACTACTCAGTTACAAAGAAAAGTGAAAGTGTGCAATGTGAGGGAAATGGAATGGGGAACAAATTCTGAGTGATGTGACTCAAACTTTAAAGAACAAACCCTGCCTGTTCTTTCCAATGTAAAGATCTAACCTTGGTCGTATCAGTATACTGTCTAATATAGAGTACCTGTAGAATTCAGGAAATAAGGAAATGACAGAAAGACAAAGGGGGAGGTTACCTTAGAGCAGGGGAGGTAGTAGAACACAGGTTTTTAAAAAAAGAATATAGAATATAAACACTGTTGTTAGAAATGTTTATGGAAGAAAGCAGAATTAGGAAGATGAGGCTGTAAGATGGGGGAATATTAACTAGAATAAACCTAGAATAGAGAAGCAGCTTGGATAACAAGATGTGGCCACCTTCACATGAGTGGGTTGACTATTAGTGGGGTGGTGCAGGCTGTGGATAGCCAATTGTCTTCTGGGTAGATTCAAAACCAGTTCCCTGAGGTTCCTGGACTAGTGGCTAGTACTGTAATCTGTCTAATAATAAATCTTGTCTTAGGGCATAATAGGCTCATTTGTGGAATGTGTTTCTGATGGTTAATTAAACTAACATAAACACAAACTGCTACTAAATAACTACTCTTACACCCATAGACAAAAGCAGATTCCAGCCCTAGTCAAATAAGCCTTTCCTTACATAGCCAGAGACTCTTGGCTGCTGAAGATGCAAAAGTACCCTTTGAGTGTGGGCCTAACCCTAAACAAGGAACTTACACCACCTTCTATAATGCTCAGGAATCTTCTCGGAAGAGGATGGATGGGTGATTAAGAGCTAGAAATATGATAATGTCTACAGAATTTCAATCTACAGACAGATACAACTATTACAATTATTTACTCTCATCAACTGAACTTACTGGCTCTTGACCTACACAGACAAGACATATCAGCAACCAGTCAAGGGGATGGAGAGACTTAAGGGTCTGGCTCTTTACATCTGAACTATTTATTGGCTATGGTTATATCTTGGCAGGAAGTTGCAGCTTTACCTTCAAAAATATCTCAATTTTAGAATCAGGTGACATTAAATAAGCAAAAGCATCAGATTTTTTTTAACCTTCCTGTAATATTGAAAGTATCTCTGTGTTCTTACAAGCCACTTACATGTAAGGTGCATCTAAAACGGAACTTTGTAAAGAACACTCATTCCCTTTCATCCTGTGCAAAATTGTCATTTTTAAGGGGAGACAGAAGGTTAAAGTCTCAAAATTAGTTCAGTCAAGTGAAATAGACTGTCTCTTATCACAGGAAGATGAGTTACAGAAAAGCTGTTTTAAATTTCCTCCTCTCCCAGAGTGCTGTCAGCACCATTCTGTCTGCTAGTTCCTTTCAATTACAAGACCCAAATTAGCAGCAATTTAACACTAGAAGCTTACTAATTAATGCACATTCCCCTGGGCCTCTGGTCTATTCAGATAGACCTCGGATCCTAAAAATAAATAAATAAATAAAATGAAAGATACTACCCTATTTACCAAGCTCTTTTATTCTTCGGAATTGAAATAAAGTTAGCTTACTTAAACAATTAATGTTTGAGGTTTTTGTTTTATTTTATTTGTTTTCTGGCATCTTTTATTAGCACTACAACTAAACCCAAAGTCAGGCATGGCTACAATTAAAAACTAGGTTAAATTTACCCTTGAGCCACTACTCCTTTGCTTCAGCTATATTTTCTGAGACATCATCAGGTAAGTTTTTCTTCATTTGAAAGATCCACACATTCCAAAATTAAAACCTTATAACTCATCTGTTTCTGTCTCTAGGATACTCCTAGATTCCCTTTCGAGGATGAAAGGGAACAAGTGTTCTTTACAAAGTTCCATTTTAGATGCACCTTACATGTAAGTGGCTTGTAAGAACACAGAGATACTTTCAATATTACAGGAAGATTAAAAATCTGATTCTTTTGCTTATTTAATGTCACCTGATTCTAAATTGCTGATATCCAGTCACAATAAACATAAGGGATTCTTTGAATGTTTTTAAGCACACAATCATAATACATAAAACACCAACAGAAAACACTAATGATTAGAATTCAAAGATGACTAACATTTTAAACTATTTCAGTGAACTGTCAAAAACATAGGTGAATTGGTATGTTTCTTTTAACAATGTCAGAGTTAACTGAATAACAGTAAATACACAAGATATGGCAACTTTAATGAAAGTATTTTGTCAGATATTCTAACTTTCCTTGATAGCCCCAGCTAAAGGTAAACACAGATTACTTTAGTATACTCTTAATTACTAATATTAATTCAGAGATCATATAGTATACACTATACAGTAAAAGTATGTGTGTCTTAGGTGGCCTGTGGGGTTGTAACAAATTATTCTAAAGGCTTACAAGACTATAGAAAAGCTCAAGAGATTTCAGAAGTTCAAAAAACTGGGAAGCCGATGGAACTGATAGAAAATAGAGTTTAAACTGATAAAATAAAGAACAGAGTTGGGGTCTGTCTTTTGCAGTCAGACTTGGGGTCAGAAATGAGCTTCAGGAGTGGGATGCAGCCAAGAGCAGGACCAGGTCCAGGAGAGTGAACAGCAGGTCCAGGTGGCTGAACAGGACAAACGGAAGGCAATTTGAGTAGGCAGCATCAGCAGTGGGCACTGAACCAAAGTGAAGGTTCAGTGACTGTCAGGAGTCCTTTTCTGTGGATTCTCTGATGTACATACCAGGTAGTCAGATGACCAGCTGGTAGACAGGACTCCCATCACAGTCTGAATGTCAGGTGAACCTCTCCTGACTGCATCCGAATGAGGGAGTGGTGCCCTTTCTTTGCTCTGGTGTGTCTAGTAAGTTCTCACGATGATTTTGCTATTATGACTTCAATATATCCATGTATCTTTACAATCTTGATTTACTCCAAAAAAAATTATAATATGAATTCCTTTCTATTTCGTGGTATATATCTTTTATTAGTCTGTACTATGTATGTAGAGCCACAAAGGTGGTACTATTACATGCCACCAAGAACACAATCATCTTCCAGTCTAAATGTGTAGTCTTTCAAGACAAGACATAGCCTGAAAAAATAAACAAACCAAAACAATGTTTCGCACAACAAAAGTTAATTTACAGCAGACACAAAGTGATCTCGGTGACTACCCTGAGCATTTACTAAACCTCCACTACATATAAGGCAATATGTTCAGGTTTTATTTATATCATCCTTTGAAGCCTCAGAGCAATCTGTCATGGTATCATCATTATCATCATCACCACCACCACCACCCCCATCATCATCCTCATTACTGTCATCGTCATCAGCAAGATCATCATTTCCCTTTTTTGTACATTTTATTTTATTTGTTTGCATATTCACTTTACATCACACTCACTGTCCCCCCTGCCAGTCCTCTCTCTTCCACAATTCTTCCCCTGTCTCCCCACCCCTTATCTGAGCAGGTGCCCCCCTCCCCATATCATCCCACCATGGCGCTTCAAGTCTTTTTGAGGCTAGGCATTTCTTTGTCTCCCACTGAGGCTAAACAAGACAGCCCAGCTAGTACAACAAGCATTTCACTGCTTTTGGGACAGCCTCCACTCCAGTTGTTTGGATTCAGCTGAAAGCCAAGCTGCATATCTGCTCCATATCTGCAGGGAGGCAAAGGTCTACCTGTTATGTTCTTTGGTTGATGGTTCAGACTCTGAAAGCTCCAAGGGTCCAATTTAGTTGACTTGGTTGGACTTCCTGTGGAGTTCTTGTCCTTTCATATTAAGGCTGGACGAGACAACCTAGTAGAAAGAAAAGGATTTCAAAAGCATAAAATCAAGTCTGAGATGGTCCCTGACTCCCACTGTTTGGAGTCCCACAAAAAGAACAAGCTACATGTGCATGACATATATGCAGAGAGGTTACATCAAATTGTAGGTTCAATCCCTGTGAGCACCTATGATACCAGGTAACGTGCCATATTTATTTGTTTGATATCCCTAGAAGGTCTGTCCTTTTCTGTAGGGAAATGCAGAAGTAAATTGGTGAAAGAGGGAAAGTCAGGGAAAGAGACTGGGAGGAGATGAGAGGGCAACTGTGGTCAGGATTGAATATTTGAGAGAATCCATTTTTTAAAAGATAGAGGGAGAGGAAGGGATAGAGGGAGGAAGTGAGGGAGAGACAGAGAGGGAGAGAGAGAGAGAGAGAGAGAGAGAGAGAGAGAGAGAGAGAGAGAGAGAGAGAGAGAGAAAGGGAGGGAGAAAGGGAGGGAGGGAGAGAGGGAGAGAGGGAGGGTAAGAGGGAGAGGGAAAGAGAGAGAACTCTCAAATAGCAAAGTCACAGCTTTAAGGAGGCCATATGACAGTTTAACTACATATATGTCTACAAAGCTGGAGTTCTAAAGACTTTTGCTAAGTTGTGTCTACTATGATGAAATGCACATAAGATGCCCCAAAGTTAATTAAAAAGACTGAAGATTGCAGGAAAGGAAGAGGTAAGAGGAAATGAATCAAGAGCCAAATAGCAAAGTGAACCAACAAAAAGACAGTTCATGTTGAAACCTTGACTTAAATTCACAGTAGATCACTGACAGTCTGTTCATTTTAAAATTTCCAGTCAGTTTTGTCTAACTACTCTGGAAGGAACAGACCAGTCTTTGTGGCCAGCCCTGCAAGAGAAAGTTTGTGAACCTTGAGCTTCCTTTAGAACACCTTGGTTTTACAACACTTTTTTTAAAAAGTTCTTACGGGTGTTTGGCAGCTGTTCCCCATTTCTGCAGCTGGCAGTGGTAAGAACTTCTCACAAAACCCAGTTCTTTCCTGTAATGTCTAGCATCTATGAGGTCTCAATACATTTTAGTTTAGATATCCATTGCTCTTGATCTTTGATTTAACAAAAATTTGGTTCAATAAAAATTCACAATAAGAAGTCCTTAGTTTGTTGCAAGCATTATGTGAAGTGTTTTGTGTTTAACCTCAAGTATTAGTCATTGCCGCCCTATTTTAAAAGCACCATTATTTTTCAAATTTTAAAATGGGAGCATTATAGCTTTAGTTATTTTTTCCAAAGACACCCAACTCCTTAATAGGGAATTAAACTCATGTAGATATAGAAAAATTGTGGGCTACTTTAAGAATCTGATATTAAGAAAAAAGTTATAAGGAAATACAAAATAATGTATTTATGTATCAGAAAACATTTCATTATTGAAAAAAATACTGAAAGACTACTGAATGTTTATTAAATCATGACCACTAAGGTTAGAACAGAGACCAGGATGTTGAGTTGAAAATACTGTTTCTTATGAAAGAGGATTGCACATTCTCATGGGAACAATGAATGGGAAATTAGGAAAACTATTTAAACAAACACAGAGGAAACATGGGAAAACACAGGGATAGAATTCAAATTTAACTCAACACAGAGAATATCTAAACAGAATCCCAAAAGATGTGGTAGACGATGGAAGATTAAAGTTGAACAAAAAGATATTCTCTATAACAGAATGTGAAGACATGAATACAAGAAAAGGGCCTCGTTCTCAGATGCAAGGATGGTTGAGGGAGAAATAGGCTTAGAACGAGCTGAGAAATATATTTTGAATGTCACAGGCAAATTACCTATTAAGAAAGATCACTCAAGCTGCTAAAGAGCGTGATAAAAATCTGTAACAATGGAGATTTTGGATAAATAAATTATTAGGAGATTTCACAGGAATGTACGGAGGATGTAGTCAAACTTAAACAAAAATGATTTGTGGGATACAAAACCATGCAAGGAAGTTTGGTAAGGCAGAACAGCTGGAGATCTGGAGACTCGGTGGTATACACCTGAGGCTTAGGTGACTTCCAACTCCCTACCAGACTCCTGACTTGGAACACATGTTATGCTTCTCACATAAAAGAAACATACTGTATGGACATGTAGGCCCAAAACAGAGTTCTCCATGCTAATGAGGTACCTAGAGGCCTGGAGGGCTTAGCAAATCAGCTTTCCTTCCCAGAAAATCCTCCCTGCAAATGGTATTTAACCTCAGGCCCACCCCCAAAAAATGGGGGTATAGTTTTATATATCTATTTTCTGCCATAATAAACTGTTTAGAACCATAGACTGTCCCTTTTCATCAGGATCCACCATGGAGAAGTCTTTCCCCAACATAGCTGCAGCCTAATCTCCCATAGAAGGCCTCTCTGCACTCCCAGCCAACCCCACAGCCTCACCCTCATCATGGCCAGGAACATCGAGCCAGCTCCAGCTTTCTCACACGCAGGACTGGGTTTTCCCAGCCCCAGAGTGGTGTCCCTCCGCTACAGCCCAGCATCCCAGCAGATTGCGGACTACGAACCTACAACGGTGGACAGTGAGTGATCGAATAGATTTACTCTTTTCTTAGTTTTGTACTGTTGCTTCCATGGTTGATTTAGTCAGACATTATCAGTCTGTGAGTCTCTTTTTACTAAATTAATATGAAGACTTAAAATATATTATGGCTAGTAAGAGTTCTGTGAAATTTTTGTGTATATGAACTTTCTAAAAGTTTAAACAGCTGCCTTATTGATAATTTAGGGAAGCTTTCTAGCAGCAATTTAAAGAATTTGAACCGTAATTGTTTGTGTGTTTTATGTATTACTTTCATATTTTAAACTGTTTTAGAACCAAATTATATATGTGATGCATATAATTAAAATTTGTGAATTGTATACTTACAAAAAATGAGAAATCCTAAACGTTGGATATAAGGCTTAATTATGGATATAAACTGAAAAGATAATTATCTTTTTAGAATGCCTTGCTACTTATTGATTTAAATAAATTCTACAAAATAGTCTATCATGTATCATAATTTACTGACTACAAAGATTATAAAGTAGCATTTAATCATCATTAATGTACCAGAATATATATATATGCATATATATATATATATATATATATATATATATGCATAGTTTGAGAAAATAATCAAAAGAAATGAAAGTTAAATTGCAAGGGAGTTCGTGCATCTAAAATAGATCTCATGAGCTGGAAAGAAGGTTAGATGAATACTATGTGTGTTATTCTTGCAGAGAACTTGAGTTTTGTTTCCAGTTTCCACTTCATACCATTCATGGCCACTTGTAACTTCTGCTTCAAGGAGACTAAAAGCCTCTGGCCTCTGATCTACTCATGCACACATTTCATCACATCACAGATAAATGATTAAAATTGAAATAAATATTTTTAATTAATTTATTTATTTACACCCCAAATGCTTCCCTGTCCCAACCATACACACACACACACACACACACACACTGAGCCACTAAACAAAGAAATAAATAATTTTTAAAAAGAGAATCAAGGCTGTGGAACAGTTGACTATAACACAGATACATTACTAACACTTTCCTTTAGTTTCTCATCTACACATATTAGAGCTCCTTGATGGGTCATATCATTAGTAATAATTTTATATCTAACTTTCAATTCATTATGCTTCATGATTTTCTTCCCAAATCATTTAAGATTCATTTTGTATATTAAAATATAACAAAGAAAGACAATAAAATTTGGATACAAGTACATGTTGGTGGAAACATGTTATCTACTCATGTTAAGCTATGTTCAGAAGTTGACTCCAATATTTTCTGCTTGTAGAATCTTGGATGATTGATTAACCCTAACATAATTGTCATTTGAGGGGCTTCATCCAGCAACTGATGGAAATAGATGCAATGACCTACACTAAGTGGAGCTTGCGGAATCCTGGGGATGAAGGACACCACAAGAAATCCTACAGAATTAACTAACTTGGGCCCATACGGGTTTATAGAAACTCAACTGCCAGCCAGAAAGCATGCATGGAACAGATATAGGCCCTCTGCATATATATAACAGTTGTGCAGCTTGGTCTTCATGTGGGACTCATAAAACAGAAGTGGGGTCTGTTTCTGACAGCCATTGGATCCCTTCTCCTTCACTGCTCTGCCTTGTCTAGCTTCAATAGAGGAAGATGTGCCTAGTCTTGCAGAAAAATTGATATGCCAATGACTTTTGATATCTATGGAAGGTGAGATAAAAGAGAGGGACTGTGAGGAGAAGAGGAAGGATAAGCTGTGATCAGGATGTTAAGTAAATAAATAACCTGCTTAAAAAAAATAAGTAGAAGACTATTTCTTAAATTGTCCATTGACAATAATGAGAAAAGATACACCAAAGTATATCTCAGCCAAAAGCAAAAGACTATATTAGGTAATTAATCATTATCGTATTGAATATCTGGATAATTGACTGACTAGATCAAAGTGTAAAATTAAGGGAGAGAAAAATCAGTGGTTAAGGGCATTTGCTGCTCATACACAGGACTCATGCTTTGTTCACAGCACCACTATGAAGGGTCACAACTGTCTGAACTCCAGTTTCAGGTCTCTGCATGCTCTACCATGTACATAGTGAACAAACTCATGCAAGCCACACACACACTCACACTCATACACATACACACACACACACACACATACAATCAATTATATATATAATTTAAACATATATTTTTAAAATGTTGAATAATTTTTAGGCAAAACAAAAATATATTTCTCAGTATGTGACATCAACATTCAGTTCTAAATGGAATATCTTCATCAAATCTCTCCCCTCAGAGCTAAGGGAACCCTGAAGAAGAGAAGGCAGAAAGAGTGTAAAAGGAACCAATTCCTGACCTTATTAATGATACTGTTATGCTTGCAGACAGGAGGCTAGCATAACTATTCTCTGAGAGGATCCACCCAGAAGCCAGTGGAAAGAAATGCAGAGACTCACAGTCAAACATTAGATGGAGCTCAGGGAGTCTTATGGGAGAGTTGGGGGAAAGATTGATAAACCCGAAGTAGATAGGGACTCCACAGAGTCAACCAGTCTGGACTACTGGGGCTCCCAGCAACTGAAACACCAATCAAAGAGCAACGATGGGCTGACCCTAGGCTCCACACACATATGCAGCATTTGTACAGCTTGGACTTCATGAAGGTCCCCAAAACACTAGAGCAGAGACTGCCCCTGAATATGTTGCCTGTCTTCCTATGGATTCCAGTCCTCCCTAACTGGGCAGCCTTGCCTGATGTCAGTGGGAGAGGATGTGCCTAGTCCTGCAGTAATTTGATATGTGTAGGGAGGGATTCAGAGGGGAATCTCCCCCTTCTCAGAGGAGAAAAGGAAGAAAAAGTGTGGAGAGGCTCTGTGTGAGGGGTACAACGAGGAAGGGGCTGATATTGGGATGTAATGTAAATAAATATCTTTAGAGGAGGATGAATAAGAGAATAAGAATAAGAATAAGAGCATGAGGGAACGGAGGACACCAAGAAAACAAGGCATAAAGAAATCAATTTGACCAAAGCTCATATGAACTGACAGAGACTAAGGCAACATGAACAGTGTCTGAATGGCACTGCTTCAGGTACTTTACATAAATATTATGCTTCCAGTTTAGGGTTTTATGGAGTTTCTGACTTTAAACACATGGGTCTTTTATTCTTATGCCTTCTCTTAGGTCTTTTTTTTTTCTGTTTTCTGTTTGTTTGTTTGTTTGCTTGTTTGCTTGCTTGTTTGTTTGATTTGTTGATTTTATTCCAATCTGATATATTAGTTTTCATCTTATCTATTATATTTTATTTTATCATATGTTATTTTATTTGTTTATGTTCTACTAAGAGACAGAAAGGGAATGAATCTGGAATAGAAGAGAGACAGAGAGGAGCTGGGAGGAGAGAGGAAGAGAACAGCCATCATGATATATTTCTTTAGGAAAAAATAATCTGCTTTCAATAGAAAATAATTAAAAAGGAAACATAAAGAAGAATGATAATCTGGAGCATATGCTCCTTGGAAACAGAAACTATAAAGCCTGAGTCTAAAGCTCATAGATATTATCAATGACAGGAAAAAAGTTTTACTACACAGTGATAAGATATCATATCCTTTAAAAAATATTCTAAGAGGAAATCATGAAACAAGTCCCAATGTCAGTCCATCTACAAGAAGGTAATGGCATTAGCTTATGGCATGAGTTTTAATGTATACAATATATACACAAACTTGAATAACATAAACATTTTTACATTTGTATGAATGTATTTCTAAATTAAAGTTTGAGGATTTTTACACTTTACATAATCATTGTAAGATAATGTCGGCTCCTTACCAGCAGGTCCAGGTGAGAGGAGAGCGTCCCAGTCCCGCTAGGTCTCTTAGGGGCTAAGTAGGATGGTGAGTGTCAACAGCCCAAAAGAAACACATGGGACTGGGAATCTTGTTGAAGCAGGAACTCAGCTGTATCAGCCTGTCCCTTAGATAAACTGAGAGCATAGGGAGGGGGATTTTTGATGTAGTGAGATGACGTCGGATGTTCGGAAGAGTGATGGAGAGTATGGGGTAACTGACTGACAGGGACAATGGCAAAACTCTACATTAGCAATGGCTGGGCAAAGGCCTTACTTCCAGGTATGGAAGTGACTGAAACAGGTCTCAAAACTCGAGCCAGGCTTAGGCTCTCCCAAAAGGCTGCAGGAACTTCAGACAGGCTTAGGTTTGTGCACAATGCCCAAACCAAGGCTAAAATGGAGCCCAACAAGATAATATATGTCTACACAATTTTAGTAGGTATTTATTAGATGTTAATTATGTATTAAGCTTTGAATTACTTTCTGAGAAAGTAAGTGGTGTAAAATTTAAAAAAAAAAAGACCACTGTCCTTCAGGCTGCACATGGCTATACTGGAGACAGATGAGTATAAAGAGCTGGAAACCCACGATTTTCGCCCCCACAACTGATGTTAAGTAAGACATAGAAGACAAGCCGCAGTAGCTTGAGATGCACAGCCTGTGTACTGGTAAATGAGATGTGGGAGAAGACAGTGGGAAGGGCAGAAGCCCTGACGGCCATGCAAAGACATTTAGATTTTATTCTGTATTCAGTAAAAGAGGGTTTGGAGCCTTTTAAGTAGAAACAAGTGTTACATGATTTAAATTGTTTAAATGTCATGATAGAGCCTAGAAAATTAAAAGTAGAAGCAAGGAGAAATGAAAATGTGTGGTGAGCACCACAAGCTGCAGATCTGATCAGAATGACAGTAAGGAAATGGAAGAGGGAATAAATTTGAAACGCTTTTGATAAAAAATTAAACACAAACTCATTCAATTTAAAAATACCCTTTGCAACAGAGTTCTTAATAGAATGGACAAGCTTCTGAGTTTAGAAAAATGTTGATGGTAACGGTTCTTTCGTACTACATCTTCCTCATACCCTAATCACTGAAAGCGAGAAGGAATAACTAGCCATCCTGACAACACTCAGTCTATAATAAAATAATCTAAATAATCTAATTCTGAAATGAGAAATTGAGTTGTAAGATTATAGTGTCATGATGCCCATTTGGCTCATTTCTTAATTCAGGTTCAGGGAATCCACTTCAGGTCTTCATGCTTGACAAGCACATTTTTGTGTGTTTGTTTGTTTGTTTTGTTTTGGCTCAGTGGTCTCTCTGTCGCTCATTATAATTATTCACATATCTTTAATCTTAGGATACAAGAAGGGGGAAGATCACAAGCCCAAGGCCAGTCTGAGTTACATACTGGGAACTGTGCCCCTAAAAACAACCAAAAAGTTAAAAAAAATCTGAGAAAAGAGAGAGGGAGAGGGACAGAGAGATAATAGAGAGACCACTGAGCCAAAAAAAAAAAAAATGTGCTTGTCAAGCATGAAGACCTGAAGTGGATCCCCTGAGCCTAGATTAAGTAATGAGCCACACAGGCATCATGGCATTTTACTATAATCTTATAACTCAAGAAGTAGAAGCAAGAGGATCTCTATAGATTCAAAGCCTACATGGTCCACATAGTGAGCTTCATGACAACCAAGACTACATAGAGAGACCCTGTCTCAGAACAAATTAAAACTATAAAAATGAAAATAATGAAAAACATACCATGTGGAAGGACTCAACATCTCACTCCACATAGACTTGCTCAGCCATTGTCTGTCTACTTGAAAATGGAAACAACATAACTATCCTTAAACTGATATATGGATAATAAAATGTGGTATATATACATAATGTAATACTATTGGGCTGCGTGTGTGTGTCCGTCACAATTACTGAAGCTTCCAATACCAGGAATGGGTTACATTGAATTGTGTTGTTGGCCAGAGATAAAGGACAGCAAGAGAGGAAGACCCTCTGAATCATCAGGAGTGACACATAGCTGAACTAGCAGAGACTGAAACAGCATGAATTGAACATGCATGACTTGCATCAGATGGGATATGAGAGCTGAAGCAGAAATGGTCACATGCACCCACCCCTGGCCACATGCACCCACCACTAACCAGAAGCTACCTCCAATTGACAACCACCTGCAAATAAAAAAAATTAGTTTACTTCAAGGGAGTCTCACTAGGAACCCAAACTATTCTTATTTTAATTATATGTTTTAAAATTAATTTATATATTTCTCTCTTTTTTACCCTACAGGTTGTTTGCATATATTATGGCCTCCAATTTTGTGATTTTATAGGATTCCTAAGTGTGTGAATGAGTATGTCTCTGCATCTGTCTTTTCCTTGTGCTTTTTCTTGGGCTTTTTTTTCTTTTCTTTTTTTCTTTTTCAGTCTGTTCACTTTGTCAGATTTCAATGTGGGTTTTTTGTTTTTGTTTGTTTGTTTGTTTGTTTGACTGTTGTATCTTAATTTTATTTTATAATTATCCCTAAGAAGCCTGTTTGTTTTCTACTGAGAGACAGAAACGAGTTGGCTCTGGATTGGAAGATACGTAGAGAAGAACTGGGAGAAGTAGAGGAAGGAAAACCTGTAATCAGCATATATTATATAAGAAAAATATTTCTAGTAAGAGGAAACCGAAACCAAAGTATTATGGTGATGCAAGTTATCTGGACATCTGAGATCAATGGCAAACCAGAGCTGAGTAGCAATGCCAGCGTGAGAGAACGCAGGTGGTCCAGGGTGTGCTGAAACACAGTATCAAACAATAAACAAATCACTCCGGATGCTTAGAAGAAACAGAGGCTGAGCATGCCAGGTGTGCAGTAATCAGAAACCAACTGCTCTTTCTATCTCTACACATCAATTTTAGTGAAAGACAGACAGTTATTGGGGGTGAAATCATGAAGAAAATGATTGCTTTTTGTCTCTCTAATGTGCTCCACAGAGAAGTGAGGACACAGAGTTTAATGAATATCTCCTTTTCATCAAATGCACAAATGAAAGTTGTTAAACAGTAGTTACAGTTTGTCTTCTGGGCCCAGGAAATAAAAGTAATAAGAAGAAAACTTTGAAACTTTAAAAAAAAATATCCTGCATATTATCACACTCCATTTCTATTCCAAAGCTCAGACATACATCAAACCTTTTGCATCTGAATAAAAGCAACAGATGCTCCAGCGTCCAGACTTCAGCACTGTGTCTTTTTTTCCTCTTTGGTTCTGGGTAAACATGCCCATATCAGTGAATCCATGCATGGAGACATAGTTGAACTCTGAGAATGCTGTTTCTTAGCAACCTAACCATCCCACCCATTTAAGACTATCTTTTCACCATTTGTGCTGCACATTTGGCTTGATTGCTCTTTTCCTGTGGATATACAAGAACTATTGTCAGAGTCTTGCCTTTTCAAAGTTTTTAAAGGTTTTCCTAATTTTTTTAGCTGTCTTATCCATCATTCCCTACAAATGACAGAGAACAAAATTACAAATATTTATTTGCATTGCAAATAAATATTTGTTCCTAAAGGTGAAAGCATCAGACCATAAAAGGGCCAGTAACTCCTTATCATTATCAATATTTTGAGCCACAGAAAGCATCATTTATAAAATATTATTAAATGTATTAAAGTTGGAAATAATAAACAACTACCTCCTAAACTGTTAGTGTTGAAATAAAAGATTAAAAAACATACTACCTCAAAACAAACTTAAAAACCTAAGTCAACATTTAGTAAAGGTTATTTAATTTTCAATTTGACTATTTGCAAGAGAATAAGATAGAAAAGAGAGGCCAAATATAGAAATACTAAGCTATGACATAATACTGGTGTTAATAAAAGAGCTAATTCACCCCAAGCCTATCACAGGCAAGAAGCACAACTAAAGAGCACGTAGCAGATGGAATACCTCTTGTTTCATAATTCTTACATGAGTATCAGCTTCTGAAGTGACAATTTATCTAAGGCTTCCACTAATTCTGAATCCCCATTAATCCATAACTCAGTAAATACTTATAATGAAACTTCCTTAGTTTATTTTATAGGAAAAATACTTTAAATGTTTGCTTGTCTGACATAAATATTTCTACTAGCAAGTATATTTGTGGGTATTTTATGACAAAAATTAAATAAATGTAAACTTTAGGTTAGGTACGTATAAGGAAATAATACATGATCTGGGTTCCTTCAATATTGTATATTATTTTAAAATTCAAGCTTGCCAAAGATACAGACAATTCTGATTCTAAGATTCAATGTTGATTAAAAAAGTTTTTAGAATTTTATCTGATTATAAGACATATAATACTTATTTTATTAAGTCAAGAGTAAAGATTGAAATATGCTAAATAAATCATTTCCAGAAACAACTACAGAATATTTAATTAATCATTTATAGTCTGGTTAGTTTTACATGAGCACTATTTTCTCACATGTGAGTGTATAACCTGAAGACATTTGTTTATTAAATAGTCAGATGAGTAAGTCTGATGAACGACCCTGAAGAGGATATCAAAGACATGAGAGTAAGGACTCGTCTGTGGACTTTTGTAAATACGGGTACAAGGAAAGAGAGTGTTCATGGCATACTCCGTTGGATAAGGCTGAACAAAAGCAAAACAAACAAGCAAAAACAAACAAACAAAACTATTTCATTGGCTCATGAGTCTTCTAGAAACCTTGAAAAGTGAAGCTTGATACATCTATGACAGGCTTTCTCTGTGATATGTCTGATATCTTTTCCATGATGACTCCCCACGCTTTTAGAACGACAGATATGTGTCTTCTCAACCAGTGTCACAATAAACCACTGCCACTGTGACTTATCTATACATACATATATATGTGTACCTTGTGCTTAATGTGTCACTTCTATTAAATGAATATTTTTTAAAAAATGATGAATTTATAACATATTAACATATTTCAAAGAATTGGCACAGAATTTTGCTTTGGTTTGGTTTGGGTTGCTTTGTTTTGTTGTTGTTGTTGTTGTTGTTGTTGTTGGGGAATGGGGGACTGTAAAATATCTTCAGACAGCCCAAGTAATATACCTACATTGCTGTGGAAAGAATAATATTGGTTATAGAGACCATAGCTAAGATATGAAGCTTTCTTCATGAGAGTTTGAATACTAAGACAGTGTTTTACATGGCGAATGCATAGCTGCATTCTTCATCAAATCAACTTAAAGAGTACTAGCCTAGAAGAATCTGACAATCCCAGACTTAAAAGTAGGAAAGAAAAGACATTAATAGTTAAAGGAAAACATTGGGTGGGTGGATACAGGAGAGATGAAAACTCGAGTTAATCAGCTGTAGTGTCTTTGTATCTTTTTATAAATATTTGAACACATTGATTAGTGACCCTTGAAAGCTAGGAACAGATCCTGCCTGCTACAGCAAGGTCAGTAATATAGACGATAATATTTGCACTCATATGAGTGAAAAGCTACATGCTTGAGCAGGTGTTCCATGTCTACCCATTGCCAACATGGAACTATGGTTATTTTGCTCCAATCCAGATTATAGGTAAATCTGAGATAAATAAATTACAAGGTCCCATATACTGATGAGGAGATACATTGATAAAACTCTACAGAAGCCTACTAAATAAACCCTTAGCTAAAGGGAAAGGGACATGGCCCAACCACATTCTTTATCATGGATAAAGTAGTTGTAGTCATTATTCCAGGATGACCCTCTACCAGTTAGTGAGATAGATAGATAGATAGATAGATAGATAGATAGATAGATAGATAGAAAGAAAGATAGATAGATAGATAGATTCAAACAGTTACATCAGACAAGTTAATCTCTCCTCCCTTATACCCTGAGAACTTGTAGAAATGTTAAAAGATAGCAAAAAATATCCCTGCCAAATTGAGCATTCACTTCCAAAATTATCATGTTTTACACAAAGAGATTTAACTCATTGTATTAGATTTCATTTTCTTGATTGTAATAAAAGAAATGTTTACCAAGGTCTACTGGTACAAACCTATAGTTGCAGATTACTCTAGAGGCAAAAGGCTCATAAGCTACTTATGTAGAGGAATTTATTTGAGTTTATGTTTCTAGAAGGATAAGAGTCCATCACATTTACAGATTAGTATTCATGTGGGTGCCCTAACAATTGGAACAGAGATTGTCTCTGACTCCATTGTCTGACACCCACCTGGTTGGAGCTCACTAGGATAGGATACAATTAGGCCTAAGGCTATAGGGTGCCCTAGGGTGGGCTGTTAGCCAAGGAGGATTTCCCTTCTCCCCAGGGATGGGGAGGGAAAACTTGGGGGAAAAATTTGTAAGAGTGGGACTGAGAGGAGAGGTGGGATGAGAGGCGGTGATAAAGATGTAAAGTGAACAAATTAATTAATTAATTAGGAAAAAAAGAGTCAAGATCTGCATGCCTGCCACCAGATCCCACAACTGTCTGTCTGCTAGGAGTTCTGCCCTAACTAGTGACACAGGAGAGATGTTCACCCCAAAACCCATGCAACCTGGGTCCCTCAAAGGGCCCAGCAGACCTGGAATCTATCATGCTCTCCATAAGCTGCATCGGGCTTGCAATCTGCACCTCCCTCTGCACCAGTGGCAGATTGGCATACATGCCCTCTGTTAACACAGTGTGTGTGTCTCTCAGGAGGTCTTTCCTAACCACGGAAACCAGAAAACTGCTCTAATCAGAGACACAGAAGGCCTGCTCTAACCCAGGTCACCAAGCTGTATCTGCCTCCAAAAAGGCCTACTCCAATTCTAGACATCCAGGCCAGTTAACACCAGAGATAACCAGATGGCAAAATGCAAGCACAAGAACATAAACAACAAAAGCCAATGTAATTTAGCACTATCAGAATCCGACAAATCTTGTATACCCTAACACACCTGAAGAGAAAGATTCTGACCTAAAATCCCATTTCATGAAGATGATAGAGGCCTTTAAGGAGAATATAAATAGTTTCCTTAAAGAAACCTAGGAAAATACAACCAAGCAGGTAGAAGCCCTTAAAGAAGAAGCAAATAAATCCCTTTAAAAATTCAGGAAAATAAAATCAAAAAGGGTATGGAATTTAAAAAAAAAATAGTTCAAGCCCTAAAAATGGAAATTGAAGCAATAAAGAAGGAAACCCTGGAAATGGAAAACCTAGGAAAGAGAACAGGAACCGCAGATGCAAGCATTACCAACAGAATGTAAAGGATGGAAGAGAGAACCTCTGGTGTAGAATATGTAGAATATATAGAATATATTGATACATCAGTCAAAGAAAATGCAAAGTGTAAAGAGTTCCTAACTCAAAACATCCAGGAAATTTGAGACAAAATGAAAAGACCAAACCTAAGAATAATAGGATTGGAAGAGAGTGAAAACTCCCAGTTCAAAGGAGTAGAAAACATCTTCAAAAAACTCATAGGAGAAAATATCCTTAATGTAAAGAAATAGATGGCTAGAAACAAAAAAGAAGCCTACAGAGAAAAAAGAAAGAAAGAAAAAGAAAAAGAAAAGATTAGACAAGAAAAGAAAATCTTCCCTTCCCACCAGTTAATAATACAGAAAAGAAAGAATATTAAAAGCTGTAATGGAAGAAGGTGAAGTAGCATATAAAGGCAGACTTATCAGAATTATACCTTACTTCTCAACAGAGACTCTAAAAGCCAGAACATCCTAGTCAGATGTTATGCACACCCTAACAAGCCAGATGCCAGACTACAGTATTATACCCAGAAAAACTCTCAATCACCACTGATGGAGAAATCAAGATAATCCATTCAAAAAACAAAATTTAAACCATATCTTTCTACAGTCCCAACAGAGGATAATTAGAAAACTCCAACACAAGGATGGTAAGAAAACACAAGAAATTCATCTCATTACAAATCCAAAAGAGGATCATCACACACACACACACACAGAGAGAGAGAGAGAGACAGAGACAGAGACAGAGACAAAGAGAGACAGACAGAGAGAGACAGAAGGGATAACATCTCCAACAATAAAGTAATAAAAAATAACAATCATTGATCATTAATATCTCTCAACATCAGTGGACTCAATTCATCAATAAAAAGACACAGGCTATCAGACTGGATACATAAAGAGGATTTATCTTTCTGTTCCATACAAAAAACACAATTCAGTAACAATAACAGACTATACCTCGAAATAAAGAGCTGGAAAGGAGTTTTACAAGCAAATAGTCCCAAGAAAGAAGCTGAAGTAGCCATTCTAATATCCAATAAATAGACTTCAACTAAAATCAATCAAAAGAGATGATCAAGGACATTTCATATTCATCAAAGGAAAAATCCACCAAGATGAAATCTCAATTCTGAATATCTATGTACCAAATGCAAGGACACCCACATTTGTTTAAAAAAAAAAACTTTACTAAAGTTCAAACCATATATTGAACAATAATAGTGGAGTACTTTATCACTCTGACCAATGGACAGGTCATTAAAACATCAACTAAACGGAGATAGACTAAAACTAATAGAAGTTATGGACAAAATGAATTTAACTGATATCTATCTACAAAACATTTAACATGACCCCAAAAAGAATATATTTTTTTCTTCGGCACCTCAGGGAAGCTTCTCCAAAATTGACCATATAATCAAATACAAAGCAAACCATATCAGGTACAAGGAGATTGAAATAATCCCTTGCATTCTATCAGATCACTATGGACTAAGGGTAGATTTCAATAACAACAAATAAAACAGAAAGCCCATATATTCATGGAAACTGAACAGCTATCTGCTCAATGATAACTTAGTCAGGAAAGAAATAAAGAAAAAAATCAAAGACTTTAAAAAATTGAATGAAACTGAAGGCACAGAATACCTAAACTTAGGGGACACAAAGCAGTGCTAAGAGGAAAATACATAGCACTAAGTGCATTCATAAAGAAATTGGAGAGATTCTACACTAGCATATTAACAGCACACATGAAAGCTCTATAGCAAAAAGAAGTAAACACACCCAGGAGGACTAAACTGCAAGAAATAGTCAAACTCAGGGCTGAAATAAACCTATTAGATATAAAAAGAAAGCAGGAAGCTCCCAGTATGCAATGGGATGACATTAACTAAAATAACCAACAAAGGGAAGAGAGAACCTGTAGAGATCATCTCCAGGGGTTAGGCATGGCCCTGGTTGAGGGTTGGGGCCACCTACCCTTTCCACAGAATTGCTCCTGTCTAAAGAAAATATAGGGACCAAAAGTAAAGCAGAGACTGAAGGAAAGGCCATATAGAGACTGCACCACCTGGGGATCCATCCTATATGCAGCCACCAAACCCAATCGCTTTTGCTGGTACCAAGAAGTGCTTGCTGATAGGAGCCTGATATGAGTGTCTACTGAGAGGCTTTACCAGGGCCTTACTGATACAGATGGGGATACTTACAGTCAACCATCAGACTAAGTATGGGAACCCCAATGGAGGAGCTAGGGGAAGGACTGAAGGAGCTGAAGGGGTTTGCAACCCCATAAAAAGAACAACAATATCAACCAATCAGACCCCCCCACAAGAGCTCCCATGAACTAACCCATCAACTAAAGAATACACATGGAGGGACCCATGGCTCCAGTTGCATATGTAGCAGAGAACAGCTTTATCTGCCATCAATGGAAGAGGAGGCCCTTGATCCTATGAAGGTTTGATGTCCCAGCATAGGGGAATACTAGGGTAGTGAGGTGGGAGTGGGTGGGTGGGGAAGCACCCTCATAGGGGGAGGGGGAGGTTAGGGGGTTCTTGGAGGGGAAATCGGGAAGGGGGATAACATTTTAAAATGTAAACGAATAAAATAACCAATAATAATAATAGTGATAATAATAATAATAATAAACCTCCCAACCAAAAAAAGCCCAGGGACAGATGGTTTTAGTGCAGAATTCTACAAGACCTTCAAAAAAGAGCTAATACAAATACTCCTCAAACTATTCCATAAAATAAAACCAGAAGGAACACTGCTTATTTCTTCATATGAAGCTACAGTTATTCTAAAACCTAAACAACAGGAAGAACGAACAAAGAAAGAGAATATCAGGCCAATTTCACTTTTGAATGTCCATGCAAAAATACTCAATAAAATTCTCACAAACTGAACTGAAGAACATATTAAAAAACATGATTAACCACAATCAAGTAGGCTTCATTCCAGGGATGTGAGTATGGTTAAATAAACAAAAATCCATTAATATAATCCACTATATAAAAAAAAACTCAAGCAAAAAACTCCCATAATCATCTCATTAGATGCTGAAAAATACTTTTAGAAATTCCAACACTCTTTCATGTTAAAGTCTGGAAGGGATCATAAACCCACAGCACATACATAAACATATTAAAAGCAATATACAGTAAGCCAATAGCCAATGTAAAATTAAATGAAAAGAAACTTGAAGCAATTCCACTAAAATTATGTACAAGACAAAGCTGCCTACTCCTACCCTATCTAGTTAATATAGCACTTGAAGTTCTAGTTAGAGCAAAAAGGCAACAAAAGGAGATCAAGGAGATACAAATTGAAAAGGAAGAAGTCAAGGTATCACTATTTTCAGATGATATGATAGCATATATGAGTGACACCTAAAATTCTACCAGAGAACTTCTACACCTGATAAACTTCAGCAAAGTAGCAGGATATAAAATTCACTCAAACAAATCTATAGCCTTCCTGTATACAAATGATAAACAGGTTGAGAAAGAAATTAGGAAAACAACACCCTTCAAAATAGCCACAAATAATATAAAATGTCTTGGTGTGACTCTTAACAAGCAAGTGAAAGGGCTGTATGATAAGAACTTCAAATCACTAAAGAGAGAAATCGAAGAAGACCTCAGAAGATGGATAAGATCTTCCATGTTTATGGATTGATAGAATGTCCATAGTGAAAATTGGCATCTTACCAAAAGCAATCCTCAGATTCAATGTAGTTACCATCAAAACACAAACACAATTTTTTACAGATATGGAGAAATTCTTAACTTCATATGAAGAAACAACAACAGCAATAAAACAGGATAACCAAACCAATTCTGAAAAATAAAAGAACTTCTCGAAGAATCATCATCCCTAACCTCAAGCTGTACTACAAAACAGTATTGAATTAAAACACACACACACACACACACACACACACACACACATACACAGTATCGGTACAGAGAAACACAAGTGGATCAATGGAATAGAACTGAAGACCAAGAAATAAACCCCCACACCTATAGACACTTGATCTTAGACAAAGAGGCGGAAATCATACAGTGGGGAGAAAAAGCATCTTCAACAAATATTGCTGGTCTGACTAGCAATCTGCATGTAGCAGAATGCAAATTGATCCATAGTTGTCACCCTGCACAAAGCTCAAGTCCAAGTAGATCAAAAGCCTCAACATAAAACCAGATACAATGAATCTAATAGAAGAGAAAATGGGAAATAGACTAGAAAACATTGGCATAGGAGAAAATTTCCCAAAGAGAACAGCAATGGCTCAGGCCCTAAGATGAACAATTGATAAATGGGACCACTTAAAACTGAATAGCTTCTGTAAGGCAAAGGACACTGTCAAAAGGACAAATGGCAACCTCAGATTGGGAAGAATTTTTACTAACCCAACATCCAATACAAAGCAAATATCCAAAATATATAAAGAACTCAAGATATTAGACTACAAAAAGAAAAAAGAAACCAAATAGCTCAATTTAAAAATGGAGTGCAGAGCTAAACAGAGAATTTCCCAACAGAGAACTTCTGAATGACACAGAAACATTTAAAGAAATGTATAAATCTGTAGTTGTCAAGGAAATGCAAACCAAAATGATCTTGAGATTCTACCTTATACCAATCAGAATGGCTATGATTAAAAACACATACTGTCCAGTGTGTGGAGAAAGGGAAACTCTCCTTCATAGATGGTGGGATTCCAAACTGTAAAACCACTCTGGAAATCCATCTGGCAGTTTCTCAAAAAAAATTGAAAATAGTATTTAGGTATATGCTCCTGGGCATATATCTAAAAGACACTCCACCATACCACAAAGACATGTGTTCCATTATGTTTATAGCATCCTTATTCATAATAGCCAGAAACTGGTAACAACCCAGATGTTCCTCAACCAAAGAATGGATGCAGAAAATGTTGTTCATTTACACAAAGAAGTACTATCCAGCTATTAAAATTGGGAACATCATGAGTTTGCAGGCAAATGGGTGGAACTAGGAAATGCATCCTGAGTGAAGTAATCCAGACCCAGAGGAAAGTCATGGTATATACTCACTGATAAATGAATATTAGCCAAAAAATACAAAAATACTCATGAAATACTGCACCACAGACCCTAAGAAGTTAAACAAGAATGAAGGTCCAAGTAAGGATGCTTCAATTCCACCGATGGGGGGGAACAAAATACATGGGAGGAAGAGTGAGGGATGAATCTGGGTGGAAAAAGGAAGGGGAATCAGAAATGGAGTAGAATCGGGTAAGGGGGGGACAGAGGGGAAGCCCAGAGCGCCAGGAGAATGATTGGAAATATGAGGCTGTCAGAGGCCAGATGGAGGTGTGGGGAAACCTCTAAAAAGTCCTAAAGACCCGGAATGTGAGAGGCTCCCAGGGACCAATGGGTGTGACTTTAGTCTAAATTCCCAATAGTGGGGAGATAGAACCTGAAGAGATCACCTCTAGTCGTTAGACAGGGCCCCTAGTAAAGAGATGGGGACACCAATTCACCTTCAAAATTTTTGACCCAAAGTTTTTCCTGCCTAAAAGAAATGCAGGGACAAAACTGGAGCAAAGACTGAAGAGATAGCCAACCAGTGACCATCCCAACTTGGGATATATCACACAGGCTGGCACCAAACCCTGACACTAGTACTGATGCTGTTTTGTTCTTGCAGACAGGAGCCTAGCATGGCAGTCCTCTGAGAGGCTCTACCAACAGCTAACTGAGAGACAGACCCAGAGGCTTACAAGCAATCACATAGGAAGATCAACAGTGTTAACTAACCTGAATCCCTGGGAGCTCCCAGGGACTAAGCCACCAACCAAAGAGCATATATAGGTTGATCTGAAGCCCATATATAGCAGAGGACTGCCTACTCTGATCTTAGTGGGAGAGAATGTGCCTAATCCTGTAAAGACTTGATGTCCTGGGGAAGGATGTTGCCTAGGGGGATGAGCACCCTCTCAAAGAGGAAGGAGACCGGGAATGGGATGAAGAACTCTGAGAAAGCATACCAGAAGTGGGGGGTAACTTTTGGGATATAAATAAATAAAATAGTTAAATTATTTAAAAAAGAGTTCATTACAAAGTGGGGAGGCTTAGCAGCAACAGAAGACATGGTGGCTGCTATTGAAGGCAGAGAGTCAAACTGCAAGTCGAATAGGCTTTTTACGTTCAAAGCTTATTCTCATACTTATACATAAGTATGTCAAAGTGACGTACTTTTATCAAGGCAACACCTCTCAACTCTCACCCAAACAGTGTCACCAAGCAGAAGACAAGTGTAAGTATCTGAGCTTATGGGGGATATTTTTCATTCAAAACATCACAGAGATTAAGGAACAGCTGGAAAAGTTAGAGGTGCCTTTTGTCCAAATAAAATTTGAATAATGATTTTGTTGCCGAGTACTACAATTAATACCTAGTATTTGCAAATCCTAGGTTCAGTCCCTCATTCCACAATAGCCATTTTCAATTTCATTTGTTTACGTGTATAAGAGTCTGTCCTACATGTAAGACACACTGTGCATCGTATAAGTGGTATAAGTGCAATATTAGTAGAAGTAAGAAGGAATTAGATTCCCTGTAACTGGAGTGACAGATGGTTTTTTGGTTGCCATGCAGGTCCAAGGAATCAAACCCAGGTTCTCTGAAAGAAAAATAAGTGGTCTCAACCTCTGAGCCATCTCTCTAATCCCCTGGTTCTACATTTTTTACAAAAGAGTTTATTATTGTAAAGGAATTTAGAAAAAAACAACTGGTAAACTAGAGTTAAATTAATTACAATCTCTTGCATATTCAGACATTTAAAGGTTTCTGTGGGTGTACCTTTATATAAGGTACAGGTACTACAAGAAATGTGTGACTGAAACCTTATTAAAAATGTTGGAATGTCTCACAATTACTTAATTATTGACCAATATAAATATAAGATTTTATCATTTAAGATAGGTCTCCAATGGAAGAGTTAGAGAAAGGACTGAAGGAGCTGAAGGGGTTTGCAACCTCATAGGAAAAACAACAATATCAACCAACCAGACCTCCCAGAGCTCTCAGGGACTAAACCATGAACCAAGGAATACACATAGAGGGACCTATGGCTTCAGCTGCATATGTAGCTGAGAATCTTCTTATCTAGCATCTATGGGAGAAGAGGTCCTTGGGCTTGTAAAGGGTCAATGCCCCAGTGTAGGGGAATGTGAAGGTGGGAAGGTGGGAGTAAGTGGGTAGGTGGGAGAACACCCTTTTAGAAGCAGGGGATGGGGGATGGGATAAGGGGTTTCCTGGGGGGAAATCAGGAAAGGGGATAACATTTGAAGTGTAAATAAAGAAACTATTCAATTAAAAATACGATATAAAACTATATATAGCCCTGAGTGTACACTTCTCAAGGAATGCAGAGTTACTGTCAGTACTGGCCTTTGGTGAGATGCACTGAGAAATTTTTGATGGTTAAAAGCTTTAATAATCCCTAGACATCATTTTTTCATTGTGCCTATATGGTCCTGATATAGCAGTTTTGATGCATTTTAAATACTGATAATTTTATGAAATTAGCAGTTTCCTAAATACATTTTAACATTATTATTTATTCTATTTGCATTCTTTCAAAAATAATTTGAGAATCACGTTTTGCTTTGTCCTTTGATAGTTTGGCAATAATTGACTAAATGTTGACAAAATTATATTTATATAATTATTCTCTCTATCATACCCTCTCTAATCTCTTTCAATCATAATTGACACACACACACACACAAACACACACACCAGTTGATTCCCAAGTTAATAACTTTGGGTTTGTTTCATGAACCATTTATTTTTATATAGACAAAATTTTGTATTGGAAATCTCCAATGGAGCCATTTTCTAGGCAAGACGGTCATTGCAATTATGAAGTCATAGCTTCAGATGCTGGGACCAAGTCTGCACAAGATGGGCAGTCAACAGACAGGAAGACACAGAGAAAGGTTTAAGAGGCCTTAAACCTTTTTGCCACTGGTAGATTTAAGGAGAGAAGGCTTGCTGCCTTCACTTCCATGATTTTTTTACAAGCAATAATAAAGCTGTCTGCCATTATAAAAGTAAAACATCAGTTGCTTACTAAAGTAGATAAATTTGATCAAACAAAAATGAGAACAGATATGAAAAATTTGTAATGTTTGACTACCCCTGGATTCCTGCTTTTTTAGATTTCCGGGAAATCTGTTTGTGGGAGAACTGTGAGGCCATGTCTGAAACTGAGATGTCAATCAGATTCAATGCTGAGAGAAGCCATATGGCTGTCTGTATTTCCCATGTTGGAAGAATGACAAATTAAACACTAAGCTACTACCATTAAATTTTTCTAATGTGTATAGAAAATATACACTGGCGCAAATGACTTCACCTCATGGTTTAATACCTTCTCACGGCTGTGCATGCCTAACACACCTTAGCATTTGGAAGGCTGAGGCAGGGGTATTACTGAGAAAGAGTGTGAGGTCTTGTGACAAAACTGTGCCTAAGGCTCTGCAAAAGCGGATAGATAGGTCGTAAGAGCTATTAGATCAGGAGATTTGTTGTAAGTCTGTGTCTGTAAATAACTTCAGAAGCCTCACACAGGAAGTCTCATCAACATAACTATCTGAACACAGACAACAGTAGACATACCAAAGTGGATATGGGAGAAAGATCAAGAGGCTTCAAACCTACATGAAGAAATATAGGCAACAAAGGAATACAGCAAGCATAAAATACAGTCTTCCCACGGAAGAGCACACAAATTGTTTATCTAAAACCAAAAGATCAACCCTGAAAACAAACATACAAGTAACATAATACTGTCAACAAAGCAGGTTATATTTAAAAATGTATGTGTATGCATATACATACATGAATGTAATAACAATTAATGAAAAAAGAGGCCATGAATTTGAAAGAAAACAAGGCATATGGGAGGGTTTGGAAGGAGGTCAGTGAATGGGTAAATGATATAATTACCAAAAATAAAAGAAATCATTAAACCTAATCAAATCCACATCTCTATTCTTTATTACTGCAGAAAAGTACAAAAATGTGGACCTCGGAACTGAGTTAAAAAATCCTTGTCTGAGTTTAAACGGAAATGTGGTCAGCCTATTTCTGTGTAATGAGCTCAACAGAATATATTTTATTAAATCAGTGTTCTTTGTGCTGAAACTAAGATAATGATGTTAGATATTAGAATAATATGTTCTAAACAGTTTCACATTCCATTTAAAATTAATATTTAGGCATGGACTTCCACATAGACTCCTTAAAACATTCTTTGATATTTGATATTTTTATTTAATAGTATCATGCTCAAATTCTGTGAAGATGCTATCTAAGGGAACTCTAAACCACAAGTACCCATTTGTCTGAGAAGACATTGAATTTCTCCTTGTGTATCTCCATGTGTCTCTGCTTTTTGTCCTTAGACTGCTTCTGGTTTCACCACTATTTTCTTACATAAAGTAATGACAGGGTGACCCTCTTCAACTTCAAATAGTTACCTTCAACTTTACAGCACTGTTGATTTCTCATGCTTGTGTTGTGTTTATAGTACTGTTTATAACATTGTGTATAAAACATAAGATATATGGTACATACTAATATATATACATAAATATGTATATATATATATGTATATACATGCATATGTATATACATATATATATATACGTACACACACGCACATGTGTATATATATATATATATATGTATATATATATATATATATTACTTATAACCATGACCTCAGATTATAAAAATAGATTTCTAGGAATAATTGCCAACTGATAAACTGTTCACATTTGAGCAAATTACAGGGAAGTAAAAGAAATGCAGTATAAAAGAAATCCTTCATAATATAATGAAGTACAAAGGTTTTCTTATAATTCCTGGGTGAAAGAACTTTGCTGCATTTCTTGATAATGAGAAAACACTAGACAGAACAAATTTAAAATTTACTTTTAGTAGTCCAGTTTTAATATGAGGATCTATGCTTAATCGTACTGCATCTTGCTATGCTGTGTTCAGTTGATATCCCTGTGAGACATACTGTTTTCTGAAGGCAAATGAAACAGCCGTGGATGTTGGGAGAGAGGATGCTGGGAAAACTTGTGGGAGTAAAGGGAGAGGAGGTGGCAGCTGGTATGTATTGCACGAAAGAAGCACAAATAAAGGAAAAATATTAATAAACCATATAAATTCAATGAGTAGTGCATATTAAATGGCGTTCGATCTTTCAACATAAGGAATCCCAGTAAAAGTAAATGAAGAGATTTTAATTGGAGTGTTCAAACTCAATGTTGGGTTCAATTAACATCTCATGAGTATGAGGGGCACAGCACTTGCCCTGCTTCTGCATCGCTGCTTCTAAATCTTGTTTATAAAAGTTTAAATTAAGTGTGATTAAAGATTTAATCAGTGAAAAATAAGTGCCTACTCAACATACTCTGCATAATCCAGGAAATTTCAATGTATGTCTTTTGAAGATCCCAGTAGCATAATGCAAGTCATAAAATGACCAATCAGGCATTCCATCTAGCATATTTAGAGAAAAAAATCAAGTATTAAACTGTGAATGCTATTAAATTAGTGAATGCTATTTAGACCATTGTCTATATGTCACAGCCAATGGCTTAATTGCATAGAATAGAAAAATAAATATTTATATTTAAAGTTATTTGTAAAGAAAAGATTTCCACTGATTCCTGCATATTATAGTTCTATTTTTATAGAAAATCTTTTCAAATAATACAAGTTTTAAATAGAGCAAACAGAGTCAACTCTATATCTTCAACCTATGTGACACATGGGAAATTATTTTAATGTTCTCTTCTTTTTACCATGTATGTAACATAATAATAATAATTTCTGTTTTGAAAGGCTCTTTGTATATAAATGCTGTTATATAATATTGTCAGATTCTTAGTGTGGTGCTTATCGCAAAGTAGATACTTAGTGTAGTGTGGGAGATGGCTATCAGAAATAAGTCCTAAAACATTAAAAATGTGAGTACACAGAAGGGTTTAGAGGGAGGAAAAGGGAAAAGTTGATGTTATTCTACTATAAATTGCAAAAATTAAACAATATATTTTAAAGGTATCGTTTAAAAACTAGAAGAATGGCAGGTAACATTTTGCATCTCATCTAATTTTAAACAATAGCATAAAGTACAATCATTTCTACTGTTTAACACTTGAGAAAAATGAAACAATTTGTTAAGATTATATGTACAACAGAATTCAAAGCATGAATCAAACACGTACAGGTAGTAGCCATTTGTATCATGATATTATTGTCATCATCACAATCCTCAGTGTATGCTGCTATCTCCATAACAGACTAGGCTATAAAAATGAGCACTTGGGTACTTCCAAAGATAATTGCCTCCCTTTGGAAGGAATCCAGAACAAACCCACATTAAGCTAAATTCTGCACTAGAGTGGGCTGTCATACAGTTGGGAGGATTTATTCCAAGCACCTAGAAGGCACATGAAAGATGAATACATAGAAGTCATCAGATTTTTTTTCCTTTGAACATATCCCAATACTGGGAAGAAAAGGGGGATAAAATCATTTTAGCCATACAAAAGACATTTTAAAAGGTCCACATAATGACTTATCTGGTTGTCATCTCCTACAAAATCAAATACAAGGCATTGTGATGCATGGACTGCATGGAATGTGTTCTCTTTTGTCAATGAATAATATAATTTAAGAGAATTTCATGAAATATCTAAGCCTAGATTTGATAGGGTTAAAAATAAAAAAGTATTTTCCCAAGTTGACTTTTTTTAGCTTTTTATTCAAGTTAATTTTTTATTTGTTCAAGTTTCCCATCATATCTTTTTATCTAACTATAAAAGCTGTGACATTAAAGTCTTTTGGATATAAATTAATAGTAAATGTATATTTTCTTAAATAAAACTTCAATGAGTTAAGATCATATCTCTGTGTTGTTATTATTTTAAAACATTAATATCAATAGTAATTTCCCAAGAACATTATGGTATGTCATCCAGATGGATCACACATAAACCAAGTATAAAATTAATGTGAATATTATTTTTCAAAAACCAAAAAGATGATTTAATATAGAATTTCCAACATGATGACATTTAACAGTTGTCATCAACTGAGTTAGACAATTTGAAGTCTGTTGTGATGAGAAAGCCTGTCTCTATGTGAGAATTCACACACTTACCAATGGGCTTGATGCTTAAAACGTCACAATTTTTATGTTAGTGTATGCGGCCTACATGTG
>NW_021604565.1:21320375-21399354 GCF_004785775.1 Grammomys surdaster | reverse complement strand
GAGGGAGGGAGGGGGGAGGGAGGGAGGGAGGGAGGGAGGGAGGGAGAGAGAGAGAGAGAGAGTGTGTGTGTGTGTGTGTGTGTGTGTGTGTGTGTGTGTGTGTAGGCACCAAGACTAGATGAGGACTTGGCCTGCCCTGCTCTATCATGTTCTGGCTTATTCCTTCTCTTGAAACAGGATCACACTTACAGTGGTGTCCAACAAGCCCCAGTAATTTCTCTTTCCCCTACATAGCAATGAAGTTGCAGGTAAGCCACCACATATGGGTTCTCAAAATATGAACCCAGAACTTCTTGCTTGCACAGCAAGTGTTCTTACTGACTGGACATATCCTTTTATCCCTAAGGATGAGGATAGTGAGTATACTTATAATTACCCCTTAAGACACCGTCACAACTGAGGGTCAGGGATCTGGCAATGTGACACACAAGGGCCAGTCAGTTTCTTCACCTAAAACATAATGCTGCAAAACTTTACCCATTTCTTTTCTATAATCTGTAAGGCTAGTCTAGATATTTATTATTGATCCTAAAGCTTTACAGAACTATGAACTTTTGCCTCTCTTCAATGACTAAATCATCATAATTGACATGGAGCTTTATCCTCAGTAAAAAAAAGGATACTCTATTAGCTTAAAAAAATAATGTGATATCTAAAGATAATGATGAACTAGTTACTGGAATAATTCATATGTTCTGCTTGAAAGAATTCTTTAGAGAAGTAAAAGTTAAGCAAATGGAAAGCTACTAACAGAACCATAACCTAGAAACTTCAGAGTTAAAATGACTAATTGAACTGTTTCCTCAGTTTTTACTGGATAACTGAAAGCAGCACAAGAAAAAATTCTCATCTGTTTTCTTCATACTGCCTAGCACATCATTAACTCTGGGCCTTCACTGGAAACATAAGGCATAAGTCATCCTACTTTGATTTATTCGAAAATCAACGAAAATTAACATCTCCACATTTAACTTATGGAGGTGCCCACTGACAGTACTATAGTTGAGTATGTATTGGATGAGTCTGAAACACTCAACTTCTTCTTCTATTTCATTAAATGAGAACATGAATGTCTCATGGTGTTGTTATGACAAAACAAGATATTGCAATAGTAGAGAGCCTACACAACTTCTTGGTATAAAGTTAGCAGGCAATAAATGTTTAACCATCTATCTTTATTAAATCTTGAAGAGGCACCAAAGTCTGCATAGTAAATAAAATGAAAACCCCCCAAATGCGGGTGGCAAAGTGAGACCTGAACAGCCAAATGTCTGTCCCATCAATTGGAAAAGCTCACCTCACTATAATATAATAATTGAAATCAAATGCAGCAAATCTTGAAGCCTCTTGAAGATTATATATATAATTATAGTGAAGATATATATATCCCAAAACCACTTACTAAGAAACCACAAAGTAGAATTGGTTCACTTTCCCTGGCAAACACTGGGAAATAATGATCGTAAATGGTTGCTATACATAATGATGAACCCTTCTCCATAAACATGGAGAAGTAGAATGTAACTGTACTAACCCTGCTTCACAGCATTTTACCACTTTGGTAATGTTAGAATATTTTTGTGGACACAGATGGTGGCGAATGGAAATCAAATGCAGCAAATCTTGAAGCAACTTCCGATGGATGTAATATTCAGTGTCACTAAGTACTCCTTTCCTCTATGACTCTCACATCCCTACTTCTATTCTCTAAAGAAGCTGGCGGGCCACTTAGGGCTGCTTGTTCCAGAGGAGTGCTGGGCAAGGGTGGGGGCGTAGCTTGCCACAGAATCCTGAAGCCAGGCCTGGAGCCAAGATGCATAGAGGCAGGGTGAGGCAGCAAACGCTGGCTAAGATCTGTGCTGTGAGCAGTTTCTGGCTAAGAGCTACACTGTGAGCAGTTTCTGTTCTTGACTAGTGAAGTCAGAATTCTCACTTTTAGACGAGAAGGATTAAAGAATATTCCATTATCTGTATCTGCTGCCCTGACTGAACAACACCCAGGTGTGCCTGAAGTTGCAGGTGAGTCACTGACCTTCCTTCCCACCCCACCACCCCTGTGTCCAACAAGCAGACTGGAGACAAAGCTCTAAGAGGGCACTAGGCACTCTGCTAAGCTCCCCTGATCTCCTGAATTTAGCTTCTTCTTTAACCGTGGGGTCGCTGTTATTTAAACTCTTGCCTCAGCCCACGCTTGTTCTATTCCTTGTCTTTTTGTCTTTCTCTTTCTCTTCCTCCTAAAGCTAGTGCTCCCCTTTTTGTTGGAGAATGTGCCCAGAATGCCTCTTCTGAGGAAATTTAGGAAATGTGCAGTGTCTCGTGGGCACCTGGTGTGCTTAACTCCCCTAGTTCTTAGTGAGCCCACTGAAACTTCACCTAAAAGAATTGTTTCTCAACTAGGAGCTGGAAACCTGAGGGAGTAGAAAAGTTAACATGAATGACAGATGGGAACCAGAGAGACGTGGGAAGAGATCTTGAGTCTGGTACCCCAGACATCCTTTCCCATGTGTTCACAGCCCTAGAGAACATCACGGAGTGAATACCTTACAATAGACAAGAGAAGGCTATAAATCCTAAAGTTAAGACTCATCCTGCAATCGCCACCTGTTTCTGAACTTTTAGTTCCCCTTTCTTGCACCTGACAAGTCCTCTCTCTCTGCTTGTGCCCTCCAGATCTTCCCATTCCCTCTCTTGCCCAATTCTGCCACCCAAAGCCGGCATATCTTAAATACACACACACGCGCACACGCACACACACACACACACACACACACACACACACACACACACAGTGTAGGCTGGGGAGAGGGTGTTTGGGGATTCTGAGTTACAAAGTTGAAAAAAAGCTCTACCTATACCTAGGAGGGGCCACCAGGACAGGCTGTGTGTCCCGGGCTGTTCCCTGCCTGGAGGACACACCACTGCTTGAGGGTTCCCTCTGCGCGCGACCACTCCTGCGCTCCCAGCCTCCTCGCTCTACCGCGCACTCGCAGCTCCCTAGCGACACCAGTCATCAAGCTGGTGGAGAGAGTAGGGGTGCGCAAGTGGGAGGCTTCTCCCTCGGGAACCTGGGAGATCCCTGCCGCCAGCAGGGGCCGTGACACCGCCCGCGCGGGGACCCACGCTTCGATCCAGCGTCTTCTCAACTTCGCAGTGCCTTCAGGCCAAGGCGGTCGGGATGGATCTGTCACCCCGCAACCGGCCGCTGCTGGACTCATCGTCGCTGGACAGCGGCTCTCTGACCTCACTGGACTCCAGTGTCTTCTGCAGCGAGGGCGAAGGGGAACCCTTGGCCCTGGGGGATTGCTTTACGGTCAACGTGGGCGGCAGTCGCTTCGTGCTCTCTCAGCAAGCTCTGTCCTGCTTCCCGCACACGCGCCTGGGCAAGCTGGCCGTGGTGGTGGCATCCTACCGCCGTCTGGGTGCCCTGGCTGCCGCCCCCAGCCCTCTGGAGCTTTGCGATGATGCCAATCCTGTGGACAATGAGTACTTCTTCGACCGCAGCTCTCAGGCGTTCCGCTATGTCCTGCACTACTATCGCACCGGCCGCCTGCACGTAATGGAGCAGCTCTGCGCGCTCTCCTTTCTTCAGGAGATCCAGTACTGGGGCATCGATGAACTCAGCATCGACTCCTGCTGTAGGGACAGGTACCAGCAGGGGCGCGGCAGTTGGGCGGGAAGGGAGGAGAGGGTGGTAGGAAAGCACAGGCAAAGACTCCAAGGCTTTGTCTAAGCTTGTCTACTCCAGCCCTGCGAATAGATGTGTCTACATCTTGGCTTTAAGATAAATCAATCCTAAAGTCAACTTGCGCATTGAACTTTAGAACAACAACAACAACAAAAACTTCTTGCTCCATTTCTCCCAGGGAGTAATACTGAGATTTCTTGGGAAAGTTCAGACGGTCAGACTTGCAGTAAACATCTGATCATTTAATAGATGAGTCAGAAAAGCTATGCCCACAAAGATACATAGGAATGAAAGGTTTTGGTTTATTATCATTTATCAAATCAAGGCTTTAACTGTGAAAAGCTTGTAAGGTCTTGGAGGATAGTTGATTGCCTAGGTGATAATTATAGGATCTGATTGATAGTAACTTACTGCTCTCCTGTCATTCCTACTGTTCCTTCATGTATTTTTCTTTTATACACGCAAACGTTCCAGGTGAAAAATACAGGTTCTAGCCACCAGAAAATAAGTCACGAAAAATTCACTGATCTAAAGTTGCCTGCTAATGTATTTACATAAAATTCTACTAGGAAAAAGTGTCGTTTTAAAAGTCATAAGTGGGAAATATGTCAGGGACCACCATGGGCAAATATAAATATATAGTTTTATATTTTGTTCATATGTGTGTGACCTCTCTGTCAAATTTAATTCTCTTGTACGTGTGTGTGTATGTGTGTGTGTTTAAAATTAATCACAAAGTTGTCTTCCCTGAAAGATACTTCAGAAGAAAGGAGCTGAGTGAAACTCTTGACTTTAAGAAGGACACAGATGACCAGGAAAGTCAACATGAGAGTGAACAGGACTTCTCACAAGGGCCTTGCCCCACTGTCCGACAAAAGCTCTGGGATATTCTGGAGAAACCTGGGTCTTCCACAGCAGCCCGGATCTTTGGAGTAATCTCCATCATTTTTGTGGCAGTGTCAATTGTCAACATGGCCCTGATGTCAGCTGAGCTAAGCTGGCTCAACCTCCAGCTGCTGGAGATCTTGGAGTATGTGTGCATCAGCTGGTTCACTGGAGAGTTCATTCTGCGCTTCCTGTGTGTGAAAGACAGGTGCCACTTCCTGAGGAAGGTTCCAAACATCATAGACCTCCTTGCCATCTTGCCCTTCTACATAACTCTTCTGGTGGAAAGCCTGAGTGGCAGCCATACCACACAAGAGCTGGAAAACGTGGGCCGTCTGGTCCAGGTTTTGAGGCTCCTCAGAGCTCTGCGCATGCTAAAGCTGGGAAGGCATTCTACAGGTATTCTTATTTCACTGGTGCCTTTTAATTTCTATTTAAATTAAGTTTTAGATATATTGTCATGGCACCACCTTCTATTCTTATCCATCCTTCATCTCCTATAAAATGCTAGAAATAAAAATTTTCAAGATGCTGTCATAAGCATAGATTTCTCTCTCTCTCTCTCTCTCTCTCTCTCTCTCTCTCACACACACACACACACACACACAGACAGACACACACACTTTCTGTCTACAAGACAATGTGAACAGAACAATTTGATGATATTTAAATTCAGTACTAGAACTCAGTATTATATATGTGAGACATTCTTCTCAAATGTCATACATAAAACATACATAAATAATACATAAATTATATAATATAATAGGGCTATAATCTATTTTTACCTTCCATTTCCAAGAAATATTTGAGATGTGTGGTCTATAAGAATGTGTATACACACACACACACACACACACACACACATTCTTGACTGGAGAGAAGAGTCATAGCAGAAGAGGGATGGCCAGGTGTTGATGGCCTTCCACTAGTTTTGGATGAATAAATAAAATTACTTTGTGTTGAAAGAAAGATATGTCAGTAATTAATGTCTTATTTAGTATTTTAGAGTTATCTTAAATTTTCAAAACTTTGAAAAATCAAATGAGCATTCTCTACAAAAAATTAATACACAATATACAAACACACACAAACACATACACACATACACACACAACTAACCTGTCCTTGAAAGCTATAGCCAATACCAATGGAAATCAAATAAAGCAATTAAAAATAATTCTTTTATTCTGAATGTAATGGTGTTCAGTAGTAAGTTTTGTGACTATTGAATATTTCAGGGTTATCAATGTTAGAAATTAAAGAAAATGAGAATATATCCACAAATTTGTTGAAATATAAATTCTTGACTTCAGGTTGGATTTTACTTTCTGGACCATGCACTTTAATAGATATGCAAATATTTTTGAGTTAGGTCATTTGGGAGTCCATATGTCTTTTGAGAAACACTGGAGTAGCATGCATAATAGTATAACACAAACACATGTGTACACATACAAATAGGTTTACAGAGTACTACTCCCATGAATGTCCACAAAGAAATATATGAATGACTACTGTAAAAATGATGGTAGCTATGTCTCCTTATTAACACAGGGAGAAATTAACCTGAATTTTATTTTAAATCTCTATAATTAAAACTTACCCTACGGAATTCTAATCATGTATTTTCTTAGCTAGTCTTACATGCCAAGGATGTGATAATGGGGTTTCCAAGAACTTTTATAAGTAACACTGTTTGTTTCCTGACACAGATAATGGGATGCTTTCTTTGAGTATTTATAAACTCTTCACAGGATTCAATTTATAAACCACTGAGAGCTACATTTTTCCAAACGAAAGGAAAAGGGAAATAATAGTAATCTCCATGGTGTCACCTCTTCAAAAGTTTTCTTAGTTCTAAAGCAAGTAGTGTCTTAACAAAGGTTCACTATATTTAAAGTATATGACAAGTATATGAATATTTAATAGATTTATGTCAGGTATAAGATTTACAAAATATAGCCACAGATATCATAAGTCCCCATATATTTGGAACTTTTGTTGAAAGACATTACATAATTATGCTTAGGATTCCTGACAGTCTTGGTATAAATCCTGGCTTTGTACCTCTGTACTAGATATATTAGCCCTGTGAATAGCAAACTCCTCCTCTGTAAAATGGCTGAGGAGTGTCTTTAAATGAAACCAGTTTTGTAAACACTCTACTTCTCATCATATTGTAACAATTACTTACTGTCAATTTATTTCTAAACTGTCATTCCATATAGACACATCGAAGACAGTTCTTTACAAGGTAGTACAAAGTTATTCTGAAAGATATATTTTAGAACTTAAATTTCAAAGTCAAGATGCACTGTTCTTTACAAATATATGATACTGAAGCTAAATTATCTTAATATCTGAAGAGATAACTTGAAAATAAGTAGACTATAGATATTATTCTAATAGATTTCAAATAATCCCTAAGTAAGGGCGAATAGGAAATAAAAAAGATTCTAAAAAGTATTGATGTAGGCTTTCAGGGCAGTTTCTTTGTGCAATCATGTTGGTATGACTTCAAACCACAAACTCTTGGAAGCATTCCTCTAACCTTGGGAAAGATATTTCACTGGTTATTTAAGTCCTGTTTTATAGTAGATTTTTGTTTCTTTTCTTGGCACCTAGGCTTTCTATAGTTGGTACTGGCATCCATAACCTGTGTCTCCTCAGAGTTGGTCAATTTCTCACGTTCCTCCATTTCCATCCCTTTTGGCAATGAAAGATTATTTTGTAAGATTATCTTCTTACAGGAAAGCAAAAATATCATATGATCAAGGGTGATAAGAATTAGAAACTCAATTGGTTTTCTGGGAATTCCAAAACCTTCATTTACACTGGTAAGAATATGTTCTGGATATACATCTGAAGCAAGTGTTGTCACTGGTTCCTAACTCATTCCTGCTTTTTGACTTCATTGCCATGAAATACAACCTTCCTCAGGCTTTCAGCCAATGAAGCATCTGATTGTATTAAGTGTTGCTATGAGTAATAAAATAAGACATAGAGGTGAGCAGATCTCTAAGTTCAAGGCCAGTCTGGCCTACAGAGTGAGTTACAGGACAGCCAGGCTATGCAAAGAAATCTTGTCTCAAAAAAAATCAAACAAAAAAGAAAAAAGATAGTAAAGGAAGGCAAAAATTATATGAGAACATCATCAAAATGCTGTTATGCAGAAAGAGCTTAAATGATACTCTGAAAAGCAAGTTTGATCAAGTGAGCCCTCCACATACATCCCTGCAAAGGACTTTCAGCACATGAAGTGATAAACTCATGTAAGACAGCCTCTACCTTCCTTTCAGTCTCATTTTCACATTAAAAAGACAGAAATAGCATGAACTCAATGATTATAAAGGTAAATGAATCAGTGTACTTACAGATGTCTTTATCTTTCTAAACCTGTCTCTACCAACAAGACTATATGCTTTCTTGTAGCATATATAGTTCCCTAGAACATTGCTCATCATATTAGTTATGCAGAACATGCATGTGGGTGGATTGGAGGGAGGGAGAGGGGAAGGAGAGAAGCAGAAAGATGTTTATGCCTGACAGTACCTCTTCTCTTGCAGGATTGCGCTCACTTGGGATGACAATCACTCAGTGCTATGAAGAAGTTGGCCTACTGCTCCTGTTTCTATCTGTAGGGATTTCCATATTTTCAACAATAGAATACTTTGCAGAGCAAAGCATTCCTGATACAACCTTCACAAGTGTTCCTTGTGCATGGTGGTGGGCCACAACATCCATGACTACAGTAGGATATGGGGACATTAGACCAGACACCACCACAGGCAAAATTGTGGCCTTCATGTGTATTCTATCTGGAATCCTGGTCTTGGCTCTGCCTATTGCCATTATTAATGATCGATTCTCTGCTTGCTACTTCACCTTGAAACTCAAGGAAGCAGCAGTGAGACAGCGTGAAGCTCTCAAGAAGCTTACCAAGAATATAGCCACTGACTCATACATTAGTGTTAACTTGAGGGATGTCTATGCCCGGAGCATCATGGAGATGCTTCGATTAAAGGGCAGGGAGAGAGCAAGTACTAGAAGCAGTGGTGGAGATGATTTCTGGTTTTAAGTTTACCTTCAACTTATTTACAAAAGCTATGTACATTTGACAGGAATGATGAAGCCTTGCTGCTATGGGTATCTGTATATTGATGACTTTCTTGAGCACTTATCTTCTTTCTGATGTATTGATTTCCTAGAATATTTACCATCTCCTGTAGCAACTATTGATTATTTTGACACACATGTCTTCAACATAGCCAATTAAACAACCAAAATCAATTGGGAAAGGAAACACATATCTGAATTTTCAAATATCAATTAATATAATTTCATACATCAATGTTTAACGATTCATGTGTCATTATTCTTGGGCTTTCAGAAGTACTTCATTTTCTGTTTTTAATGGATGTTGAACTGCACAGTCCAGAGGAGGAGAAATGAGTGAACATTTAAAAACACACTGAAGATATATTTGCCATTTAAAGATATTCTCTAAATAAATTACTTCTTTCTCTATCAATTAAAGCCATTAAGAATAAAAATAAGCTTTGCAATCAAACACTTAAGCTTAGAACCTACAGTGAGTGCCTCATCTTCCATCAAATACAAGTCACTGGGTTCAATTGACCAAGCTCTGCCCTTCATGTGTTCAGTTGTAAGAGGAAGCCTCAAACTGCAGAAGAGTACAGTAGGTGAGGCTTCAAGTGCCTAGATAACTTCAACATCACAGCTGAGTGTGATGTGTGAAGAAGAACGCAGCATAGCTCTCTAGGAAAATTAAATGATTTATAAAACATCTCATTATGGATGAATTATTTAAGCTATGCTTTCAGAATCATGAATATGTAAAACAGAAGTAGTAAAGATCCTAAATTTATTCATCAGAAAGATTAGATAGTCTTTATATGAGTGGAAATATGTTGGATGACATCATTAGATGATCTTGAAGATCTTTTTATTTGTTAAAAAAAATATTGTGAGAAGCTTTCTGACTGTTGAGGTCAATAACAAATGTTCAGATGTCGCAGGCACTTCTTTGGTATTTGGTAATACTACAATGCCTAGACATTGTGTCATATAATTAAATCCAAAAGTTTTAAAGCTAAGAAACAGCCCTGGTTCTAAATATTATAGTAAGCAATATTTTCAAAAGCTTAACAAAGGATTCCTTTATTGCCTACTTTCTTGATGTTTGCAATAAAGCTACTAAAAGAGTAAATAAAATTGATTCTGTGATAGAAATCTTGCTCTTCCTATTTATAAAACAAATATACAAGGAATGCATATGAATACATGCAGAATAACTGCAATATCAAAACTTCACTGAGAATAGAATTAGGGTTAAACACTTAGAAGATATCATAGCTGATATAGATGATAATAAGCATTGAATAATAGTTTCCTGGGTGGCAATGCAAGGTCCAAATCTGGTTTAGCACATGGAAAGCTAAACCAGAAGTCACACAAACCTGTGACCAATTCTACTGTATAGCACATTCTAGGTCAGTTTGATCTGAAGAGGAAGTTCAAGGACAACTCAAGGAATGGTAAGACCCTGTCTCAAAAAGAAAAAAGATAATCCTTTGTCTTAATATATGACTTGATAATTTATAGTGTGCTATTTAATGTGTGCCTACATATTTAACCAATTGTATTTAAGGCATCTTACTATATTACAAACCACCAAGCAAGCAAGAAAGGTGCCAATCATTTGTAAGGTGCCATGGATTCTAAGTAGATTCTTAATTTAGATATATAAAATTGCAATATTTACCACAAAAGCAAGGTAATACCTCCTGTTTTCTGATGTGCGTGCTTAAAATCTGATCAAATTTCTATAGCATGAGGGTTTTTAAATATAATTTTTCTATTTTTCTTTTATTGTGAATCAAGATTTACATAATGTATTCTGTTTAGTGGTTTCACTTCTCTAAACTCCTATGAGATCCTCCCCATCTCCCCTCCCATCAAAATCCACACCTTTTCTGTATCTCCCTTAGAATACATAGACATCTTAATAATGATAATAATGATAACAATAATGATAATAATAATATAAAATAAAATTTAGAACAACAAATAAACATAAGGGGGGGAAAGCAAGGGAAACACATATAGAAGAAGAGGCACACACACTTGCACACATAGGAATCCAGTAAAAACACAAAAACAGAAACCATGATAGATACACAAAGGACTTTTAAGGTTACAATAAATAAAAATAAAAACCTTGACAAAACATAAAGTGACAAAGAACCTCAAAAGATGTCATTAAGTTTGTTTTGTCTTGTCTATGTACTGCTCATCATTGGGTTTGTACTCCTAGTGAGGCACGAAAGGAGAGAACTGAGTTTTCATTCGTGAGTAGTTATAAACTGGAGATAACTTCTGGGTTAGGGATGGGGGTTGTGTTAAGTTCTCCTCTTGATTCTGGGACCCTATCTGGTGCAGAACCAAGCAAGCTCTATGTACACTGCCACAGTCTCTATGAGTTCATTTGTGCATCGGTTCTACTGTGCTTAGAGGATCTTGGCCCCTCTATACTCTCTGGTTCTTACAAATCTCTCTGACTCATTTTCATAGGAATTCCTAAGTCTGGAGGGGAAGGATATGATGGAGATAATCCATTTAGAACTGAGTACATCAAAGTCTCTTGCACTCTGAACATTGTCTGGCTGTTGGTCTTTGTGTTTGTTCCAATCTACTACAAGAGGGAATTTCTCTGATGATGACTTAACAAGGCACAAAACTGTGAATATGGTAATATGTCATTAGCAGTCATTTTTGCTATATTCTTTAAGTAGAATGGTAGTATTTGGTATTCCCCTTAGGTCTCTGGGCTATTGGTCTCTGGTTCGAGACTACCAAGTAGTGTTGGAGGTGGGTTACATCTCATGGAGTAGGTCTTAATTCAAATCAGATATGGTTGGTATGGTGGTTTGAATAAAAGTGGACCCCATAGAACCATAGAGAGTTGCACTATTAGGAGGTATGGCCTTGTTGAAGTAAATGTAGCCTTGTCATAGAAAGTATGTCACTGGAGATAGGCTTTGGTATCTCAAAAGCTTAAGCCAGGTCTATCGGCTCACTATCTCTTCCTGCTACTTGTGGATCAAGATGTATAACTCTCAACTACCTCTCCAGCACCATGTCTGCCTGCATGCCACCATGTTTTCCTCATGATGATAATGGACCAAACCTTTGAACTGTAAGCCAGATCTAATTAATTGTTTCCCTTTATAAGAGTTGCCATGGTTATGATGTCTCTTCACAGCAATAAAAACCATAAGACAGTTGGTTACTTCCACAAGATTTGTGCCACTATTGCACTAGCACTTCTGAAGATATTGTAGCTCAGTTGGTGCTTACATTTCTCCTTTGGCTGTGCCCAAGTACCTTCCAGTAGTATACATACTAGTCCATAGTGGTGAAGTCAATAGGTAGAGACCAGCTTGACTTCTCTGAGTTCAGTGAATTGCATAGTTGTTGTCTTTAACTCTAAGGCCTTATTCCCAGGTTATGGAGCACAGCCAAAAACTTTGGTAATAGACTAGGTTGTTGGAGGTTCCCGGGGCCCCTTCAGCCAACACCTAGATTAGATGTAATACATTCCTGGCATCATTTGGTGATGTGAAACTTCCAATTAGAGCTCCTTCCCTCTCATCATTTGATCTTCCCAATTCCTGCACCACCCAATCCATCCACAACTGTCTATTCTATTTTTTTATTCTTAGGCAAATCCATACCTATTCCCTAGTCCCTTATTTATACCGCTTTTTTAATTCAACAAATAATTACTTAAAACACTATAATCATTGGATATCAGAGATCATTTGATAATCAAAACCAGTCCAGTTCTCTGGTATTAATATCCTTTCCATGATGAATGGGAAAGATAGATGACAAATATGATATATTAGGAGATCAAAAGTCACCTAAATCTACACAATCACTATATGGCAAAGTCAGGGAAACATTACATCTACCTGACTCTGAAAATAATTACCCTAAAATCACATTGCTGGTTTTCCCTATGCACTCACTCTGCCTTAAGAGAAACATTCGTAGATGTGGGATTGTGTTCTCAAGAATAGTCATGGGAGAACTTGCACCTTTTATAGCACAAATATAAATTGTCCTTAGAACAATCAATACTTAAGGCTTTACTATAAAACCTATACGTATATGTGAATGTATACATGTACTTCTATTGCCACAGACCATCCTAAAATATTTCTACAAGTATGGTTTGTTAACTATATAGATTTTGTCAAGATCTAGACATTTGCAAAAACATTTAAAATTTTTAAATTCTTTAAAATTCAATTGCTTAGGTGAACTTGTTATTTTCAAGAAACAGCGACATAGCAGAGCAGATAAAAACATCTGCTGCCCAAGACCAATGACTGAGATGAATACTTGGGGATCCTGGTAATGTGAAGAAAGAACTGACCTTCAAAGGTTGTATTCTTACATTCATGTATTCTCCTGTGTTATGTTTGTGTCCCCAACACGAGCACACACACATATACACATACACACATACACACACACACACACACACAAACACATACAGACACACACACTCACACACACACTAAGTAAAATGTAACAAAAATTTTCTAATGCATTCCATAAAATGTTTGAATATTTTTAAAGGCAAATATACTCACTACCAGGAGTCACATCATATTCCTGTTTTGTTGTTTCTCTCATATATGTATATGTATAAAACTCAAGACATGGCCCATTGATCAATTTAATGCTTAATAATTGTAAGTAGTATGTAGAATGCACAATGAAGTTCAATGAGATCAAAATCTTTGTTCTGAAAAAGTGTTACTTTTATTATAATCTTGTGACTCACTCTTACATAAATATGTAAGCTAATCCAAACTGTCTAAACAAAACACTATCTTTGGGTACATTTGTTTCACTAACATAAAAATTCTGTTCCTTGGAAAAAAATCAGGCATCAATTTCCATTTTATCAGTCCTTCAATTTTAGCCCAAGAATGGGTTGAAAACTGCTGTGTTCCAATGACTTGTTCAATGACAGTCCTTTACAAAGGACCTCCTATCAGCTCTGTAAGTCATGATGATATATGTAAGAAAAATTTATAAGGAGAAAATTATCAATAAACCCCATATACAATTGTTTAATGGAATAATTTAAGAGTAATAGAATAACCTGGATGCTGACAATTCCCTTTCCTAACTTCGCATATTTTATAGTCAGTTCTTTATTCTCTCCTTTGCCTCCACTGACCTGCTTTCTGACATTCTATCAGGGCTGTCCCATCCCAACTCAATCCAATCCGAAGCCTAGCTTTATCCTTTCCTGTAGAGTAAGTCATAGCTATAGAAGACAGCAATGCTGCTGGCTGCTCCTCTTTACTTTCATGTCAGCATCCCCATTTGGATCCTTGGGTTTCTGGGAAATCAAACTGCACTCCCTGTGCCCATTCACACTGAAAATAAGTGGAACCTGCTAACACCTCCCTTTGATTCTTCTTTCCTTGATAAAATTGAATCATTGAGGAGACATTCTACAAGAACCAGCACCACACTTAGTCACCCACCTCCATCTGTTCTTCTTATTTCTTTCTATTACAAGAGTCAACCTGCCCATCTCACTTCTCCCTCCAGTTCTAGGGATTTCCTCAGAAACTCTTTCCCCCCTTCCCACAAGATTATTACTTCTCCCTTCTTCCCATGGAAATCCTGCCAGCATAAAATGAGTTTTAGTGTTCCCATTTTTAAAACAGCAAAAGAAATAATATGAGTAAATAACCTCTCTGGATAATTCATGATCTAAAATGCACCTAATTTTCTGTTCCCCTTTGTGAAAAAAAATTCCTTGGCAGCAGTTACTACATTGAATCTTTCCATTTTCATAGTGTTTTTTTTTCTTTCTTTCTTAAAAATCCACTCATTAGTCTCCTGCTAGTACATCACCTGCAGAAGCAGTGTTCCTATAATCAGCAATGATCCGTTCACTAACAACTTCATACATCAGTGTTCAGGTTCCATATTGCTCTACCAGCAGCATCACACAGGTTAATTATAGACACTTCCTTGAAACACTTCCTTCACTTGACCCATATCCCAGCCTCTTAATTTACCCTTTCTTGCTGCTCACCATCTCTTCTTGCTGAGATGGTCCATTATAGCCAAATTCTTTTTATTTTTAAGTTTTTACTTGACAAGACAAATTAGTTTGTGATGTAAATATCACTGACACTTAGTCAACTTGTAAGTATCAATGATAAAACTAGACTCGTTCTTCTACTGCCTATATGAATTCAGCAGATATTTAATAAATACCTCACAAATAGCATGTCAGATGTACAGCTGTTAACATTTCCTCAAAACATTTAAGTTATAGTCTTCTAAGAATGTGATAAAGGCAAATAGCTATTAATATATTTACTATGTTCAAGGTATTCATTGTGAAAGTGACCATGTGAACAACCAAATGACAGAAAGTTGAGAAGACTCTTCAGATCACAAAGCAGACCTGGCAGGCTAGGGAAAAGAGAAAAGAATGCTATGAAAGACCTTTTTTCAGTGTTACAACTCCCTTTATTTGGGAGGGGTAACAAGGACTATATAAACCTTGGGGAGTGGATAGAGTTTTCAAGATGAGAGTACATTATTGGCTAGTACCAAGGCACTGGGTATGAAAGACTTTTTAAGACATTGCAGTCACATTAATGACAAAGTCTTCATCCATGGTAGCTACTGAGTTTTGTCCCAACTCTTAGAAAAATAGGACTGCATTGTCTCTGAACAAAATTGACAGCTCACCTAAGCTATCAATCATACTCTGTCTACCCCAAAAGAGGAGGTCCAAGCAGTGTGTTTTCATTGCATCATAGTCAGTAAACTCCTGTGGCTCACCAGCTTTTCTGAAGGCAGGCTCAATCTCAACTTCTTCATGAAAGGAATGAGCCTCTCTAAGGAGTAGCTTAGGGAAAGAAATAGATGGAATGAACCAAGCCCTCAATGCTGTTGCCCTCTTAACAACTAATCATCATCCCCTCCCTCTCCCACTACTTTATAGCATCCAATCATAGCCCATAATTTTCCCAGGATAATTTCCTGTTACGTTGTATTTGCAGTAAAGCTCAGTGATTGGGCCGTAGAAGACATGGGTGGAGCTAAAAGTGGGGAGCAGAGAAAGAAGAGAAGAAAGAGAGCTAGCAACCATGGAGAAAGAAGGATGGTCAAAAGCAGTCCTGGGTAACAATTTATATCTAAAAGTTACATACTGAGTAGCAAGTCTAATTGTGTGAGCATCTTGTTAATTGAGCATTTCCAAATATATAAATCCATTGGACAATCTTTAAGTTTTAAGAGTCTTCATTCTACCCTGTACCGCGAGAATGGCAGGTATTATCTGAGGTTCAGCCGAGCTTTGTGTGGGGACAGTGTGGTGGATTGGTAAAGGCAGCTGCCATGCTGGCATCTTGTGGGTGCCAGGGCCAGTGCTTCTAGCTAGCAAGAGCTGTGGTCTGAGTGAGAACAGCGGGGACATAGCAGCTGCCAAGGAACAAGCGGGACCTGTCGCCATTTCCTAAATATCTCACATTTCATATCATTTCCCTCTCTACACCTGACATCCTAAAGGAATGATATAGAAAATTTTAGTCATCTTCTGGTATGCCTGTACAATTCTTTTTGCCACATCCCTCAAAACACTTTTTAAAGTTATTGTGTTCTGAGGCACATAGTCTTTAGTTATTGTGTACAGTACTACTACTTTCATTTGTTATACAAGAGAATGGCTTTACAAGGGGGAATTTTTAAAACATTCTAAATCCTATTTTCTTCTTTTCTGAACTATTCACACCACACTCAGCATGACACTGATTTAATGGGTAATTTTAGTAACCCAGTGTCTCAAAACTCCTTTCATGTTGCCTATCAACTTTTGTAAGGCCACTGACTTAAATAAATATATTTAGCTTTGAAGAATACAATGCATCTAAATCTGAAGAAACAGAGGCAGTAATTAACTTTACAATTTCTTTTTTGTCTTCCACAGTTCAAAGGGTACTCCAAATTATGTGAAATTTTATTTCACCTTTTAAAAACAGCTTATAATTTAAGAGGTTTATTATGAAAAGGAAAACAATGAGAATATATATATATATATATGTGTGTGTGTGTGTGTGTGTGTGTGTGTGTGTGTGTGCGCGTGTGTGTGTGTGTTCTATTGCAAAAAGTATATCAAAAGAAATAATAATTGAATTAAAGAAGATTTGATGGATGGTAAAGGAATGTAAAACTAAATGATAAATGAAAGCTCACTAACAAGTATGATTTTGAAATTCAACGCAGAGACATGTTTCTTGATATTAATCATTAATCACTTTAGCATCCAAAGAGTATGTTTAGTTTGAATTTCAGCTATATGATTAAGAAAACCAAATCTTGGAAAAGTAATTTCAGCTTCTCTAAACTAGGGCAATATTTCTGAAACCCCGTCGTTACTCCTGTCTTTGCTGAACAGCAAATGTTTTCTAACGGATCTATAATTATCATTGTCAACTCATTCTAAGTGGTACATGTGAAAATAAAAGATAGTTAGAGTTGCTATGGAAACTGTGTAGAAAATTCATTTCAACAGGCCTAACTTCTAAAGTTAAAAAAAAAAGAAGAGTTTTATAGACAATAATACTACCTTGACCACAAGCCATTAAAAAGAAAGCAAAGGAACAAATGATGTGCAAGTGAAAACCTTTCTTATACCTCAAGCAGAACTCACAGCTTCTTGATTCACATGAGCTTTAGTATTTAGCAATTTGTTATGTATTTTTTCTTCAAATTACACTCAATGAAAATGTTTTCCAAAAAAATCCCCATGCATGCCAATGTAACTTATTTTTTAATATTTAAGTTCATAATTGATATATAGTAGTTGTATATTATATCTTTATTAGAGGCACGCACAGTAAGTATGTATACAGTTAGCAATGATCAGAGCCTTAATCACAACACTTGAGGAAGAGTGGACAAAGGCATGTATATCTCTGTGAGTTTCAGGCCAGACTAATTTACAAAGTGAGTTCTAGGATAGCCAGAGCAATTACAGAGAGGAACCCTGTCTCAAAAGGAAAAAAAAGCTTTTATATTTCTAATTATGAAATAGCAAATTTTATAATAATTATATAAATGTGCTATCAAAAATTTTGAAAGTAGATTTTTTTCATACAATATATTCTGGTTATAGTTTCTCCTCCCCCTATTTATTCTAGTTCCTCCCTGCATTTCTCTATTTATCTCAGTTCCTCCCCCTTCCTCCTGCCCTCCAGATCCACACCTTGCTTGTCTCTCATTAGAAAGCAAACAGTCCTCTAAGGAATAATAATAAAGTAAAATAAGATAAATAAAATCCTTAGGGGGGGATCCAGGGCTTCAGCTGAATATGTAAAAGTGGAGGGCCCTGCTGGGCATAGGTGGAAGAAGAGAACCTTGACCTCATGAAGGCTGGATGCCCCAGGGGGTGGGAAGTTTGAGGGTGGGGAGGTGGGAGTGGGGGGGTGTAGATAGAGGTTACATCCACAGAGAAGAAGGAGGAGGGGCGAGGGGATTGGGGGTTCCGAGGGGGTGGTGGGGGATGGGGTAAGGGGACAACATAGGAAATGTAAATAAATCATCCAATAAAAAAAAAAAAAAAGATAAATAAAATCAAATGAATCAGAATATGACAAAACAACCAGACAAGAAAAGAACCCAAAAAGAAAAAGCGCAATAAATACATATATATGCAGAGAGACACAAGTTTACCTGCACACTCAGAAATCCCACAAAAGCTCCCAACCAGAAACCATAATACACTCGCAAAAAACAGGTAAGTTAGAAAGCAAAAATAACAACAAACAACAACTACAAAAACACACTCAACATAATGAAGTAAAGAACCTCCAAAGACACCATTGAATTTATTTCCTAGTGCTTACCTACTGCTAAGCATGGATCCTACCATTAAGAGTGGTTCATTCCCACTTAACCCCCCTGAGAATTATTTTCTCCCTTGGAGAAAAATAATTTGTTATTTATGAGTGTCCATCAATCGGATATCAATTCTGGGTTAAAGATGGGGACAAATATCCACTTCTTTCCATTCTATGACTTCATCTGGTGCAGAACAGTGAAGGGTCTATAAAACCTGCCATAATCTCTGTAAGTTAATGTGTGTTCAAACACTGTTGTATCTATAAGGCCTTAATTTCTTGAGGTCTTCCATCACACTGATTGTTATACACTTTTTTCACTTCTTCCCCAGAGTTCCTTGATCCCTGAGGGGAAGGGCTTGATGGAGACATCCTATTTCAGGCTGAGTGTTCCAAGGTCTTTCATTCTTTACATATTACCTCATGTGGATTTCATATTTGTTACCATCTAGTTCAGGAGAAGAAGCTTCTCTGATTATGGCTAAGCAACATACTGATCTACAAATATAGGAGTCATTCCATTAGGAGTCATTGTATTGCTATGTTCCTTCAGTAAAGTAACAGTATATGGTTTTCCCCTAGGTCACTGGTCTCAGATTCTTGGTAACATTGGGTATGTGCTTCATTTTATGGAATGGGCCTTAACACAAATAAGAAATTGGTTGCTTACTCTCATAAGCATTGTGCCACTATTACAACAGCATATCTTCCACGGAGCTCAGTAATGTAGATCGAAGACTTTTTGCCTTCAATTGGTGTTCACCTCTCCCTCTTGGTAATCTGCAAAATACTTTCCAGCACCATGACTACTAGTCCACAGTGATGAAAACTCTACCTAGGTACCAGCTTGACTTCTCCATGTTCACTGAATTCTGCAGGTTTGCATTTACCAATAGAACCTTACTGTTTATGGAGAGCTATCAATAGTCCTGACAGCAGACTGGATTGTTGGTGAGTTCCCCTGGAATGCCTTTGACCAACAATTTGAATGAGGTAACACATTCCCAGTAGCAGAAGCTTCATTTGTTGATGAGAGATATTTAGTTGAACCTTTATCTACATTTCTTGTTGGCAATTTCATTTAGAATACCTTCATATATTAATATGAATATAATACATATACATAAAAGAAACATACACTACAAATAATATGATATATGTATATTAAGAAGCTTGTGCTGTATTATACTTCTATATAGCTCCTCAATTGACCCTTAATTTTAGCTATCCCTCTCCATATTCCTTCTTCTGTTCCCCTCTTGCCTCCCCTTCTCTGTTTGATCCTCCCATTCAAGCCACACAACCCCCATCGATCCATAACTATCTACTCTATTTTCCCCTTCCTAAGCAGATCAATCTCTTCCCCAAATTCTTTTACTTTCTACCTAATCACTAGGGTTCCATTGACTATACATTGGTTATCATTGACTTAACAGTTAACATCTAAAATATAAGCAAATACATACCATATTTGTCCTTCTGGGTCTGAGTTGCCTTACTCAAGACGAATTTTCTAGCTCCATCCATTTACCTGAAAATGTCATGTCTTTGCCTTTTTTTAACAGATAAGTAATATTTCATTGTATAAATTACCATATTTTTTATCCATTCATACGTTGACAGACATCTAGGTTGTTTCCACTTACCAGCAATTACTGTTACAATTACTCTTGGCTGCTATGAGTTTTCTTTACTTCATTAATCTTGACCACTCTGGTGTAAGATGAAAACTTAAAGTAGTTTTGATTTGCATTTCTATGATGGTTAAGGATATTTAACATTTAAGTGTTTCTCAGTCATTTTAGTTTCTTCTTTTGAGAATTCTGTTTAACTCCATAACCCCATTTTTAATTGGGTAGTCTCACACAGAAAGTTAAATATCAAATAATCTGTTTCACACATGGATTTTAGAGGAAGTTGATGAGAGTATAGAAAGTGGTTATTAGACGATTAGGAAGAGAATAGAGTAGATTGAGTGCAGGCTGAGAAAGGGTAGCAAAGCACAGAAGTTGAAGCAATGAATTATATAGGGTGCTACAGCATATTGTGACAACTATAGTTCACATGGATCTATTATCCATGTTGTAAATAACAAAAAGAAAGGAAATGAAAGCATCTCTGAGAAAAGTAAGGACATGAGGATGGAATGTTTTCTATTGTGATTTGATCAGCATTGAGTAGATTCATGTGTTAAGCTATACTGAGCCCCATAAACATATATAATACATATTAGTCAAACTTCCTTTAATATTTGAAGATATGGAAATACTAACTACTCTAGTTTGAGCATTAAACACTAGTTTCATGTATAATTAAAATAATAATAAGCCAAACATTTACATGTATCAGAAGTACAAAGCTTACTTAGCATCAGTAAGACCTTCTATTCAATCTCCAGGAATAAACAAGTAAAAAGAAAATATATACATAAAAGCCAGGCTAATGCCTGTATAAGCCCAGCACTCAGAAGGCTGAGGCAAAGTGATAGTCTGAGATCAAAGACAGAGAAGAATATATATGATATGATTTCAAGGCTCTGTCTCAAAACAACAATAATGATTATTATCAATAAAAAAAATTTCACAGATGTAACAAAATCAAAGAAACCAATTTGTTTAATTACAAAACTTTAGTGCACAAATAATATTCTATTTTCTACACATCATCCATCATATTGTACTATAAATATATCTTCAGAGAGTTTTCAACAGCTATGTATGCAAATCCAATTAGCAAAATCATCTTTCACATAGTGCTGACACATTTTTTTAGAACTATCTTGTAAAACATAGAACAAGACACAATCACTTAATTGTGTATGACACTTTCACAAGGACTTTCAAATATGCAAAGGTAAGCTAATTAACCAGTGCTATAGGAGCAGGTTAATTTATAGCATAGAGAAAAGTATTGCAGCATAATTTGTCCAATCCATATCAGAACTGACAAGAATGGAATAATAATAGGATTTTTTTCCTACCTTTCTCCCAGTTTTAAAGAAGATTAAAATAAATCAAGGAATCTCATATGAAATAAAATAATCACATATATTTGAGGTAGAATCATGTAATTTTTTAAAATAAAATTTAAAATAAACGCTGGGATTATTTTTTAATCTATATAATAAAGTCATTTCTCTAAATTCTCATTTTAACACCAAATGAGATCTCTTTTATCACAGAAACTTTAATTCAGTGTTTGAAGATAGCATAAATCATTTTAGAATATAGAAGACATTAATTTTTAGCTGCAGAGTAAGTCACTAATGAATCTTAAATTTATTGACTTATGACCATTACTACCTTTAATGAATTTGATGGAAGAAAACACAGTGGGTCGAGTAGACTGGGATGGGACGAGTTGGATGTGAGTGGGTTGTATTGGTGTGGGACAGGCTGGCATAAAGGAGTTAAGATTGGAAGACATGCTCCAAGTCCTGAACAAGCACCAGAAACTGTACTGGAGTGGACTGTGGAAGCAACAAGAAAAGGACATACAGGATGCGTGCTGGAAACAAGTATTAGCTAAAAGATTTTCTTAGCTTTATTTCTTGGTTTCATGGTACATGATTTCATCTATCTTAAGAAGTTTTCATCACCCAGCTTCATGTAAATTTAGCCTACTGCTGTTTATGAACTGGTGCAGGTAAATTATACCTTCTATGGGTAAAGTAGTTGAGCATTATAAGTTAGTTTTACAAACTTTGTATGCTGTTTTGAGATTATAATGGCACTGTGACCATATCTTTCATTCCTGCTAATATTATAATTAAAACTAACTACTCATGGCAGACTTTTTTTTCATTTTTTCCACTTTTGTTTACTAGTATTCACAAGTCATGGCTTTTCCAATAATTTATATCTTTACTTACTTGACATCTGATCACAGCCTCCCTCCCTCCTCTCCACCCAGTCTCACCCTTACAAATCCCTCTTCCATTTCCCCATCCCCTTTCCTTAGAAAAGGGGATCCTGCCCTGAGAGATTTCTTTATCATTTGAGAAATGCCATTATTTTCACTCTCCCTTCTGTCAGTGATAAATTTTGAAGTCCTCACTCTATCCTGGCAATGAAAACAAAAAACGAAAAAACAAAACTAGGAAAAAGTGAAAATCCAATTACTCTATTGAAGAGAGAAGAGGGCACAGGGCAATGACCCATCCCCCATGACTGTGAAAACAGATGAGAGAGCAAGGAGCTGCTGCCCACCAGCAGCGACCATTACAGAAGCTCCAGTTCATGTGCTCAGGCTGAGAGTTTAAAATCTCCAGATAGTCCTAGGGGCTACCCACAATATTGTAAAATTTATGTCTAGGAGTCCATCTCCACTCCCATAGTAAAACCTTTTGATGCTTCCACAAGGAACAGAAGAAAGAAAATATTGTATAAAGTACCAGAGCACTATGTCTTTAACAAAGCCTACTCTTAGAGTAAACTAGTTTACCAGGGGCTAACTTGCCTAACTGCCCCATAAGAAGGAGAATAGCCAAGTCCAGTCCATTGTACCCTTTTATGTAAGAGAAAGAAAATGCTAAACTCAAACAATCTACTAAACCTACCTTGCCTTTTGGAGGTGGAATTAATTAAGGAACACCAGAGAAGCTCACAAATCAGAAACTCAGGCTGAGTGAATGACAGAGACTTAGTTACTAGGTACATCTGACATGGCCTTGGTGGGGACAGAATGACTTGGTTTCTGCCCCTGGGACAGGGTCAGTGGACTTGGGCTTCCAAGAGTGTTGTTGGATGCTAAGGGCAAAAGGCTTGTTGTATAATAACGTACATATTTTACATTCTTCTTTTATTCCTGTTAATGACTTCATGTTAATCAGAGAAGAGTCCAGGAGGCAAAGGTGTGGCTAATGTTTTAGCAAAAAGGCAAACACTGGGCTATTCAGGACAGGTCCCATCCAGGTACTTGTGCTTAACAGAGGCAGGTAGATCTCTGAATTAAAGAAAATGTGTGCTTGCTGTCTCCAAAGAATTAAGGAGCTGGGCTCACCATATGCTGATTCATAGTGTAATCAAAAGGAAACTAAATAAATGACTGGATTGTTATGTAAAATAAAAAAGATGGGGTTTATGATCTGCAGGACAGGACCTGTTGAGAGAACTTTTTAGGATAGCAAGAGAGAACTGCTTGGAGAACTGTCTCAAGCAGAACATTGAGGGGGGTGGAAAGCTACCTCCAGCAGAGCTTAGGCTACCAGACACCCCTTCTCTCAAAACCCCTCTCCAAGCCTGGGCTGGTGCTTGGAAATCACATCCTGAAGGGCCCTCTTCTCTTCATGTCATGCTGTCACTTCACCAAGGTCATGTTTACATCAGTTTTTTTCAACCCAGTTTATCATGCCTAACTCTTATACTAATTATTTCTTGGATTTCCAAAGAGATTTTCAAGGCAAATGGAACCATAAAGGAGGGCAGAGACATTGATCACTGGAAGAATGTTTTTGTAGTATATGTGAGGCCCTAGGGTCAGTCCCCAACATAACAAAAGGAACCTCCTAGATTGTTCCAGACTTGTGATAGGAGTCCAGAAATACCTGAGTTGGGTCAGAGATAAGAGGTAGTCAAAACTGAAAAGCAAAGCTAAAGCATGAGCTTTTAGCAATGATAACAAGTGTGTGTGTGTGTGTGTGTGTGTGTGTGTGTGTGTGTATGTGTGTGTATCAGTGAATGTATAGTGTCACAGTTACTCAGAGTTAATTTATTTACCAATCCATTCTTTGATGTTTAAAACCAGGACAAATAGTTATTGTGCTAATCAGTGTTCTTCAAAGGAACAAAGCCAAGAGTGTGTATGAATGTGTGTGTAGTGATAGTGGTGGTAGTGGTGTGTATATACAACAGGAACACACTTATCGGGTGACTGGCAAGTCCATAATTTGTCCTGCATGCTTTCCTGGGAATTTACTAATTTAAATATTAATCCTATTAAAACTACCCTTAAATAAAACTCTAGCATTTCATTTGACTAAACATCTGACAATGTAACCTAATCAAGTCCACCTAGCTGAAATAAATCAACTAACATACTTATCCATAGGAAAATATTCAACATCATTTTTCATGAGTGTATTCAAAATTAAAGCACAAATGAGATACTGCCTCACACTTCAAGGATGCCATAGCAGACTGTAAAAAAATGTTGAGTTAATAAGGCACTGTGTTCCTACTGGTGGGAATTAAAACAACCACATGTAAAGACAAATTGGCAGTTTCATAGTTGACGTGAAAAATGTAGTGTCATCATATGACCCAACAATCACATTTCTAAATGTTTATCAAAACATATTTAAAATGTATGATGCATAAAATCTGAATGCAAACATTTGTATCAGCTTTATTCATAATCACTAAAAAACAGAAACAACCAAGATATTCTTCAATAGACTAATGTGAAAATAAACTGTGGTGTGTCAATAAAATGGAATCTTATTTAACCTTAAAGAGGAACAACTATAAAGAGAGAAGTATGTTGAAGAATGTGAATTTAAATAACATTCAAAATGTCTAGTTGACAGATTCCAATTAAATTAAATTCTGGAAAATGCAAAGCTATACAGACAACAAAAAAACCAGTAGTTACCTTAATTTAAATATGGAGGACAGGAAAAAGACATACATGAGAGTGGTTCCCCAACAGTGAACTTATTTTGTATGATATGATAATAATAAGTGGATGGAATATATTGGAATATAGAATACATGAAATTTATATGAATATAAAGCTACACAGCACAAAAAAGTATAGGCAACTTTATAGAATAAATAAATAAAATGTATTTATAATATATATTTTTAAAAATTATAATATATAATAATATATAATTTACAATATATTTTAAGAAATAAAATTATATAATATAAATGAAAATATATAATATATAATAAAATAAATATTATTTATGATATATATATTATAAATAATATATATAATATAACAAAAGTACATATAGTTTTGCATATAATATAAATAAACAAATATAGGATATTAGATGATTCCAGGAAGGAATCCAGACTGTTACAAAAGAATCTGTATATAAGAAAACAAAATAAAGAAAAAGATGTAATGGTTGGACTTTAACTGATTTTTTTGAGACCAATAAATTGTAAATGGTAGCTACTATATATGCGTTTAATACACATGTATGTCATAATTTAATTATTAAATAAGTGGATATTGTCTAGTTTGAATCCAGGTTCCTCAATGACAGAAGTAAGCAAGATGAGAAATTTTAAATGAATCATGTGATCGTGATTGAAGTTGGACATATAAAGTCATGTTTAACACAATGCTGTAAAAATTATAATATATACTATTCACATGTATTATTAAAAACATATGGCTTTATCTATTTCATGGCTCTGTTGAATAAAAAGACATCAAAAAAACATGATCTCAGCAACTGAGTATTCCTAGTGACCAATATTGGCTTCCAATGGCATTTTTCGGAAAAATAAAGTTTTTGGAAAATTATTAATTCTAATTCTTGATCAGGAAATACACAAAATGAGTCAATATTTTATTTTTCATTAAGTTAGTTTATTTATTCACTTTACATCCCGATTGTAGCTCCCCGTTATGCAGCCCCTTTCCATTTTCTCCTTACTTTCTTCTCTGAGAAGGTAGAGGCCATCCCTGGGTATCGTCCCACCCTCGTACATCAAACTACAGGACTAGGTGCATTCTCTGAGGCCACTGAGGCCAGACAAAGGGGAACAAGATCCATAAGCAGGTATAAGATTCAGGACAGCACCCACTCCATTTGTTGGGGAATCCACATGAAGGCCAAGCTACACAGATGCTTCACATGTGTGGGGAACCTATGTCCAGCCTACGTACGCTCTTTGGTTGGTGCTCAGTCTCTGGAAGCTCCCATAGGTACATAAGACTCCTGGTCTTTGTATCTGTTTCCATCAGCAGCTAGGTGGAGCCTCTCAGAAAACTGTTATGATAGGATCCTGTCTGCAAGCATAACAGTATCATTAATAGTGTCAAGGATTGGTTCTTCCCCATAGAATGGGTCTCAATTTGAGCAAGTTATTGGTTGGCCATTCCCCCTGTCACTGCTTCATCTTTGTTCCTTTATATCTTGTAGAGAGGACAAATTTTGGGTTGAAGATTTTGTGTTTCCAGAAAACTACAAAAAAGAAAAAAGAATGTTCAAAACTAAATGATAAGCTGTCAAAATCAAAATATTACAAACATTGAATACCAAAGTCAATGGATCATAGAATTCAACTAATGAAAAATCTCCCAGTGACTAAAACTGATCCATTCCAAGCAAGAGGATGAATCATAGAATTGCATTCTAACCCTAACTATGACTTAAATATTAATGAGTCCATTCTGATATTTGATATTAATTATTGGATAAATTATTTAAAGATGTAAAAGAAACAACTCTACCATACAGGAAAAGAAAAGAGCTAAATAATTCATGTATCTGTTCCATTTTAGAGAATGGGGAATAAAGCCTGCCATTCCTTGAGTGCTTGCCATGCAGAGACTTTCTCAGAAAGGTATCAGTATAGATATTGAAAAAGCAGAAGGTTTACATGGCAGAAGCCTGACAAAGGCTTTGACAAGCTCTGCTTAAAGCAGAAGATCACGTCTATAATCTAATCCACATAGGTAGTGTGTACACTAAATATACTTCAGAGATTTTCCTCCCTTAAACCCACAATCCAAGCCCAAAAGATTCCACAACTAACAACCCTAATTTTAAAAATGCTTATGCTCATTCTGTACCTCTCAAAACATTCACAACAAGGAAACTACCAGAGAGTCACATCCTATCAGAGATAACCAGACAGGATGACTAAATGTCTCATGATATCTTATAGTTTTAGATAGAAGGGGCTGATGAAATGACAAGATCAAAAGTGGGGGTGGTGAGAAATGGAATATAGGATGATTTGGAAGAAAATATGGAAACCTAACAGAATAGATGCTTCGTGTGTGTGTGTGTGTGTGTGTGTGTGTGTGTGTGTGTGTATAAAATCTTAATTAAATCACCAAATAATGGGATAGAAAATTGCTGCAACTGGCCATCTCCTGTCACTAAATGATGCTTCAGTATCAGGATTCGGTTCTGTGAAACTGAGATGTTGGCCAAAGTGATACTATGGGAATTCCCAATCAACCCACACTGTTGCCAAGGCTATACGTTTCTCCTACAAAGTTATGGCAAGTCCCATTGCTGAAGACAACATCTCTACTCACTGATCATGCAGAAGTCATGCTGGTGCCTATATAATGCCTTAACCCCTAAGTGCTAGTGTCTGGTACAGGAAGATTTTCTGTATACTAACAAAGAGAAACATGAACACCAACTCAGCCACAAACCCTTGTATTAACAATGGTGCCCTGTTGCCTCCAAGGTGTGCTAGTGCAGTGATAGCATAAAGTCAGTGGGAGTAGCCAATAAATACATGATTTGCCTGAAGACTTATCCAGTGAGATGAAATCCACACCACACATCCAAAAGTGTATAGATGACCAAGAACCTGAACTAGATAACCGAGGGACCTAGGCTAAAACCAGATACTACTGTCCTAAAACTAAACAACAGTGGTAATGTAGCAGTAAAATGACTCCTAAAGACATTCTTCAATATTCATAGATCAGTGCCTTGCTCAGCCGTCATCAGAGAAGCTTCCTCCTGCAGCAGATGGAAACAACTTAAGAGACCCACAGCCAGACATTATGCAGAGAGTGAGAGACCTTTCAACACTCAGCCCTAAATGGGATGTCCCTATCAAATCTCTCCTGCATGGTTTAGGGGAGCCCCTGGAAGAGGAGACAGAAAGAATGTAAGAGCCAGAGTGGATGTTGAACACCAAGAAAACAAGGATCTCTAAATCAACACAACAGAAGCACAGATGAACTCAGAGATATGGAGCATGCACAGGGCCTGCTGGGATTTGCACCAGATCTGTACCAGCTTCGTCATAGACCTGAAAGGAGAAGTGGGCACATGCCCTTCTCCCTAACCCAAAAGCAGTAAATCCTTGTTGCAGTAAACCTGCAACCCCAATAAGCCTGTGCAAAAACCACACAACTCAGTTACAGTATTTATTAAATGTATGTCTAGATTGGGCAGATTTACTACTACCCTACTCTATTCCCCAGCTATGAGATCTCTTGCTACTTGTGGCTTCTCCAGGCCATGTGGTTCTGCTCCATCTTCCTTCCACCTCCTCTTCCCCTCTCTTGCTCTATCTTCCACTGTCTTCCTTTCTCTTCCTCACCCTCCTGTCTCCTTCCTCTCTTCCCCTTCTCTAAAAGCTCCAGTGGCACCTTTTCCTTACTGCCCAATCACAAGCTCTAGCCTTTATTTGACCAGTTAAAATGGGGAGAAGGTTCATAAAAAAAGTCACTTGATTATATAATCCCCTCCTCACTAGGGCAGCCCCTCTTGAGGAAGCAGAATTAACATCAAAATACAAACAGGACCAGGCAACTCACAACATTTCCATTAAAAAACACTTTCAAATGAAAACTTAGTCTTTGCCAAAGGAACCTCACCTGGGGACACAAACTACTCTTCACAGGCTGCATGCCCAGCAGTAATGGTCAATATAGAAAAGGAACTCCTCAACATTTTCTTTTCTCTTTATGTCATGTTAGCGCTCTTCCTTCTTCTGTTTTTTGTTGTTGTTGTTGTTGCTGTCATTGTTGTTGTTCTGTTTTTTGGGTTTTTTGTTTGTTTGTTTGTTTTTAAATTTTATCTTATTTTTAATTTTAATTTTATTTTATTTATACATTTCTTTCTTTTCTGTCTGTACTCTATAGGTCCTTTGTGTATATATTGTGGCTTTTAGCTTAGTGTTTTTACAGAATTACTGCATGTGAAAAGACATGGGTCTCTATTTCTTGTGCTTTTTCTTGGGCTCTTTGCCTTCTATCTTCTTGCTTTGTTTTGTACTTTGTTTCAATTCTAACGTGTTAATTTTGTTTTATCTTATCATTTTATATTTTATTTCTTTATTATCTCATAGAAGTTTGTTTCCTAATGAGAGGCAGAAAGCGATTCGCTCTAGATGGAAGGGGAAGTGGGAAGGAGCACTGAAGAGCAGAGGGAGGGAAAATTGTAATCGAGGCATATTATGTAAGGAAAAAACTCTATATTCAATAAAAGATTTTAAAAAAAGAAAACCTATGAAAAATCTGAATAACCCACAATCTTTGGTTAATAATATTATATCAATTAATCTTATTTAGTTATAATGTACCCCACTCAGACAACATAATAATAGGAATCAATTTATTGCACAGAGTTTGGGAACCTTTAGTACTGTCTTCTCAAGCTGTTCCTAAATAAACAGTTCCATCCAAAAGAAACTCTACTTAATAATTCACATGAGTAGAAATGTATTAATCTAACAATTAGTGTTGATAAGGTACATTAAATGTTCAGTTTCGAAGAGATGATAAATTAAGCCACAAAAATAGTTGACATTAATGATTCACCAAGTTTCAGATCACTTCTCTAAACAAATTACTTGACATTAAGTTCAGCAAGATGTGAACTCCCAGTTTAATAACAAGGCTTTTATGGAAAAAAGAGAAGATAGGGATTTAGAGAAAGAATAGAGTTGTCAATGTTTTCCTTTACTTTTCATTTTAGTCATTAAAAATTAAACACTTATTTAAATTTTAATCAACTTAATATCCACATTGTGTTTAATTGTTTGAGTCTCGGATAATTATTCTTGAGGATGAATTGGTCTATCTTTATTTCAGCATAATTAGAAACAACAGTAGCTATTTTTGCTTCTATTAGAAGTAATTTAACGTTAATAAAGCTGCTCCAAAAGAAAGTCCTGTGGGTAATTAGAGATCAACACAGATGGCCTTTGCATGTAGAAGCAGCTCCTCTTATGTTGTCCACTCCATCACAATCTCTGATGAAGACCAGCAGGTCCTTCATCTAACTTCAGAGTATGACTGAGGCCATGTGATCTCCCTGCTTCTACATAATCGTGAGGCTTTGCTACTTTTCCTCTGAGGTATTTGCTGATTCAAAAGAATATTTTTTGTTCATGCTGAAAGTGCTAGAAGAGCCTGCTGTTGCATGTTATTTTAAACTTTCCTTTGTTGCTTATTTTCTAATTTGTTATTTATTTAAGATAATATTTTAAAATACATTTTTACAAAAGACTTTCATTCAGAGTCTGTCACTTTTGACTCACTTCTCAACATGTCAGTTTTCCCCAAATTCAGTTTATAAAAGCACACACATATTATATCATTTCTTGTGCTTTCACATTTTATTTAAATAAGCACTTTGTTATTACTTATGTTGTGCAATCTACCAGAAGAGGAACCATATTAGTTAGGATACCACCCACACATAACATTCTTATTTATCCCTATAAGCTGCATTTAGTACTATATACAAAGTACATCCTAACTGAGATACTCCAACACTGCAGTTTGCTGTGTTTCATGACACTGCTTTAAAATGTGATAATAAATCATAATTTACATGTATAGACGGTATTTAGTTCTGATAGAGCCTACAATAAGAATATCTGAAACTGGCCACTTTCATTTACTGAGGAGGTTGGGCTTCTGATTCTTCAGCCTTCAAGGCAGATTCATACCATTGACTCTTCAGGGAGCTTCCAGACCTTCAGTCTCTTACCGAAATTGCAACATTATTTCTCCTTTTGCTGAAACTTCCAACTTGAACACAGAAGCTCCTGGTTCTCTGCCTCTCTAGTATCCAGGACACAACTGTGAGGTATTCAGCTGCCAATGGTGTAAACTAACCTAATTTTAGGTAGAATACAAAATTTTGAAATTTCAAAGATTGTTAATTTTGTATATACTATCTAAGAGAATCAAGATACAGCTGCTGTAAGTTCATGAATATTGTTTAGTATAACATCAAATTTATTGCTACTATAATAATATACCTAATGAAACAATATGAAAAAAATAAGCTGTGTTCACAATCACTGTAATTAACCCAATACTTCTTGGCATGTGCAATCCTGGGCATTTTCAGACAACCAGGTGCTAGATTGTGTATGTGTGTGTGTGTGTGTGTGTGTGTGTGTCTGTGTGTGTGTGTCTGTGTGTGTGTCTGTGTATGTTAAACAATTAAAATTTCCATATACAGAAATTTCAAGAGACAATTTATTCTGACAAGATAAAGGCAACTAAATAACTTATAAGAAAAAGAAAACACAGAAAAGTAATTGCCTTTTTTCAAAATAAAAACTAATTGTTCCAATTAAACAAAAACACTAAAACAAAACGATTAGCTAATCCTTCCGTTGGAAATAGGTGACAAAATTAAGTGATTTAGATCACAAAGCAAATAGAGTAAATGGAAATAAAGTATGGAAAGGTTCATTTCTCATAGGGATTTTCCACATTAAATATCAAAACTGAGACAAAGTGGGAAAAGCAGGGTCTCAGACGACCCAGTCTAACAACATTGGAAAACCACTCTTGTCCCAAATAGCTGAACATTTCCAACAATAAAGAGGCTATTATTTTATCAACAGTATATTTAATCATTTTGCTGTATTTGTCTCTATTTACTGAATTGTGTTCCAATCATTTTATTATAGTGAAAACCATTACTAAAACTTATTCAGCAGAAGAGGCTAGTGACAACTATGTTCTTGAGTTTGAGAGCTTCAAGTCTTCTCCTTTAAAACAAAACAAAAAAAAAAAGAGAGGCAAAGAAAAGAAAATTGTAAACAAGGAGAAATAATCCTCACACCCAAATTTAACATCTGAATCTAGATTTTACTTTTAGAGAAAATGGCAAGCTTATGCTGGAATTATTAAAATATTTACTACTTTTTTATACAATATTATTGATCATATTATTTCCCCTCCCCCAACTACTCACAAATTATCTCTATCTCCCTACCTATCTAATCTTATATACTCATTCTTTTCCCCTCCCTGTCCTTCTCCCTCTGTCTCTAACAGTAAATAGGAAAAACCAACAAAAAGCAAAATAGACAAATGAAGGAAAGAAGGAAGGAAGGAAGGAAGGAAGGAAGGAAGGAAGGAAGGAAGGAAGGAAGGAAGGAAAGAGAGGGAGGGAGGGAGGGAGGGAGGGAAAGAGAGAGAGAGAGAGAGAGAGAGAGAGAGAGAGAGAGAGAGAAATGGAAAAGATAAAAAAAGAAAATAAGGTCATGGCATCACACATCATTAAACACAGTACTTGGGAGGCAGAGGCAGGTAAGACTCTCTAAGGTCCAGGCCAGTCTGATCTACATAAAATGTTTCAGGAAAACCATAGCTAGATAAAGACAAAAAATATCAAGACAAAAAAGCACACACACATATGCAGACAGACACACAGACACACACACACTTCATGGAGTCAGTTTTATGATGTCCAACTACTCTTGGACAACATTCCACTGGAGAAAATATATTCTCTTTTTCCCAGTAAGGATCAATTACAAATTGCTTCTTGGTTAGAAGTGGGACTTTGTGTCTACTTACCCTTCATAGTGCTGGGATTTTGTCCTATTGAACTTCTGCTGATCTTGTATGTTCTGTCACAGTCTCTGTGAGTTCTTAAGTATTATTACTGCTTTGTCTGGAAGATGCTATTTTCGTGAAATCATCCATTTCCTCTGGGTCTTACAATCTTTCTGCCCCTCTTCTGAATGGGTCCCTGAGCCATCTTTAAGAAAGGGATTTGATAAAGACGTCCTATTTGGAGCTGAGTGCCTCAAAGTCTCTCACTCTGCATGTTGCTCCTCTTTGAATCTCTTTGTTAATTATTATCTACTGCAAGAAACGCCTCTGATCAGGGTTAAAAGATGCTCAACAGGGAGTATGTCGTTAGAAGTATTTTATTATTGTTAAAACTAATTTTAATATATATTTTAGCTGATAATACTTGGGTGAGATAATATAACAGAATTTCTTGTAATTGAATGTTTTCTATATTCATGAGTATTAAGTGATTTCTTAAAATAAAACTTTTAATTTAGAATTTATTTTACACTGTTAGAAAAAGCTCTATTGGGTTTCTGGATGAAGATGGACATATGAGACCATCACCACAGCAACCAAGCCTTAAAATAATATTCTGTTAGTCACAGGGAACACGACGTAGGCTGCCTTTAATATTTCTCCTTGCCCTTTGTCACTGCTAATTTGTATGCAATCTACCTCCAAATTTCGTCTATAAAAATTATCATCCTTTGCATTTGCAAAGATACATAAATATTAATTCTTTTTTTTCAAATTCATATTTTATTATAGTAGAAGCTACTTGGTGACATCTTCTGATCAAGATAGTTGTCATCTGTTGCTTGAAGTAAAAATTCTTACAGTGAAAGGTGACTTTGCACACTGAAAAATTCCAATGTGGGGAGTCAAACTTAATCTGTATCCTAACAAAAAGTTTGTACCATTGACATGTTTCCTATAAAATGCACTGGCTTAGTTTGTTATAAAGGGCAATGATAATGTTTATTAAAAAGGGCATGAATTAGATGTACAAGAGATCTTATTTTATTTTTAGAAAACATTCACATGTGTTGGAGAACTATACAAGGTTCTGCAAAGATGGTTCAGTAAGTATAGGCACTTGCCACCAAGCCCAGTTACCTGAGGTCAATGCCAGGAACCAACATAGCAGAAGTAATTTATTCTCCTAAGTGTCTTCTAACCTCTGCCTATACTGTGGTATATATGCATTCCTGTGTCTACAAAGATAAAGATATATACACACACAAACACAGAGAAAATAAATAGATATGTTTTTAAAACTGCATGAAGCATTTCATTGACTATATTAGGCCTACATATCATTTTTAATTTTAAAGTCTAAAATACATATATATTTATATACACTTATATATTCATATACATATGTACATATTTATGTATTTATTCCCAAATAAATATCTACTTGACTTTTTTAAGTTTACAATTTGTTCAAAATAATCTTGCTTATTGTGCCTTTAAAATAAAGAGAATGAAGAACTTTACCCTTACATATTTCTAAGATATCTTTAAAATGTTTATTTCAATAAACTACTGAGTGAAAAGGATCATCTTAAGGTGAACAATAACTTAGCACATAACTGTAAAAATAAAATAATTTTAAGTGTCATTCAAACATAATATATACATTTACATTTTTTTCTTTAAGAAATCTTTTATTTCTGTTTATTACATTACTTTTTGTTTACTTATTTATTTCTTTGTCATGCAGTCATTGCTATTTCTCTAACAGTTTCTGTTACAGATTCTATTTTGAATAATTAGTCCATGGTGCTGATACTTAGTTAAAGTTTTGGCATTTTTAGCAAAATATTTGGCATAATATTTGGCGTTAAATACCTACGCCATAAAGAAGAGCTGCTTTATTTCCTAGACTAAAATGAGAAAGTTGCAAACATCTAATAAATAAAAGTAAATAAAGCTAGTTAATTAGGAATGTATTTGATCCACTTTGGTGTATGATTCTCTTATGTCCTTTATTTGCTGTAAGCCACAGCACACCTATGAGAACTTGAAAACATTGTAATTGAGGAAAGTTCTAGAAAATATCTCTATAAATTTTAAAGCAGTGAATGGGTATACACAAGCTGAGAACAAAGAGATTTGATTGTCACAGTGATCTGATTAAATGAAATCTTGTTTTAGAAAATACACTTTTCATTTCAGGGAATGTGAAATTTCAATTCCTTTCACATTTGTTCTCTCATTCTCTTAAATTTTATTTGAAACTATTATCAGTATTTGTTTCATGTTTTGAAAAGGGAATACCTTTTAAAGAAAAGAAAAGTCAGTATTCATGCACATGTATATATGGGCAGGTCTGCTGACTACATATGTGTTTAGAGACCAGAAGATGAGTCATGTACCATGTTTCAGAGCTCTCTACTTTTTTTTCTCTTGAAACAGGATCTTTCCTTGAGCTAGGATGGTAACCAGAAGCCCCAGAGATCCTCCTGTCCCTGTCTTTCAAGGTGTTACAGTTTAGTTACATGGTATAGGATACATCGAGCATTTAAAATGGCCCTATAGATTTGAATTCAAGTCCTTACAGTTTCATAGCAATTGCCTTTGACCAGTAAGTCATCATCCCAACCCAAAAGCAAACATTTCATAGCCACGAGGACCCCCCCACCAAAAAAAAGTGAACCACACTGAGCCTGAGACCAATGAAAAAGCAAGAGGAGTTTATTGTTCCAGCATGCTGGGGTCATTCTGCATTCAAAAGGTGAGGCAACAAACTCTGGCAGCCTGTTTGGCCAGTTTTTATACAGTTTTCAGGGGTAGAATAGAGCAACAGCCACTAGGCTCAATGTGATTGGCAGAACAGTGTGACTTTTAAACTAATTTGTCCTTAGGTTGTTCTGTCCTGAGGAATGTGTCTATGTGCTCTGAGTTTCCCTTGTCTGGAGGTAGTCAAGAGTTGCCCCCCCCCATCCCCGTCCCGTGGTTTTTCTGAGGAATGTAATTCAGCCTCTCTGCTCTGGAAGGGAGGTGTGTGTACATGTTATATAACCTCTCTCTTTCAGGGGGTAAGGGGTACCTATGTGCTCTAAGGACTTCTCCCTTCTGAGAAGGGAGGGGATCTGGTAGAATTTTTGAAAGGCTCTAAACTGACCTCTTCATTCTCCCCCTCCTTCTTGAGCATGCTTCAATTCTGAAGCTATTGCTGGTGTTTTGATAGCTCATATTCCTGGTCTTCTGTATGTAGCTCCCTCCTGGTATCCCTGTCTTGGGACCATCGACAGTACTGTACCTATGTGATCGTCAACAAAAGCAACCAAGTGATTCAAAATGCAAGGGCCAAAGGTCAGAAACGGGAACAAAATGATCAGGGGTCTTAGCAATGTAGAAATCAAGGTAGTAAGCCAAGGGGAGTTATTAAACCAAGACTTAAACCATCATTGGGCTTGTTCTCTCTGTTTCTTTCTTGGCTGGTCCTCCTGTACCTTTGTCATTGAATTTTTAACTATCCCCCCACAATAGTCTCCAGTATGTGCTTCCTGATGTTCCATATCCCCAGGTGGCACAGGAAAAGTGGTTGCCCCAACACACACTGTTCGGCATGCTGTTGGATTTTCCCATCTCAAGGGCACACATATATGAAGGTTTCTTGCAGGTTACTCCTCAACTTCTGGTGTCCTCACCCTAAGCCCCACCCTCTAAGGCTGCTTCTGGCACATGGTTTAGATTCAAAACTCCCACATCTCTCACATTTGGGTAATCCCTGTCCCTGTGTTTCTAGGATGAGGATGTCCCAGGAGTCAAGGCCTGCCACTAACTTACAGAGATGAAAAACAAGGTCCAGCCACCAGGTATAAGGCGGGTGTTCCACTGTACTGGACCAAGCTACATTCCCAGAGCTGAGAGTACTTGCCAAGTCACTTTGGTAGGGTTGCGAAGGGTGCTGAGGCTCAGTGTGGGAAGAAAGATATATCATAGCCATCTAATGGTTTTTCTGGCCTTGCAGATTAGCAGGTAATCTTGACCTTAAGACATTTACTCAGGTGTCTGGCTGTTATCCAGTTGACATCAGGTACAGGTGCTGGTATGGCATGAGTTAGGTGAATCAAGACAGTTACTCCATCCACTTTAACAGAGGTTGGGTTGGTCAGCAACACCAGGAATGGCCCTTTCTACTTTGCTTCCGAGTTTTTAGCATGATGTCTTTTAACATATACCCAATCTCCAACTTGGTACTCATGTGGAACCTGTGGAGTACCTGCATTATACAGGGCACTTAGTGTAGGTCACAATTCCTGGTGGCTGATCTGGAATGCTTGCAATCAAGCAATAAGATCCTTGTCAGACTGAAAAGTCACTTCTAGGGAGATCAAGAGCTGGGGTCAAGGGGGTGGGAGTCCCATACAGAAACAATATTATGGACTTTGAACAGGGTCAAGAGAAGGGGCACCACCTAGTCAGTGCCAGTTTCTAAAGACAATTTTGTTAGGTCTCTTTTTAGGGTTGTTTATTCTCTCTACCTGCCCTGAGCTCTGGGGATAGTATGCACAATGGAGCTTCTAATTAGTCCCCAATATCTCTGCCAATCCTTGACTTACCTTAGAAACAGAAGCAGGATCGTTATCTGATCCAATTACCTTGGGCACTCAGGAAGATTTTTTTTTTTAATATCTTCTTGGCTACCATAGTAGCTGTTTCCTGCTTGGTAGGGAAAGCCTCAACTCATCTATAGAAAGTATCTATAAACACTAGAAGGCATTTGTAACCATATTTTCCTGGCTTAACTTCGGTAAAATTGGCCTCTCATCATTCTAAGCTGTTCTCCCCTAGATTTTTTGCCCTGTTTACTCTTGGTCTGATAAGCACTTGCAGGCACACCTTATACTGTTCTACTGTATCTCTCTGGCCCAAAACCTGAAGTCCATAATATACACCTTAGATCCCTTGACTGCTTAGATGAGCTTACTTCTTAAATGAGTCCATCTGTGCATTTGGCCTAGTAAGTCTTTTGTTTGTTTCCTGGGGAGTATTGTTCTCTCTTTTTGGGTTAGTCATTGTCCTTTTTCTCTAGGTAATAGTTGAGAGGATGACTAGCAATCTGAGTCTTTTCTTCTTCCGTATATTTTAAGTGAGACCATCTCTTAGTTCAGTCCCATTCCCCAGCAGGTGTCTCTTACAAGCCCATAACTGGGATAGACTACTGCATAACCACTTTTTGAGCCACTTAACCTGCCTAGATATTTCCCTGAGCCACTGAGTCTCTTTCCTTCTGATGTCCTGGGCAAGGAATACTACTCACAGTTGCAGGCTTCATCAGGGTATCCAAGAGATCCAAGATTTCCTCTGATGTGAGGTGTCCTCTCTCTTGGTATATAGCCCTGTGGACGTGGGCTGTGGCAAACGCATACCTGCTCTTTTTGCCTGCCCCCAGGTCAAAGGCTTTGGTCAGAGCTATCAGTTCTGCTTTTTGGGATAATGTTCCTGGAAGACGTGGTTCTGCCTAGACTACCTGGTACCTATCTACAATGGTGGCCCCTGCCTTTCTTGTCCCACCACCAGGTAGCTGCTGCCATCAGTGAAACAGATCACCTTCGCATCGGGAAGTGCCTGAACTGATAGGTTCTTTCACCATTCCTGGTCCTCAGCTGGAATCTGCTGGCAATCATGAGCTGGTTGGTTGAGTAACAGAGTAGCCAGGTTGAGGGACATTGGCGATATAAAGGTCACCCGATGTGAATTTAGCAACAGAGACTAATAATGAACCATGAGGGCATTGGTCAGCCATCGATTTCAGGGCTGGTGAACAATGTTCTCTAAGGTATGGGGAGTTGTAACAGTCAGGTTCTGTCCCAGAGCCAATTTATCAGCATCATTAATTAGGACCACCACTGCTGCCACTATCTGTAAGTAATTAGGCCACCCAGCATTGACAGGGTCTAATTTCTTTGGCAGACAGGCAACTGGGTGCTTGCTGGGGCCCAACTGCTGAGTAAGCACTCACTTCGCTATTTCCCTGTTCTCAGCCACATAAAGGTGAAAAGGTCTACTGGCATCAGGCAATTCTAGAACAAAGATCTCAAGCAGAGCCTCCTTAAACAAAAGCCTGTTTCTCTTCTTCCTCCCAATGGAAGGGCTGTCAGCTTTCAGTGGCGGGGGGGTGGGGGGACAGCCAATTAAGCAAACCATGGTATCTATAGCTGGCAGAACCCAGGCATGCCCAGGAATGCCTGTACCTATCTGGGGCTCTGTGGAGGAGGGATGAGTAGGATGGCTTTCTTTAGCGCATTGGAGAGCCAGCACTGGCCATCCTTCAGCAACTGACCCAAATAAATTACTTTTCTCTGGCAGATTTGGGCCTTCTTGGCTGAGGCTTTGTATCCCAATCCTCCCAGCGCATCCAAGAGGTATTTGGTCCCCCGTAGAAGTCCTCCTTAGTCTTGAGTCTCAAGTTTCTTCACAGGCAGGAGGGGAGTATTCAAGCTGATTGACACTTCTACAGGATCCCTTGTTCTATAAGCCTGGTAATGTGGGGCCTGTTTCTGTCTCAGGTCTCCTTCGACATCTGATATTGGCACACAGACACCTAGACTGGGAAAAATGCCCCCAGATACAAAAGGTGTTAGTCTGATGGGGGGCTGGTTGGTGGCCCTCCCCATCCCTGCTATCTCAGCCCAGTCCAGGGGAAAGGTCTTGAGCCACCAGTCTACATCCTGGGGTATCCCATCTGAAGTCTCAAAAACTTTTATTTTTTGGACTCGAAGATCCAAAACCAGGGGACATGCTCCCAAAGAAACACACACGGAGGGGACTCACTGCAATAACAGGAGGTTTAATGATACCAGTGCACTGGGACTCTCTCACATGCAGGCAAGAGAGTGCCAAACAAAAACTGGGAGCAGTTTTTATACAGAGTTCACGAGGGCAACCACAAAGGACCACAAAGGCTGACTTTCCCAGGTCCAATCTCTAAGTGACTAAGATTCGTTCATTTCTTTTATGACAATGAGTTCCTTAAAAGTTTGCCCAGGTTTACCATGTTAAGGGCTCAGCTTCTTTTTGTTGGGGTACTCACTAGCCCAGTGGCCCTTCTCTTTTCAATATGTGCACTGGTCCTTTCCAAGAGGTTTTCTTTCTCTCTTTGATTGGAGTCTCTTTTCTCTGCAGTAGTAGTTCCCTAACTACTGTCGCCAAGATACTCTGTAAATTCCTTTCCTGTCAACTTTCTTTTTTCATCTCCCTTTCATCATTTTCCTTTTTCTTTCTCTGCTTTTTCCTCCTTTGTCTCCCTGTTATGGTAGATTTTCTCAGGAACCTATGTTAAATCCTTTAATAACTTATCCTGAGGTCCCTCTAACCTCTGAAGCTCTTTTCTGATATCTCTACTAGTCTTATCTATAAAAACTATAGTCAGAGTATCTTTGTGCTCTTTGCTGCTGAGGTTGTGGGCAACTTGTCTGGTTCCTGCTTAACCTCATGTTGTGCAGCCCCCTTGAGACCTGCCAACGATACTGGTAGACTTTCAGGTGCACCTTACCTTCTGCTGTATTAAAGTCTCAGTCAGGTCCAGTCAGAGGAAACCTGCTGTTGGTGACAGCCTGGTCAATTGATGGGGCCCCCATGTCTGAGGGGACATTCTTTATAGCCTCCAGGAGAATATGCTCTTTCTCCTGGGCTGTGAAGAGAACTGTAGGAGATGTTGACAGTCATCTCAAGTGGGCAGGTGGGTGAAAAGAACAGATTCTAGCAAGTTAGTAGTTCCCTGAATCTTGGAGGACTTCCTTCTTCTGCTCTGGGCCTGTGGGTGGCTCAGGCTGCATCTTGAGTGCTAAGGACCCTTATAGGAAGGAAAGGCCTGATCCAAGAGGGAGGGGTTCTTTCCAAACAACCATGTCACCATGACTGACAAATTATGTGCTTGCCCTTTGACCACATCCCAGTGGTTCAAAATAAGGCTCAAAGGTATGGTGGAAAGCTTTTGTCCCATGTCCAAAAATGTTATCAGTCCCAGTCCAAACACAAACAACAAGATAAACACCAAACAACAAGACAAACACCAGACAAACCAGGTGCCCTTGCCTCAGGAGGGCCAAGATGTAACACACAAACAATCAAGATGTATAAGAACTGCTCCTGTAACTGGGAGAAGGAAGAATCCAGCAACCAGGTGACTCAGGCCGGCTTACACCAGGGCCAAGTCTAATGGAAGGGTGTCCTCTTGACTTCTTCTAGGGGACCTGAAGCATCCTCGAAGCTCCCCAAGGTGGCAATGTTAAGGCATGTCTGCCCACCGCTCTTGACCATCCCAAACACTGTGGGCTCTCAGAGCCCTCCAGACATTTGCAAGCAAACTGAAAGTTCAGACAGGCTTTTAGAGACTACAACAAAAAGGAGACAGACAAAAACCATGGTACCTTGCTCAAGCTGCTCCTCTGATGACCACTCTCTGGCTAATACACTTCCCATCCAATACACCAAATGTAAGACTCTGAGGCGCCTTAGCTAACAGGGACCTCCCCCTCCCTCCCCAAGTGAACCATGTAGAGCTGGAGAGCAATGCAAAAGCAAGAGGAGTTTATTGTTCCAGAATGCTGGAGTTGTCCTGCATCCAAAAGGAGAGTCAGCCTGTTCAGCCAGTTTTTATAGTTTTCAGGAGAAGAATAGAGCCACTAGTTACAATATGATTGGCAGAAAATTGTGACTGTTAAACTGCTTGGTCCTTAGACTGTTTTGCCCTGAGGAATGTGTCTATGTGCTCCTGGCTTCCCTTGTCTTTAGGTGGTCAACAGTTGCTCCTCTGACCCCTGTCCTGTGGTTTTCTTGAGGAATGTAATTCAGCCTCTACTAGAAGGGAGAGGTGTGTACATGTTCTAAGACCTCTCTCATCTAGGGGGTAGGGGGTGCCTATGGGAAGAGGGAGGCCTAGTGGAATTTTCCAAAGGCTCTAAGCTAGTCTCTTCAATTCATGTCATGATCTATAAAAATTATGAACAAAAACATTTACGCTTGTAAAAAACAGAGATGTAAGTAGCTGAGGAACTGTTGCCATAAGAATGTTCCCATTAATCTCTGATTTGGCACAAATTCCTTTTATGACCAACTTAATCTTGGTAAGGAAGATCTTTAACTCAGTTGCTGGTAGGCATGTAACCTCAGGATGTGAGGCATACATTAAAAACATTCTGGTCAGATGAAGGAGAAACAAATCAGAGCTCTATTGCTCTGTGTAATGAATGTGACCTTAACAAAATAGTTTTATGTCATCTGATTTGGGTTTGAAATTTTATCAGAGTTTTCAAAATCATTTTGCTTTATGCGTTGAAGTTTTGGAGAGAAATGAAATTTTGTTGGAAAATACAAATTATGAAATGGGATAATACTAAATTCTTTTTATTATTTTGTATTCTGAAAATTAATATTATCATTAATTCAATCACTTTTCTCTTCTTGCGTTGGAAAAAATTGTAGCCTTATCCCTGTATGTCGTAGCAAATTAAAAGTGAAAAATTAAGAGTCATGTTTCAATGAAAAACAGAAATTTACAGGTAATTCATTGTTTCAAAATATCATTCATGCTTCCTACTCTGCCCTAGTAATTAGAAGCATGACTTCTCCTTTTTCTTCCTGTGTGGAATCCTTATATATCCCCATAACTTACTCAAACTCACTGCTTGCTTCTATTCTCTTTACTGTCTGCACTTATCTTTTAATCCAGATGCATCGCTTTAAGATTGCTATTTTCCCCCTGAACATAAGTAATTTTTTCTTCATTATGATAAATGCCTAAGATATAAAGAGAGAAAGAAAAAGAGAGAGGAGAGATGGGGGAGGGGGAGAAAGAGAGAGAGAGACAGAGAGAGAGGGAGGGAAGGAGGGAGGGAGGAGGGAGAGAGGGGGAAGGGAAAGAGGGAGAGGGAGAGAGAGAGAGAGAGAGAGAGAGAGAGAGAGAGAGAGAGAGGAAATTGGGGGTCATAATTGTGGACATTCTAATTAGGCTCTACTTTGCTTTGGCCAAGTGTTGGGAGCCGCGGCAGGTGCTGGCAAAGTCCGCCATCGCTAGGTGGCGCTGTCAGCCATAGTTCTTCCTAGTAAACAAATAAACTGCGCATGTGCCATGGTAAAGCCCGCCAAAGCTAAGCCCATCCCACGGCGTTTGGCGCGCTACGAGTATACAGCCAATCAGAGGTGATTACGCCGCTCTAGGGTATATAAGGGCTTTTCCCAGGGCTGGGGGTCGTCTTCTGCCACCATTTTGGTTTAGGGAAATAAACATGTTTCTACGGAAGGATTCTGGTGTGTGTGTGTGTGTGTGCGTGTGTGTATGTTTTTGCCGGCGAGACCACTACACGTGCGCCCCTCACAGCCAAGGAAAAGACAGGATATTGTTATAGAACAGAGGCATGCATCTCATTTCCAGCTTTAGAAACAGAAGAAAGGCATGAGCTACCATCCCATATCCCCACAAAAGACTCATTTCCTATGACTAATACCCTTCCCCCAACAAAGCCTTACAATTTATAGGAGTTACTACAACTTATCCTTGGGTAGAAAAGCAAGACTTTAGCAGCCAGGAAATATGTAAAATTAAAACTACAGCACAATTCTAGAGTTCATCTTTGAAATTTGATCATGTGTATTCATTTTTCATTCTAAGAAGTCAATTCAACATTTTAAGAAAGAGTCACATCATATTTTCAGCACATCCAAGTCTTTTCTAAGGCACATTTTCCATCTGAGCTGCTCTCACTTTAATCCTCAAAGAACTTTTTTCTTTGAGCTAAAAGAACATTTGGTAAAGTTTGGAATATTTTTTGTTGTCACAAAATGAGTGACAGTTGTCACTTCCATCTACTGGGTAACCATCATGGTTGTTGGTAATCAAATAAAATGTTAATCACTCTAAAATTCAATAAATACAAAGATTCTGAAACCGTGCTCTAGTTCACCTGATATCCTGAATGTTTCCTGGATGTTCACACTTAAAGACCTTTGTACAGGCTATATTCTGAGTCTGAAATGTTATTCTGATACCTATGTATACTCTACTCAAAAATCTCTTTAAAGAATCATTCCCCAACATCACTGTATAAAATTATTTTTTCTATGTCTCTGCCACACATTCCTGGCACTCATTATCCTCTTATGTACTTAATGTTTTTGAGAAATTTTGTTGCAACTTTTATTATTTTTTAATTTACTTTATTGTTTGTCTTTTTCCATTGAACTATAAGCTCCATACTCAGGAAGAGTATTTAATCTGCTTTTGTTACATACATTCTTTCAGGTTTTATGATAGCACATTGTAGGTGCTAAAAAAACTCTTCCTAGGAATCCAGAAACCTAAAATATCTTAATCCTCAACTCATGTATCCACTTCAAAATTTCCAAGAACTGTACCATCAATCCAACTATTATCCCACCTGCTCAGTGAAATGGTAATACAGTCTTAAGTTTCTAGGGTGGAAATTACATTTAAATGTTTACAAGAGCCCAGCTTATATAAATAAGTTGAATGACATGAGCCAAGTGGATCCTATCATCAGACAAAGGGACTGAGAAAGGAAGCAGGAAGATGTTCAACACCTTGGGTACTTTTTATTGAGCTCATTATGCAAAGTAGAAAGACTGCTCATTTTTTTAGGAGAATTTTTACTTAAGTTCTCATGGTTACTGAAAGTTGGTAGTTAATTCAACTGTAAGAAGATATACCTAGAGGCCTTCCCACATGCTGTCCTGTAAGAACAACACCTCATTTTACTAGTGTTCATATCCCATATTCTGTTGTGCTTCCTCTCTTGGTAGATTGAAATGACATATATATCTTAGACCATCTGTAAAGTCTTGACCTTTTTTTTTCTTTCTTTCTTTCTTTTTTTTTTGACTACTAAATTCAAAACCAAACCAATTGTGATCCGCATTTTCCCTTTCCTTTGTCTTATTTGGCGTGTTTTGGTTTTCTAAGCATATTGATATTTTTTGGACAGAAAACATCCCAGTATGGACTTGGGAATGAAACAGAAATTTAAAGGAAAAAATCAATCATTATTATTTCTTTTCCTATTCTATATTCAAAAAGTGCAGATCAATGTGGTATTTGTTGGCCCAATTATGAGATTTTCTCATTATCTTATATAGTAATTTATCTCTTAAGAACAAATTAGAAACAGAGAGTACACGCAATTGTTTAAAGTTTTTAATATCAATCACATAGCTCTGTACAAAAATACATTATTAAAATGCATTACTAAAATTATCAAAATAATTAATTACCATTACTTGAATGATAGGTCTCTAGAAATAGGGAGGTCAGTCAAGAAATAGAATAGAAAAATATTTATATCAGAAAATGAAAAGTATACCCAGAGATTTATATAAGAAATATAAATATAAAATAAGAAATATAAGAAATATAAAAATATACATGAATGTTATATTTTTAGTGATTATTGTTGGTTCTCATGATCCTAAATCCAAAATAATTATTTAGTATATAAAGAAGATGATTTATGAGGTCATAACCTGTCTGTATTGCTATTTTTAGAAGTAATTTATTGCAATATCAAGTATGAACCACATGAAAAACCACAAGGATAATAAATGAGTTTCTATAGTGTGACATTTTCTGAAGGCTAGAAAAGAATATACGTTTGTTATATGGTAAGAAATCATGGCCTGGTAAGCTCATAAATTTGAATCCTAAGTGCATGGATAAATTATGAGTCAGACCTTTCATAAATGAATGATAAATAATTTCATCTTTATAGACAAAAGAGCAAGTCCCTTAGCTGAGGTGTTCCTAAAGAAGTCACTTTTTGTTTGGGGTGTACAATGATGTATCGGACACAGTCATCAAAAAGGGCAGACTGCCAAGTCTCAACAAAACTCACCATGGTGTCTGTCTGTCCACAGATGAATGGGTTAAAATCCAAAATGGGCTCCATCACAGTATTATTTCATCCATACAATATTTTTATTTCTTCCATTTTTAATCAAGTTAGTTGCCTTTATTGAATTTTCTGTTTCACATAAAATACCGAGGTTTCTGCTTTTCTGAATAAAACAAAAACTTGGGAAAATATGAATCACTAGTCCCATTGCATGGTAAATCTGAAGTTCTCAATTGTAAGGAGCCGGTCTGCTGCACCGATCCGCGGGTCAGGGAGCAAAAGAGAGAGTGGGGACAGGGATGCGAAGAATGGAGACAAGATAAAGTCTGCCTGCTGGAGACGAAGTCGGCTGCTGGAGACGGAGTCTGAGTCTGTCTGCTCTGTCTAGTCTGTCTGCCTGAGTTGTCTGAGTCTGTCTTGGTCTAGTCTCTCTATCTAGTATAGTCTGTATGCTCTGAGTCTATCTGCTCTGAGTCGGTCTGTCTAGTCTAAGTCTGTCTGGAGATGAAGTCTGTCTGCTCTGACTAGTCTGTCTGCTCTCTTCCTCTGACTGCTTAGTCTGACTGCTCCTTTTATATCTCTCCTGAGTCTCTCAAGTGCTGGGATTAAAGGCATGTGCACCACTGTCTGGCCTTGACTGAAGGGATCAAGATAATTATCAGAGTGTGTTCAGCTGTTGTAGGCTGTTGAAAACAAGTCTCTTGTCAGGGTATATGGCTCAAGATGGCTGCAAAGATCATAGCCGCTTTCTGCTCAGAGTAGGCTCCCAACAGGTTCCCCTTTTTAAATTTGTTTTTAAAAGGGAAGGCTGGGAAAACTTACGGAAACAGTGCCTGTCTTAGGTTGGAACAAAGGACCCCAGTCTCCCTTTCCTGGCTCTGGATACTCAACAACCATTGGTTGAGCTCCTGTCTTCGGATGGTGAGGCCTCCCAGTTTGGGGCAAGGGTCTTGAAGTGTTCTCTTACCCATCATTGACTATCCGGCTTAGCACGTAAGTTAGGGGTTAATCCTAGTCATTCTTGATGACAGAGGTTTTGGAGTCCCCTACTTCCAGCCTGTAATAACGGACCTGTATGGGTTTCATTTGAATAGCGTCTATCTATTGTCGTATAAAAGCCATCAGTTTGTTGAACAGCATGAACCCAAGAGACAAGAGACCTAGCAATGCCTGAATGGTTATTGCAAAGGCAACACTCTTTTTAGGGTAGCACATAACTCCCTCTGTTGGAGGAGTAAAAAGAATAAGCCTCTTATATTCTGTCCTAAACCCAAAAAACAATTATAGTAAATGTGGTAATGGGTTTTCTCATGAGTCTAAACAATGTACCCCACTAAATCATAAATCAGGAAACCAAAAGTCCAATAGAGGCACCCTGGAGGTGTGAGTGGTGATGTCTTCTTCCACACTGAGAACTTCCCAAGTCCGGTATGCTGGTTGATCTGATCCTGTTTGAAGACAATTGTGAAGCATCTTCATATTTCCTGTAAGAAAAAAAATAAACTTCTCAGGGGGTTTCTCCTCCCTGGATTTGTTATTGTTGTCTATTTGTTTGATCAGTCTCTCTGGCAGCCAGCATGCAGCATCTGCCTTTTGGGAATATATGCAGACAGAACCTCTTCCCCAGATAAGCACTGGATCTGGCCCATTCCAGGTTCCAGTTAATGGGTCTTTCCAGAGGACTTTTGCAAAATTCTTTTTGGTATCAGGATGCCAGAATCTATCTGCAGCAGATTTTCCTTCAGAATCCAAAGTTAAAAATTTTTAAAAATAAAGAGCATGTGATGAAGGATATTTCTGGGGGATCCCTTAGTAGGGTATCATTCTCCATTTTTGATGTTTTCAAATTGACATTTAATGGTTTGATGTGCCCTTTCTACCATACCTTGGCCCTGTGGATTATATGGAATACCCGTTTTATGTAGTATTCCCAATTTTTCACAAAATTGGTGGAAACTGGAGCTTGTATAACCTGGGCCATTGTCAGTCTTGATCTGTTTTGGCACACCCAATACAGTGATTGTAGCAAGCATATGATTGACTACATGTTTACTTGCTTCTCCAGTTTGTAATGTTGCATAAATGAAACCATTGTATGTATCTACACATACATGTATATATTTTTGATTTCCAAATTCATTATAATGGGTAACATCCATTTGCCAGAGACTGTTTGGTATCAGTCCCTTTGGATTCACACCTAAATGAGGAACTGATAAAAGTTTAACACATGATTGACATTGTTTGACAATTTGTCTAGCTTGTTCTCTGGTAATTTTAAACATAACCTTTAAAGTTTTAGAATTAAGGTAATTTTCAAAATTACCACACTTGTATATTACTTTACTTTCCCAGGGAATTTTTCCTTATCTACTTCTTCATATAATCTATTTTAATAGATTGCTTTCATTGAAGATTGTGTAAAAATATTCTATAACATGAATATGTAGGTGAGAAAAATAAATAGCATTTTATTCTTTTACATGTAATTTAAATGCTTTTTCAATCTATACTGTGTATTAAACAGCAGACCTCATACATGCTAGGTAACTGATCTACCACCAAGATACATTTCCAGCCACTGAATGTTCTTTATTAGTATATCAAAACTTCAGAAGTAGTATTTAAAGATTAGCTACATTATAAACTATAGTTTCATAGCAGTACTTTCATATTTGATTTCATTAAATTAATTGATATAGCCTGTACATTCAACATCAATTGTTACCAAGCATGGCTTAGAACATCTTGTACTGATTATTTGTAAAATATTATCTTAGTGAACTCTTCAGATTCTCCTAAAGTTGACATATCTAATTTTGAAGAAATTTAATATAAAATATTAGATAACACTTGTGAATATAATTACCAATTTTATTAAAATTTTAACTGGAAAATTTTATTCAAAATAATAATTTTCTTTCCAAATCTTAAATGTTTCTATTGGTAATTAATTAAATACCACCTGCTGTTTTCCTGGAAATAATTAATTTATTCTGTTTACTTTCAAAATACCTACAAGTAACCCGAGTGTCAATAACCACAGTTAAAAGAACTAAAAAAATGTTTTATGAAAAAAGAAACATAACTAGCTTAGTTCAAAATTCAGTTGCACAGGTGTTTTTACTCAGGGCAAAGTGTTGTACAGGAATCTTTGGCACGTATGCTAATATATGTGTTTGTATGTGTGTATATAAATACATATATATACATATATATATGTGTGTGTGTGTGTGTGTGTGTGCATGTGTTCATTTATACATATATATGTATACATATTGCTTTAATACTCAAAGGTTTATTAAAATTAATTAACATTACAATTCCATCAAGATAATTTTTCAGAAAATCTGTTTTAAATGCATAAAAGTTGAGAATACTCTGCAGCATTATTTGATGTCACTGACTTGATTCTTACTATAACTCCTCCAAGTTCAAACATGTCTTCCATCATACTCTCCAAAAGCCAATGCAGTTAAAGAGAAGGTATCTTAATTTTGCCATGTAATAGTTATAGATTAGAGAATCAACTTCCAATGTTTTTTTAAAAGCCAGAATTGCAGAATTGTTCTTTTAGATCAATAGTTCTAGTGCTCCCAGATCCAGAATCTAGATTTCAAATATTGACTCAAGTTAACAGCTCTCTCCTCCAAAAAAAAAAAAAATTAAAAGAAAAAACTAAAAATAAACAGTAAAACAAATCCATAATGAAATGAGCGAGGAAGTCAGTTAATTAACTTTTTAACAAAAGACATTATTTTGGGATATACAATCAGAATGTGTTTGATTACACAGATGATGTCTATGACGTTCTTTGCTGTATCAATCAAATCTTACCAAAACAGTCATTATTGTAACTTGCATTACACACATCTTGCAGTGTGCATAGCACATTCTAGCATAACAAAAACTAGTAGTAATGAAGCTTATGATCAAGACCAGCTTTATTTGACTGTATTCAATTATTCAGGCATGTGACACCTTCAGCAACAGGATCATACTGTCAAGTGTATACGGTAAACAAAAGCAATGATAATATCCTGTAATGTTTGGGATCTCTGGGACCTCATAGAGTTCAGGGAATTACTAAGGGACCTGAGGAGGGTACTTCAAGAAGAAATATAGAATACAGTGATACAAAAGTTAATTAGAAATAGTGAAAGAGGAAAGACTAAATTGGAGTGAGGGAGTACAGTACAGACAGAATGTGGAAAATAATAAATAATACTAAAGCTTTCAAAAACAATGTAGAAACCTACTACTATGAAAATTCCCTAACACACACACACACACACACACACACACAGACACACACACACATTATATATATGAAATATATATTTAAATATACATTTATATTATATATAAACATATATATTTAAATTTTATTTATTTATTTGTTTCTTTGTTTGTTTATTTATTTTTAAAAGAGTTAAAATAGAAATAACCCCTATTAGGGCAATAACTCCTCTACTAGACATCAGAAGATAACAAACAGTAGTCCCATACCAGAAATGTGTTAGTTCTTTTGCTGGACAGTTAGGCTACATTTTCCTTTACCTATAAAATAAGGTTATCACAAATCTTTAATCAGAGAAAATATTGATATTTAATCTCATTAATTATTTTTTAAAATCTGTATTAAAGCTTGTGTAACTTGAGAGGCCATCTATTCAGGGATTTCACTGTGTCTGTGAAAATCATTGCTGAATAAGAAAAATGAATGGTTCTCTTGTCTGACTTTGAATGGCAATGGACACAGTCTTCCATAAGGCCAAGCTAAAACTTTTGTTTCTATGAAATCTGTAAACAAAATTTTGGCTCATCTACTGTAAAATTAAACTCAGATATTCAGAATTTACTTACCAATGTTATTTAATTATTTCCTTTAGAAATTTTAATCTTATTTTGAGTCAAACTGGATAGTTACCTGAAGAGAATGGGAAAACATACATATATCCATACTTCACAAAATTCAACTCAAAATAGATTGAGGACTTTGATGTAACAATAGATACCCAGAATATTATTTTAAAAAAAAGGAAGTGGCAAATATACCTAAACTCATTGGCGTAGGAAAGGACTTTCCTAACAGGACACTCATAGTGTAGGCATAAAAACCAACAATTAATAAATTTAACTTCACGATGATAAAAAGCTTCTGAACAGCAAAGGATACACCATCATTCTAACAAAGGCAGCCTAATAAATGAGAAAAAATATTTATTAATCATCCACTTGACAGAGAAGTACTATCTAGACTGTACAAAGAACTAAAAAATAAATAAACTGAAAAATCAAGAAAAATAACGTACTTAAAAATGGGGTATAGAACTAAACAGATAATTCTCAACCAATGAGAAAAAACTGACTAAGAAACATTTTTTAAATGTTAAGCATCTTTAGATATCATGGAAATGCAAATTAAAACTAAGTTGAGATTTTATTTTACTTCAATCAGAATGGCCAAGATCAATAAAACAAATGTTAGCAGATCCTGACAAGAATGTGGCAAAAGAGGAACACTTACTCTGATGGTGGGAGTGCAAACTGGTACAACTACTATGGAATTAAGCGGGGAGGTTGCTCAAAAACTGAAAATAGACCTGTGATAAGATCAGCTCTTGGGCATATAACTAAAGGGCTCTACATCTTTCTCTAGAAATACTTGCTCATCCATATTAATTGCTGCTCTATTCATAATAACCAAAAGTTTGAAACTGCCTAGATGTCAATCAACTGATGAATGGATATTGAGGAGGTGGGTCATTTGCATAGTAGAATATTATTCAGCTGTTAACAATGAAATTATAAATTTTGCGGATAAATAGATGGAGATAAAAAACAATCATTCTGAGTGAAAGAACCTGGATACAGAAAGGCAAACATTTTATATTTTCACTTAAATGGGGATGCTAGCTTTAAAATTGTACATATGGGTGTATTCAGAATATTGATAAATATTAGATGGCTAGTAAGAGACCATAGGGAAACAATGGGATATACAAGAAAGATGAAATAGAATATATTGTTCTAAATGGATAAGAGAGAATATAGAGTAGGAGCTTAAATGGTGAGGAGGATGGGAGGTCATGGTAGAGGATGGAATCTAGGGAGCACAGCTAGCATTAAGGGTACCAACTTTTGTCTCCATTACTTTTCAATTGCTTTGGAAAAATACCATGACCAAGGCACCTTAAAAGAAAAGTTTTGAGTTTTGGGGTGAGGAGGAGCTTTTAGTTTTAGAGTTTGATACATCATGGCAAAGAGCTTAGCAGCAGCAGGTAGGTAGGCATGGAGCATTAGCTAAGAGTTGCATCTTGATTCACAAGCATGAGGCAAAAAGAGCACTATATGAATAATAGGCATTTTGTTTGTTTGTTTATTTGTTTTCACTTCAAAACTTCTACTTAATGGTACTTATTATTTTACAAAGCCACACCTCCTAAAAATACCCAAACAATACCAACTAGTCAAATATTTAAGCCTATGGAAGCCATTCTCATCCAAACCAGCAAAGATTCATAGTCCATCATAGCAGATTATGTGTGACTACACAGTAGGCTCATGGGTGTGGCTACAGAAGTATGAGGCAGCATTATCAGGACATTATTGTGGCATTCAGAACAATAAAACACTGCTAGATTAGATTCTTTTTCTCTGTTCTAAACACTGTATCCTAAAGGTTCCATAGTTTCTCAAAATAGCACCACCAAACAGAGCCCAGGTTTTCAAACACATTGGGTATGCCACATTTTACATTCAAAGTGTTACAAGTGGGTAGACAGAGAAGATAGAGATAGGTTGAAGAAAGGAAGGAGGGAAGAAAGGAAGAAGAGAAGAAGGAAAGGAGGGAAGCAAGAGGGAGGGAAGAAAGAATGGAGAATAAAGGGGAAAGGAGATGCAAGAGGATAATGTTTGTTCCTTGAGAAAACCTACTATATTTTATTCATAAAACATTGTTCAGTAGAGATGCTTCAGGGTGACAAATTTTTTATACAATGATACAAATATGTAGCATTTGTGATTTTGTAACAAAAGAAAGAAACAAAAATAAAAGTTATTCTAATGAACCATTTAAGTGGCTAAAGTATTACATACCAGTAAGAAGTTCTCATTCATAAGACTGTGTTAGCCACATATTTCCAGTATGTGCAATATGTATAAACTTCAACTAGATCCTCTGTCATACAAATGTGTTGCTTACATAAAGTGATATTCTCAGAAAGGAGTTCCTTTTGGCTTTGAAATATTATTATTTCGAAGCTGCAAGTCTTGAGTATAATGTTATCTAAAAAACACCAGATGGTAGCCATATCATGGTATAATGAAATTTGCAAATGAAAACCAGAGAGGGAAATAATATTCCCACTGGTAGATACACTGAAATAATTGTTTTGCTAAAAAGATAAAAATTAAATCAATCCATATGTTAAAATAAAAATTTACTATGTAAATATTTCACAAAAGAATAATCTGCTACATTTATATTAAAATATTAAGCTTAGGATGCAATTGACAGAAAACCATACAGAAATACTAAGTAAGCTTACGATGCAACTTACAGAAAATTAAACAGCAATACTAAGATTAAATGCTACTTTAGAAAAGACAAAATGAAGATAGCTATTTTCTTTTTTATCTTTTTTTCTCATAAAACTCAAACATTTAAAGCTATGTTTGTAACGTTTCAGTGTCAAGGTATTTCTAGGTTCTTATTTGTTTGTTTCTCCCAGACAATCACTATTATTTTTTTTTTTTTACTCTTTCGTTTGTTTTTGAGACAGGGTCTCACTGTGTAGCCCTGGATGGCCTACTACTCAGTATGTAGACCAAATTGGTGTAGGATTAAGAAATCTGTCTGCCAGTACCTCCACCTCCTAAGTGCTTGAGTTAAAGGTATTTTCCATCACGTCCAAAAGTTTTGTCTGCTTTTGTACTGCTGAGGATGGAACTCAGGACTTTAGGTTTGCTAGGTAAGCATCATTGAACTATATCTCTAATCCTCAGAATCTCTAAGACCTGCCATAAAGAACTACTTGAAACTCTAAAAGGTATGCTGTAATAATTTCTTTTCTCAGAAATGGTGCTCTAGAACCCAAGTCTAACAAGTACATGGGGTAGGAAGCTCACTTGGTTTTATTCTAACGCAGGTGAAGTCTGTGTTTTCCTTGTTGTCTGGGGTCTGACCTCCCAGTCATGAAATTGGCTGGTTTTTAAAAAAATCAGTTAAAGGATATGAAGAAAAGGAGGAAGGGGGTAAGCTTCTCCATACTATCCAGTTCCTGGAAGGCAGCAGGTTGGGGGGTGGGGGTGGGGGGAACCAAACATTTACAGGGTGATAGAGATGAGAATATTTGCATAAAGACTGGACTTGATATCTCCTCTCTTTAATCCCTTTAATCCCAGCACTTGGGAAGCAGAGGCATTCAGATCTCAATGAGCTAGAAGACAGTCAGGATACTTTAGTGAGACTGTCTTCCAGAGAGAGGGGGAGGGAGGAAGGGAGGAGGAGAGGAAGAGGAAAAGGGAGACAGGGGATATGGGATGAGGGGAGGGAGGGAGGGAGAGAGAGAGGGAGGGAGGGAGGGAGGGAGAGAAAGAGAGAGAGAGGGAGAGAGAGAGAGAGAGAGAGAGAGAGAGAGAGATATTCAGGTAAAAGTTTTACAAGAAGGGGGAGGGGGATTTGTGGACTATTGGTCCTTAGTGGATAAACCACCTTTGATGGAGGAGGGGCATTTCTTACAAAATCAGGACTGAATTTATCACTTCTCCCATCTCTCTAAAGTTTTATTTAACAACCCAGAAGCCAGTTTCAATGTGAGTAGAGAGAGTGCTAAGACAAGCCGTGTTCAAACTGAAGAAAGAGAAAATAGAATTATAATACCAGAAGAAGCACAGAACGGCCTTGTTTTCCTTTTTCCTCTTTCTTTTCTCTCTAATTCTGAGAAACTCATACAATTCTATTGTTAACAATAGACTGAAATCTAGCAGGAACCTGAAACTCTAAGGTGGAAACCATTTTTGTTTTTAAAAAAAATCACATAAATTCTTTTTACCTAAAATTCTATCAAAGTGTTATAAAAAAAATAATGAGTATTACTACCAGATGTCTTCACAACATATTCCTTGAATACAGGTATTTGAAAGAAATCTCAATGAGTATGTCCTGCAAAAGTTGGCATATAACCTGACAATGTATGTTTAGTGTATGGATCACTGATATCAATTCCTTTTACCTTTCTTATCAATGGCATCAATTCCTTTCTATTGCTCATAATAATGAATGAGCAATACTGTAAGCAATATCCTTCCATGGCTTCTGCATCAGCTCTTGCCTTTGGGTTCCTGTCTTGCTTTTCTTTGATGATGAACAGGAATAATGGAGGTATAAGCCAAACTCTTTCCTCCTAAACTTGCTCTTTGGTCGTGGTGTTTTATCACAGCAGTAGAAACCCTCACTAGGACGATGCTCATGCTGAAATTACACGCTTACATATATCCTTTTATTGTATCATTTATACCTAAATGAATTCACTTTCTCTCTTTTAATTTTTAATAGGCTTGTGTAGCGGGAAATATTCAAAATGGATGGCCATTGGCTCCCAGCTCTGTTGCTGTTTCCACACTAGAATCAGGCACCAGCTGGCTGCCTCAGTGGTGCTGGCCTGGGGTCAAGTAGACATTGACATGGCTGCTGCCTCAAACAACAGCTCATCCACCTACACAGCTCTAGGTACGACCCCTGGGCCAACTCCATCACCCCTACAGAGTTTGGTTTAACCCCAGACAATAACTGCCATTCTCCAGGTAGACATCATAATATCCAGTACCCGGTAGAAATAAGACTCTTAATACTTAAAGTTAACCAATGGATTTGTATATCAGCAAATACTCAAATATAAGATACCTACACAATTTAGAAGGTTATCCCAATATTCCTAACCTTTAGATTTCATATCTACCAATTTACTTGATGCCATGTTGTCCACTTCCACAGCCATTTTGCCTCCCTCGCTCTCTCCTGCATCTCTCTGCCTCCCTCTGTCCCTCTCCCTCTCCTCCCTCTCCCTCTCCCTTTCCCTCTCCTTCTCTCCCTGCCACTCTTAGGTCTGCTTCCCTTTTTCCTGTCCAATCGTAGGCCCCCCACTACAAACAGATTGGGCAAGGAAATTTCTGCCACAGACTTGTAGTGTGAGAATAAATTTAACTTCTTCAACACTCATTTGTGTCACATTGAAATACATGAACTTATTAAAATGTTATTTACTTCATCTTAAACAAAATTTGCCTTCGAATTATGGAGCTGCTGTATTTACAATAACTATATCAGTGGTTTCCACACTAAAAATACTTGTATTGGAATAGAAGGATGTTATATATCCTTATGCTGTTCAGGTCCTATATGGAATGGCAGACTTCAAGAAGATTCTCATATATAGTCAGACCTGTGGAATATAACTTTGTAGTTATAGGTCAACTTAAGCTTTTGTGTCAACTTTATGATCTACAAGCCTCATTCATCTTGTAGCCTAACTGCTATTGCTTTTATCTGCACAGTTGAGCTCTTGTGGTTTTTTTCCACTGAACATTAAAGAGTTTCTTACCCTCCAAAAACATAAGGAATCTTATAATATAGTCTTGACAGGTCATGGGAATTATAGACCTCAGTAAGACAAGTTCTGCAGAGATGATATGCTGCTGAAGTAGTTTTGTTTTATTTTTGTTTGCTTGATTGATTATTTGTTTGTTTGTTTTTAACTTGACAAAAGCTGAAATGAATGAATGTCAGTTGAGAAACTGCCTCCATCAGATTGGCCTGTGGGCAAGTCTATGGGACATTTTATTGATTGACATGGGAGAACCAAGACAATTGTAGGCAGTGCTATCCCTAGGCAGGTAGACCTGACTTGTCTAAGCAAACAAGGTAGGCAAGCCAGTAAAGGGCAGTCTTCCTGTCACATCCTCTGCCTCAGTTCCTGTCTTGATATTTAATATGACTTCCTTTTTGATGGACTGTTACTATATAAGATTAAACAACAACAACAACAACAACAAAAGAAAAAAAAAACCTCTTCTCTCCAAGCTGCATTTGGCCATGCTGTTTATCATAGCAGTAGAACAAACTAGCACAAATGCTTGGCATGGCTGCTGTTTAAAAAAAAAATCAATTCAACTCAGAATTGTGTCATTTATTCTTTATTAAGCAAATAGCCTTACAATTTTGTTGTCAGAAATCTTCACTTTCTTTCTCCTTAATCTCTGCAACATCCATCTAGCAATTTGATCTGGTTATATACTGATGGTGAGCTAATTACTTCATACAAGGCCCAGTTGTCAAAGTCCCTTATCAAGTGCTATTCAAATATCTATCTTTTAAATTAGAATATCCAATATCTAGATCATCGCCTAAATCTCTAAATAATCATGTATAAATTGAACTTTATAGAAAATGAAAACTGTTCTGATTTTTGCCTCTTGTGACTTCTATACACACTTACATTTTCATATACAACATTTTGCTGTCTGCATAAACAAATTTATAGACACTGGTTCTTTTGGAGTTGAGTACATGCTTCCTTTTTAACATAAGAGTTGGCATTTCTTAGAAGATACACTTGGGAAATGGATGTAAGAGTGTTACCCGAGAGGAGTAACTGAATGTGATGACATGCCTTCATAGTGGGCATTCAAAAGGCACATTTATAAAGACATTTAGAAAAGGAGCCTCACCTGCTGTCACTGTTTTTTCCTAACTCAATCTATTGCTATTGACATTGTCAGCCTCTATTGAGCTAAGACTCCAGTTTTTTTCTCCTTTCTCACATGCATTCTATAGCAGCAACTCTCCAGGAATCTTCTAAGCTTCTAGTGTCAGATTGAGGCTGTTGAAGTATCCAGCTTTGTTGGCTCAGCAGCTACCATGTTCTGCTTCTTCACCATGTAGTCATTATAGAATTATCCAAACTGTATAACACAATTAATAATGGAATTTTATAACATACATTCATTATATTATTTTAGAAATAATAATAATAATATTAGAAAAAATCCTGTTTAATCCAGCTATCCTACTATATTCATTTAGTGTAACTTATATTTAATGTCAATACTACTGAAAACTGCTATAACATATACCAAAAGAACCAACAACCAGCACAATTAGACATACCCCATGCATAAAATGTCAATAATCCTGAATGAGTAGCCAGTCTTCTGGTAGCAGCCTTCAGATGAAGATGTAGAACTCTTAGCTCCTCCTGCACCATGCCTACCTGGATACTGGAATGCTCTCACCTTGATGATAATGGACTGAACCTCTAAACCTGTAAGCTAGCCTCAATTAAATGTTGTCATTTTAAAAGATGCCTTGGTCATGGTGTCTATTCACAACAATAAAACTGTAACTAATATAGGCAGCCAATCAGAGACTGCCCTAACATCGATAGCTGCCCTACCACCTGGCCTGAGGCCAGGACAATGGGTCAATAATAGTTTCCAGGTTTCTCTAGCAACAGTTTCTAGGACATACACACCCCTATCCCCAACAATGGTTCTGGAATGTCCATAGATACAGAGCCAATCAATTAAGATAAATTTCAGCTACCTCTCCCTGGAATTCCTCTAATGTGATTTAAATTGAGTGTCTCCATCTTTGTAGATGATAGACCCCAACATGCAAAATAAAACACTCTTTGATTTTACATACTATTTAAGTCCAGGGCATCATTCATTGGTGAATCACAGACCTTTAAAATATTAGTGTCAAAAATTGGTCATCTGATCATTATTAAATTTCTGTTTAATTTAATGTAATTTCCCATAGATATTACCTTTCTTAGCTCCAAAAGATTTTTCAGATTTATCCATTTCTCTTTGAGTTTTAGTGTGGCTTGATGATGTTTCTTGGTAAGGATAAATGTTCATTAGATGTCGCCTGTTATTTTAAAAATATGCTCGCACCTTTGCTCGGGACCACAGCCCTTGTCCCCAGTTTAGCTCTGAGATCAATTGTTTTCAGTTATACAGTAGGTTATTAACTATTGTCTCCACAGTATACAATACGTATCTTGAAATTATTCCTCTTATCTAGATGAGGGTTTATTAATCATCTTGCCAACGTGTGTTTATCCCCATACTTACCTTAATGCCTGATAGTCACCATTATATTCTTAATGGGCTTAAGATTGGTAGAACCATATATAATTGAAGTTATGTAATATTTGTCTTTCTAATGCTGGTATATTTCATTTGATTCTATGACCTCTGTGTTCATGCAGGTTTTTATAAATATCAGAATATATTGGGGTTCTATAGGGAAAGAAAGCCCACATAATGTTTAGTTTCAAATAAAAATTTATTAGATTACCTGATTATTCAGATTACAGTCTCCAAGCAGCATAGTTAAGAAAACTAATGAGTGGTCTGGGCCCGAGCACTCACAGATCCCAGGAGGCAGCTCTGCACCCAATCTCACAGAAACCAGAGGAAGCAGGGCTCTCAGGAGCTCTATCCCAAGCAGTATCTTAGGCTAGGAAGTGGCAATACTTGCCCCCAAACAGGGAGCAACCGGGACCCAATGGGACCCAGGAATTCACTCCTGGCCCAGAGCGTTGGTTCCTTCCGGTTTCCACATGAGCATTGAGCAGATCTTGGGCCTCAGCTCTAACCCCAGCAGCAAAACCCATCCCAAACAGTTCTGACACAACCTAGATAATAGGAAAGACAGGCTCCAGGCAGAGACAGCACAGATAGCACAAAGGTGATCCAGATGGCGAAGGGCAAGCGCAAGAACATAAACATCAGCAGCTCAAGGTACTTGCCATCATCAGAACCTAGTTCTCCCACATTAGAAAGTCCTGAACTCCCCATATCACCAGGAAAGCAAGAACCAGATCTAAAATCACTTCTAATGATGATGATAGAGGACTATAAGAAGGAAATAAATAACACTATCAAAAAACTTGAGGAGAACACAGGTAAACAGGATGAAGTCCTTAAAGAAACACAAAAATCCTTTAAAGAATTACAAGAAAACACAAACAGATGAAGGAATTGAACAAAACCATCCAGGACATAAAAATGGAAGTAGAAAAAATAAAGAAATCACAAAGGGAGACTACCCTGGAGATAGAAAATCTAAGAAAGAAATCAGGAGTCATAGACACAAGCATCACCAACAGAATACAAGAGATAGAAGAAAGAATCTCAGGTGCAGAAGATACCTTAGAAAATATTGACACAACTGTCAAAGAAAACGCAAAATGCAAAAAGTTATTAACACAAAACATCCAGGAAATCCAGGACACAATGAAAAGACCAAACCTAAGGATAATAGGTATAAAAGAGAGTGAAGATTCCCAACTTAAAGGGCCAATAATTATCTTCAACAAAATTATAGAAGAAAACTTCCCTAACCTAAGGAATGAGATGCCCATAATCACACAAGAAGCCTACAGAATGCCAAACAGACTAGATCAAAAAAGAAATACCTCCCGTCACATAATAATCAAGAAACAAAATGCACAAAACAAAGAAAGAATTTTAAAAGCAGTAAGAGAAAAAGGCCAAGTAACATATAAAGGCAAACCTATCAGAATTACACATGACTTCTCACCAGATACTATAAAAGCCAGAAGATCCTGGAAAAATATTATATAGACCCTAAGAGAAAATAAATACCAGCCCAGGCTACTATACCCAGCAAAACGCTCAATTACCATAGACGGAGAAACCAAGATATTCCATGACAAAACCGAATTTACACAGTATCTTCCCACAAATCCAGCACTACAAAGGATAATAGCAGGAAAGCTCCAATACAAGGAGGGCCACCATACCCTAGAAAGAGCAAGAAAATAAAACCTTTTCCATCAAACCCAAAAGAAGATAACCACACAAAAGATGTCTCCACTATTAGCAAAAATGACAGGAAGCAACAACACCCTCTCCTTAATATCTCTTAACATCAATGGACTCAATTCCCCAATAAAAAGGCATAGGTTAATGGACTGGATATGCAAACAAGACCCAGCTTTTTGCTGCTTACAGGAAACCCACCTCAACGACAAAGACAGACACTACCTTAGAGTAAAAGGTTGGAAAACAATTTTTCAAGCAAATGGTGCTAAGAAACAAGCTGGAGTAGCCATTCTAATATCGATTATTAGACTTTCAACTTAAAGCTATCAAAAAGGATAAGGAAGGACATTTCATACTTGTCAAAGGAAAAGTCAACCAACATGAACTCTCAATTCTGAATATCTATGCACCAAATACAAGAGCACCCACTTTCATAAAAGAAACCTTACTAAAGCTCAAAGCACACATTGCACCTCACACAATAATAGTGGGAGACTTCAACACCCCACTCTCAGCAATGGATAGATCATGGAAACAGAAACTAAATAGAGACACAGTGAAACTAACAGAAGTTATGAACCAAATGGACTTAACAGATATGTATAGAACACTTCACCCTAAAGCAAAAAAATATACCTTTTTCTCAGCACCTCATGGTACCTTCTCCAAAATAGACCATATAATTGGGCACAAGACAGGCCTCAACAGATATAAAAAATTGAAATAATCCCCTGCATACTATCAGATCACCATGGTCTAAGGCTGGTCTTCAAAAATGACAAAGACAATGGAAAGCCCACATTCACATGGAAACTGAACAACACCCTACTCCTTGATAATCTATTAAGGGAAGAAATAAAGAAAGAAATTAAAAACTTTTTAGAATTTAATGAAAATGATGACACATCATACCAAAATCTATGGGATACAATGAAAGCAGTGCTAAGAGGAAAATTCATAGCTCTAAGTGCCTACAAAAAGAAACTGGAGGGACCATACACTAGCAGCTTGACAACACGACTGAAAGACCTAGAACAAAAAGAAGCTAATACACCCAAGAGGAATAGACGGCAGGAAATAATCAAACTCAGGGCTGAAATCAACCAAATAGAAACAAAAAGAACTATAAAATAATCAATAAAACCAGGAGCTGGTTCTTTGAGAAAATCAACAAGATAGATAAACCCTTAGCTAGACTAATCAGAGGGCAGAGAGACAGTATCCAAATTAATAAAATCAGAACTGAAAAGGGTGGCATAACAACAGAAACCAAGGAAATTAAAAAAAACATCAGCTCCTACTACAAAAGCCTATACTCAACAAAATTGGAAAATTTGGATGAAATGGACAATTTTCTAGACAAATACCAGTTACCAATGTTAAATCAGGACCAGATAGACCATCTAAACAGTCTCATAACCCCAAAAGAAATAGAAGCAGTCATTAAAAGTCTCCCCACAAAGAAAAGTCTGGGACCAGAGGGTTTTAGTGCAGAATTCTATCAGACCTTCAAGGAAGACCTAACTTCAATTCTCTTCAAACTATTCCACAAAATAGAAACAGAAGGTATACTACCCAATTCATTCTATGAAGCCACAATTACACTCATACCTAAACCACACAAAGACCCAACAAAGAAAGAGAACTTCAGACCAATCTCCCTTATGACCATTGATGCAAAATTATGCAATAAAATTCTAGCGAACTGAATCCAAGAACACATCAAAACAATTATCCATCACGATCAAGTAGGCTTTATCCCAGGAATGCAAGTTTGGTTCAATATATGGAAATCCATCAATAATCCACTATATAAACAAACTCAAAGAAAAAAAAACACATGATCATATCACTAGATGCTGAGAAAGCATTTGACAAAATTCAACATCCCTTCATGATAAAAGTCTTGGAAAGATCAGGAATTCAAGGTCCATACTTAAACGTAATAAAAGCAATATACAGCAAACCAGTAGCCAGCATCAAACTAAATGGAGAGAAACTTGAAGCAATTCCACTAAAATCAGGGACTAGGCAAGGCTGCCCACTCTCACCCTACTTATTTAATATAGTATTGAAAGTCCTAGCCAGAGCAATTAGGCAACACAAGGAGGTCAAAGGGATACAAATTGGAAAGGAAGAAGTCAAAATCTCACTATTTGCAGATGATATGATAGTATACTTAAGTGACCCCAAAACTTCCACCAGAGAACTCCTAAACCTGATAAACAACTTTAGCAAAATGGCTGGATATAAAATTAACTCAAGCAAATCAGTAGCCTTCCTCTACTCAAAAGATAAACTGGCTGAGATAGAAATTATGGAAATGACACCCTTCACAATAGTCACAGATAATATAAAATACCTGGGTGTGAACCTAACCAAGCATGTAAAAGACCTGTATGACAAGAACTTCATGCCCCTGAAGAAAGAAATTGAAGCAGATCTCAGAAGATGGCAAGATCTCCCATGCTCATGGATTGGAAGGATTAATATAGTAAAAATGACTATTTTGTCAAAGCCATCTACAGATTTAATGCAATCCCCATCAAAATTCCCACTCAATTCTTCACAGAGATAGAAAGAGCAATCTTAAAATTCATTTGGAATAACAAAATACCCAGGATTGCAAAAACTACTCTCAGCCATAAAAGAACTTCTGGGGGAATCACCATCCCTGACTTCAAGCTGTACTACAAAGCAATAGTGGTAAAAACTGTGTGGTATTGGAACAGAGACAAGTGGGAGGATCAATGGAATAGAATAGAAGACCCAGAAATGAACCCCCATACCTATGGTCACTTGATCTTCGACAAAGGAGCTAAAACCATCAAGTGGAAAAAAGACAGCATTTTCAACAAACGGTGCAGGTCCAACTGGAGGTCAGCATGTCGAAGAATGCAAATTGATCCATACTTATCTCCTTGTACAAAGCTCAATTCCAAGTAGATCAAGGACCTCCACCTAAAACCATCCACACTGAAACTAATAGAAAAGAAACTGGGGAAAAACCTGGAACACATAGGCACAGGAGAAAAGCTCCGGAACAGAACACCAATGGCCTATACTCTAAGACCAAGAATTGACAAATAGGACCTCATAAAACTGCAAAGCTTCTGTAAAGTAAAGGACACAGTCAATAGGACAAAGCGACAACCAACAGATTGGGAAAAGATCTTCACTAACCCTACATTGGATAAAGGGCTAATATCCAAGGTATACAAAGAACTGAAGAAATTAGTCTTTAGACAATCAAAGAACCCTATTTAAAAAATGGAGCACAGAGCTGAACAAAGAATTCTCAACTAAGGAAGCTCAAATAGTTGAGAAGCACCTAAAGAAACGTTCAGCATCCCTAGTCATCAGGGAAATGCAAATGAAAACAACACTGAGATTCCACCTCACACCAGTCAGAATGGATAAGATCAAAAACACAAGTGACAGCAGATGTTGGTGAGTATGTGGAGAAAGAGGAACACTCCTCCACTGTTGGTGGGATTATAAACTGGTACAACCACTATGGAAAGCAGTCTGGCAGTATCTCAGAAAACTGAACATAGTGTTACCTGAGGACCCAGCTATACCACTCCTGGGCATATACCCAAAAGATGTTTCAACATATAACAGGGACACATGCTCCACCATGTTCATAGCAGCCTTATTTATAATAGCCAGAAGTTGAAAAGAACCCAGATGCCCTTCAACAGAAAACTGGATGCAGAAAATGGGGTACATTTATACAATGGAGTACTACTCAGCTATTAAAAACAATGAGTTCATGAAATTCTTAGGCAAATGGATGGAGCTGGAAAATATCATCTTGAGTGAGGTGACCCAATCTCAAAAGAACATACATGGTATGCACTCACTGATAAGTGGATATTAGCCCAAAAGTTCACAATTTCTAAGAAACAACGTATAGACCACATAAAACTCACAAAGAAGATTGAAGACCAAAGTGTGGATCCTTTGGTCCTTTCTAGAAGGAGTATCAAAAGTTTCAACCAGAGCTCCCAAAGTCTAAACCGCCAGCCAGAAAGCACAAAGGGAGGGACTCATGCACCCGTTTAGGGAATTGAGGGTGACCTTGTCAGACTTCAGTGGAAGTGGAGGGCCATAGTCCCCGAAAGTTTGGATTCCCTACTCTTTGGGAATTCGAGAGCAGGGAGAAGGGACTGGGAGGATGTTTGGAGCACACCCTCACAAAAAATAGGAGGAGGGGGTATGGGATAAGGGGTTTTGGGGGAGAATGGAAGAGGGGATAACATTGAAATGTAAATGCGTATAATATCCAATAAAAAAAAACCCACACAGATAAATGTTCTAAAAAAAAAGAAGAGAGAGAGGGAGAGAGTTTACTTATTTTAAATTATTTTCAAAAGTTTCTAGGAGTTGCTAATTGGCTAAGATCCCATTTTAAGCTCTCCACAAAAGAATTTAAGTCTCTGTTCAATATTCTCAAGAGAGAGGTAAATCCTAATTTTCCTCAACAATTAATTGACAAAAGAGAGGTAATCTCACAAAAAGTAGAGGAAGCTATCACTAATCGATATATTATATAGTCTGATTAGTTGTCAGCAGTGCTATAACAGTCATTTGACAAAAGATTATTAATATAGATTTATATATCCTTAAATAGGGTCTTCATGACTCTCTGAGTGTGAAGGAGAGACTGTTGGCGCTTCTGCCCTGATTTACAAGAACTCTGAAAAATTGGCTTTAAAAACAAAAGAGGGGGGACCGTAACCCCCTGAAGAAGTCCCCCTGAAATACTCTCCATCATTGCCTTGTTCACTTTTATCTCTCTAAAGCTGACAGCTCATGGCAAATCTGCTGCTGACTGCCTCTGGCACCACCAAGACCAACAAAACTTTGCCACAGATATGGGGAAGGACCCTCTTACCCTTAAAGGGAATGGCCCAGACCAAGTTCCCTTATGGGGCCAAGGATTGATATGCCTGTCTGATACCACAGAAGGTACAGCTAACCGGCTACCAAAAAGATTAATGAAAAAAATAGATACCCCCACAAAGCCAGGCCCAACCATAAATAAGGTGAATAACAATTTACATCCAGAGAAGAGAAATCTCCCTGAGAATTCCCTTCTTTTTCCTTTTCAGGTAAAAATGAATCACCCATGATGTCTGCTGTTAGAAGTTCTAATCCAGATGCTGGCCTCTGAACTTATACTACTCAGACCTTTGAAGGGCCACTGACAAGAATATCAAACAGCTAGAGATTGACATCACTAATCTGAAGAAATCCCTCGTTTCACTGTCTGAAGAAACCTCCTAAAATCGGAAAGATTCTTTTGGACTTGATTTACTCTATTACAATAGAAAAGGCTGTGTACAGCTCTTGATTGTGTATAGCCCTTAAAGAAGAAGGTTGCCTTTACATAGACAAGACAAGGAGGGTTAAAGAGAGCATGAAATAGGTAGTGAAGGCCCTAAGAAAAATCAGAGAGAGAAAGCGACAAATGAATGCTGGTACAAGAATTGGTTTTCAGCCTCTCCAAGGTTGTCAACCCTATTTCCTCCCATCTTCGGACCATTATTTGGGTTCTTTTTGCTTTTTTCTGCTGGTCCCTGGCCCTCAAATAGGCAGACTAACTCTGTGATACAACAGATTAATAATTGGGTAGCCAAACCTACACAGATATATTATCATAAGTTAGCTATGGAGGACCACGAGACTCAAGATGAGGTTGTTACCTTATACTGGGTGTTTCCAAAACCCATCTCCACCCAACCTAAAAGGGGGGAATTCTGCCCCTAGACCAAGCAGAGAGGGGCCACCCAGAACCCCCTCTGACAGGCGATCTGAATTCTTGCTTAGGTTGCGAGGCTAAGCACTGCAAGGGAATATAAATAAAAGATAAAAAATATCTCTCTGGGTTCCCTGAGGGACAAACCTGACTGCATAGGGATTGATGTCAAAAGTATCCCCTCTCCAGAAAAAAGACATCGGGATTGGTGTGGCCCTCATGCATCACTGGACAACGATAGGGGGGACTGGAGCCATTACAAGGTCCCCTTCAAATACTGGAGGTCAGGCCTCTATCCCTACCTTCGCAAGTTTAGAATTGCCACAGCCCTTCTATACTTAGAGAAGGGAGGAGATGTCAGGGGAAGCCCTGCTTACACGCTGAAGGCCTAAAATCAGCCATAGGCCTAAAATCAGCAATAGGCCTGTCAGACATGAATACTAACACCAAGTCTTGGGTCTCAGTGGAAAAACATTGAAACAGATGGCTATAAGCTAATGTAAACAGGCAGCTTTTGTGGAAATTTACAAGTCTGAGAAGTCATAGACCTTGTAAATAGGTAGCCTTGGCAGACAATACCAACTTAGATAAGGACAAGCGAGTCATAGGCAGAGTCATAGTGACTTGTCCCCTGAACCTTCACCCAGCCGATACCCGGTTCTGAAAGATATCTGTATTCCCCCTGAACACCCACACTCCAGTGTCATTCCCTTCTCCACATCCTCCCTTTCTGTGTTTATAACCCCTGTGTGAATCAATTACGATTTGAGAAAAATAAATTATTTAAAAAAAAGAAATAAAAAGAAAAAAGAAAACTAATAGATAAAAGCTGAAACAATAACTATACAATTTGATCCTAGCCCTCTATCTGTTATATGGTTTGGAAATGTGTTCTCTTCTACAAATTATCATCACAGTACAGTCTATTTTCTTTTCTATGCGTTTGTTTTTTAGCCTGATACATCCCATATGCCTATTTTTGGTTTTGTTGATTAAAAACAGGCATTGGCCAAATAATTTCTCCAGATTTTATTTTTTGTTTTTAGTTTCCAGTCTTATATTTAAGTTCTTCTTATATTTGAATCACTTTTACATGAGATGTGAGATAAAGGGCCCATTTTGAATCTTCTATATATGGTTATATATTATACTGGAAAAGTAATCTTTTTTCATCCTTTGTTCTGTGTTATAGCAGTTTGGTGAAAATCTACTCTTAAGAATGAAGTGGACAAGCAGTTTTTACTTCTCAAATTTTTTGGCTGTAATTATTTAACCAAAATTAAGGTTATCAAAATTTCTCTTTTTTGTCTTTTTTGATATTTAACTTATTCAATAAGGTTATTACTTCATTGTAAATGTTATTTCAAGAAATTAAGACTGGATCATTTTCTCAGGGTTTTCTTTTGCTATAAATTCTTTCCTTATAGATCAGAATGTTTTTTATCTGTGAATTATATTCCTTCCATCTATCTAATTACTTAAATATATAAATCCATACCACAAAAACTTCCTGATCAACATCTTCCTGGTAGCATTTTTTATATACTCAAGCTTTTTAAAAATACATTTCTAGATACCATGTTTTTTGGCTGTTGTAAAGGTATGAAAATTTGCATTTATACCTCTAGAATTCAGTTCAACATCTTCACAAAATGACATTTAAAGCAAAATTTCACACTACAGTACAAATAAAATTGGTAAAATGTTATGTCGGATGTTTTAAGGAAAAAAAAAATCATAGAGTGTGCCAGATAAGGTTAAGAGTGTCTTGAAAATTAAACAGATACCTAGAAAGTTCTTTGCTAGGAGAAGATGCTTTTAACTTGGGTCTGGAGGTGCCTTGCTGATAATCAAAAGAAAACTAAAGTTTGAGGTTTCCACTTCATTTTACATGTAACTCCTTTGCCTTGAAATTGTGGGTCAGATTCCTGCTAAACTCTGCTTTTAAGCATGTCAATCATTCAAAAAATACCTGTCTAAAAACACAGAGTTGATTAATCCTAAATTTACTACTCTATCTCATCTGTGTAGAGAAATGTTAATCTAGCAACATGGCTACTCTGGCAAGGGATCACATCCAAATACATTCTAGGTCTGTGTGATCTGGCTGGAATGATTCACATTTAGTCCCAAACAATGAAGGTAAGGTAAGTTTGTAGAAGGAAGCAGCCATATTTGACAGTGACATCTAATTTAAGGTCAAAGTGATGAATCAGAGAAAGATTTGAGAAAATGAGTCAGGGACAGGCTATGCCCAACTTTCATAAGAACAGACAGGAAAGAGGCTACTTAAAACCAGCATAGAGTCAACACAATGTGTGCAATGGAATTGAGTTGAATTTAGTTCAGTCAGTCGAGGTAGTTGTGTTGAGTTCAGTTAATGCAATGGAGTTGAGTTCATGCAGTTCAATGGAAGTCAAAGAGGCAGTTGAAGCCAGAGAATAAGAGGGAGCCAGATGATTAGGACAAAATGCCAGATTCAGGTTGAGGCTAAGAAGAGGAATTCAGTCAGAAGCTGAGAGAAGGCAGATTACATCTGTCATCTTGGAGGTGAGTTTGAGCCAGAACACCTCGGTTAAACCAATCAGCCAGAGTTCAGAAAGAGCTAGACCAGATGAGCTTATTCAAGAATAAACCTTCAAAGCATCAATTGCATCTGTTGAATAAAAGTTACTTTTACAATCTATTCAAAAGAGAAAGTTCAAAGTTAAGACTGAGGGATTTTAGTATTATCTTTTGCAACAAGCTTAACACAGTAAATAGAGACCTTAAGGAGGTTTCTCACCATGAAAAGTCCTTGAACATGAATTCATATTCGATTCTAGAAAGAGTTGAACATTACAGATGGATTACCTCATTAAGGGATCAGCCTCCTAAGTGGAAAAAATTATCCCAAAATAGAAATTGTAGCTGATTGTCCCCTCAAGCCATAAGGATTCTGTGGCAACCATCTCATAGAATCCAGATGGAAATAATGATCATCTAGAGAAGTTTGGTCAAGACTGCCTAATTGCACATAGCTCCCACTGTTTGTGCCCCATCTTCTTCTCTATTTAAATTCAAACTTAACTCAATACCCTAAGTTGTCAGACACTTAATTCAATGCGACTGTATTGAGTAAAATTCTTTTCAATTTAACTATTTATTTTTGTTTGGAGACAATAGCTGGACCTGAATGATATGAATCATTAGTTGGAACTCTAGTCCAGTGTTTTTGTTATACTTGGAGAAAACATATCTTTGGGGTTGTTTGTTTGTTTGTTTGTTTAAAATAAACATCCGTGACAATTAACTTGAATACCCTAAGGTACTGTAAAATGTATGATAAATATAAGTTGCACTGTCTAATATCATAGCTATTCAGATTAATTAAAATGGGAAGGAGAAAAATTTGTTAGTATAGGTATGCTCTCATACTCTTCCGGATAGTCATGAGATGAGCAACTGGTACCACCAGCTCCCATCATCATGATGCTGGCTGTGGTTACATAGAAAAAATAGAAAGCATTATAGTCTTTGTGTTATTAGATACAGGATACAGCTAAACATTATTAAACTGTTACCCTCAGATGATCTTCACACAAATGGAAATCTTGTTAATAAAACATATATGAGGAACTATAAACTCTAAGAAACTTTACCTTAATGAACAAACTTTGACTTCTGAAAAATTTTTTAAAGCCATTTGTTTCACAGAAACAACCACAAAATAGTGAATTCATATCTGTTTCTTAGACTTTGATATTTTACTTGGAATCAGTTGTTTGTTGTCACTTTTCTATATGTACTATCAGTTTTGTAACTGGAAACAGTGTTCATTTTGGTGGTCTTCTCACTCCCCTACCTTCTGCAAACTTTAAAATTTAGCTCCTCTTTTTGAAAAAGAATTATTTACACAAGTCTGTCTTTGTTTTACACATTTTACCATTGTGGTATATGTGTATTTACTTTGTTTTGACGTCAGTGTTTGCAGTATAATGTGTGAACCATTCACACATTACTCCAAATAGAGCAACAAGCAGATTGATAGCTGTTATTCACTTAGGAAGCCATGCTTGATTTCCTTCACAGGCTGAGATGGAAATATTTTCTTATATTTAGTGGTTTTCCTATGCCTTAGATGTTTTTATATTAATGTGGAGAGTAAGGATTACAGGGAGTATGCTTTTCCCATGAAAATTATATGTGTGAAATTATATAATATGTAAAATGATAAGATAAATAATGAAAGTATTGAGAAATAATGTTTTCAGTTATCATTTTATTAGACACTAATTCATTTACAGTATTTTCAGTAAACTAATCAAGTTAAGTAGGAGATATCAACAATTATTTAGTTAGTCATCTCTGTCCATAATCTCAAATTCTTGGGGAATTTTGTTACTGTTATTGTTGTTACTTTTCTGTTCTCTATTGAATTACATGATTCCGTGGTAATTATTCTTCTGAAAGGAAGAAACAGTTGTCTTTTTTCTTTAATTTTTTTTAATTTTTTTTTTACAGTCCAGACTTTATCCTTCCTCTCCAGACTTTATCCCACTCCCAATCCACCACCCTCTGACTGTTCTACATCCCATACCTCTTCTCTCCATCTCCATGAGGATGGCCCCACCTTCCTACTCCCACCTCACCAGACCTCCCCACTCCCTGGGGCCTCATGTCTCTTGAAGGTTGGTTTTACCTTCTCTCACTGAGTCCAGACCCAACAGTATACAACATATACAGACCTTGTGCTGTATATGTGTTGACTCATCAGCTGGTGTATGCTGCCTGGTTGTTGGCTCAGTGTCTGAGAGATCTCAGAAGTCTAGGTTAGTTGAGACTGCTGGTCTTTTCATAGGGTCACCCTCCTAAACAGTTTTCTCTAAGAAGTCTTTCTCTGCTGTAGGAAATGCCTTTCTAGACAGACTTACTCAGCTTGTTTCTTACTGCTCTGGGATCAGCATCACGATGGGATCAGTTTTATCTTGCCATCTCATTTTAGGAATGTCTTCACCAGCGAATTGTGATTTCAGACATAATTTTATTGTCCATGGTGGACTGAGGTTTTTAATTTCCTACAGAGATTTTTTTTTATTGTCCAATTATCAGAAGGAAGAAGGTTCATGTTGCCCGTGGTGGTAGAGATTTTTACAGACTCAATTTGCAAGGATGCCTACATCAGCTTCTGGGGAGACATTTATTAGAGTCCCAATTTCATCTCTTTTGGTGTGTCTGAGGTTTTGAATTCCTCTATTTTGTGAATATAAAGCTCCTTGACACAGAGAGCATATTTCTTTCTACTTCCCCCAAATATTGTAAGCTGCCACAGGACCACATCTCAGTATTATGACACTAGATTTTAACACCAAATTGTTGTTTAATGCATGCTAATTTTCTCCATTCTTATTGCTAGAAAATATAATGTGGTAAGGGAGTAGCTTTGAAAGGCTCACGTCAAGGTATGCCCTGGGAAATTATGCCTACCATACAACAGACCTGGGGTAAAAGAGGTCTATTGGGGAAGGGAGAGGAGTGGGGAACCAAGAAGGGATAGAGGCAGACAAATGATCATGCAGACAGGTAGATAGGTGGGAGGAGAGGGGAGGGGATAGAGAGAGAAGGCGGTAGACAGGTTCTTTTATACACAGCACACACCTGTCACAACTGATGGTGGCAGGTCATCTCATTAGCAATTACTAGGTCCCTGAGGGCAGACCAGAAGAATACTATATACAAACACCTATATCATGTGTATGTCAGATAGTTTTTGAATTCCGTGTTTTTGCAATAGAAAGCATTTGTATGTTAATCTGGTTCAAAAGTTTATTTTTAGACTTGAATAATATTTGAAGAAATTGAAGTTTTTTATTTCAACTTGCTTAGTCTATAGCTACCTCAGTGCCTTGTCTATTTTTATGAGTTGATTATGCCTACTTTTCCTCTTCTTTCTTTCTCTTCTACAGCTACTATAACAATAACAAACTTCATCTCCAGCAGAGCATAGTACAGAATGTAGACAAATTATAGCCACACTGTAGTAAAGTACACTTTGGTTCACAAATATGAACCTCTCCACAGATCACTTTATAAGAGTAAGCATTCTCTCCTGTGTAGTCATGTGACAAGTTATCCAATGAATAATATATGATATATATAAAATATTTAGATTGTATCCCAGACAGAGTAAAGAGGATAGTACAGTGAAAGAATTAATCACCAGAACTGCCAAAAGAAAGAGGTTACAGATGTTTTCCAGCTTTTAACAGCTGTGTCATCATGATAGCAAGATACGAACAATTCTTGTGGGTTGGGGTAAGGAAGAGGTAGGAGTGTGATAACTTTTAAGATTCCTACAGTAGAATCTTCAAATGTAATCAAAGGAACAGCAACCAACACTGGTAAAGATTTTACAAGATCCAATATAAGAATGAAAATAAAAAAGGAAAAAAAAGCTAGATAGAGGGTTATACTCTCTGGAGGAAAAAAAATAATTCACAGTAGCAGATCAACATCTTATGCTTACAAAGATCTAGAGGGAAATTATTATAACCAAATTACATATAAACACTAAAACACAAAAGTACGTCTTAATATGGAATGATTTGAATTACAGTCTTACATATGATTTACTACATTATATAGACTTCAAAGAATGACTTATGTATAAACTTAAAATATCTGATCTTGGTCAAATTTGAATTTTAAACAAAACCTTCCATCTATCATTATTATTTACAACTTTCTAATATTCAAAGATTTTTTCTGAAAAATATCAACAATAATTTTATACATATAGATTCTATATTTCATGAATATAACACCTATTATATTCAAAAGGTCTGAACAACTGAGTGAACACTTGTCTCCCAAATGAACAATAGAAATGGCATTTGAAATGTAGTTTAGATCCAAAAGTTAGTATGGTTTAGGATTAATGTTGCTACTAAACTGTATTACCCTGTTACTAGTAAAAATTTTAGAACAATATCAAAGAAACAAATATTTTTTGACTTGCATCTTCATAAGTTTGGACAGATTTTATTCACATACTTCAGTCCAACAAAAAATTTCAGATTGTCTATATCATCTATTTCATCAGACAGTAGAGATTGACTGAACTGTCAACTAACTATTCTTGGAATATTGCTACATAAAAATGCAGTTTTTAACTTAATATCCATTACTTTTGTTCATTTACAAGGGTTTTTGCCATTGTCTTTAAATGAATTAATGACAATATTTTAAATTTATGTTTTAATTTTCAATATAGTAAATATCATTAGATGTAATCCACATGCACAAAAGGATTTTGAAAACTCTCAATAATATTTAAAACCATGACACAAAATATCTAATCATTCATGTTCTAAAAAAGTGTCAGATATATAGGAAAAAACATTGTTATATTGTTTAACTTTCAAAAATAATCCTTCTTAGTTCAAAAATCAAAGACTTTTTCATTGCTAGAAAAAAATAATGTCGGTCACTTGTCTGTTATCCAAGTTCAAAAACTACAGGTAAAAGTGACTTCTGAAAAAGAACAGGAATTATCACGCAAAATTTGGTAGGAAAAATTCAGATAGTAACAAAATAAAGAACATTAAAATGTAGTGAATTTTTTTTGAAATTAGAAGTAAATGGTATCTATATAGAGATGATTCTAATAGGTAAGTAACATCCATATGTAAAATCATACATATGTTGGAATTATTAAAAGTGAGGTAGGAACAGGCAATTAAAAGTATATTAAAAAGCAAAACAAACTCATTCACTGTATTGGTTGAAAGTAAGATAGCAACACAGATACTAACTAAAGGGAAAATGTTGTGTGAAATAGTACATGAGAATGGATAACGGATGGGAAGAACAAGACAGCATTAGGTAATCACAGATGGCTTATATTAATTAATGGCTCGATAAGAACAGCAGAGAGAACTACAAGGAGTGAAGAGGCAAAACTGATAGACTAAAGACATCACACAAATGCACAAATGTAAAGTAATCATTGATTTAAAATAAAACATCATCCCCAAACATGAAAAAATTACTCAAAAAGTAAGACTGACTAAATAAAGCAGCAAAAGATTAGAATCTTACAAACCTAAACTGGCAGAATATAGCCCAAAAAATGTTTACTAAACCGCTTAACAGAAGCAGAAATATATATGTGCCTCACTATTTTTGGGGGGGAAGACCATATCAGGCTCTATATCCCCTACTTCTAGGAGTCTCAGCTAGAGTCACCCAATAGACTCCCTGGAGTCTACCCTCATCTCAGGGCTCTGGCATGTCCTAGAGATATACCCCTACCACAACCCTGCCAATTTTTGTTCACTCTCCTGGCTGGCCATCTCTCCCCAGTTCTTTCTACACCTAATCCCCCACACAACCCATTTCCTTCCATTTCCCCTCTCCTACCCAGTTCCTTCTATCCATCCATCTTCTGTATCTATTTTATTTCCGCTTCTGAGGAAGACTCAACAGCCCTCCCTACGTTGCAACTTGTTATTTGCTTTCTATGGGTCTGTGGAGTATAGCATGGATGTACTGTATTTATGGATAATATCCACTTATCAGTGTGTACATACCATGCATATCCTTTTGAGTCCATCTTACCCCACTCAGGATAATCTTTTCTAGTTCCATCCATTTGCCTACAAATTTCATGATGTCCTTGTTTTTAATAGCTGATTAATTAATTATGTAAATGAGCCACATTTTCTTTATCCATTCTTTGGTTGAGGGATATCTGGATTGTTTCCCAGTTTCTGGCCTTTAACAGATTTATTGAGGCATAGTTTTTACCAAAGCTACCAAAAATATCTACCAAATTATCTACCAAAACTGCCTGTTTAATGTGTACATTTGATAAGTTTGAACATTTATACATATACAGGGTACCATCACTACATTCAAAATATTAAAGATATATTCATGACCTCCAAAAATTCTCTTCTGTCTGTATTGTGTTAAGAACATTGAGAATGATGCTATGTGATCAAAAAAATTTAAGACAATGTACAACTAACACTGAAGACTGACTAATGAATTTGGCTATGAGGCCGTAGCCAAAAGAATGGATTCCACCTCTAGATGGAGGCATGCCACTGTCTCCTCCATTAAGAGTTTATCCAATTGGTCTAGCAAATCACCTGGCTAACAGACCAATGCTCTGAAAATCAGGTTACCTTAAGCAAAGATAGAAATAATAAAATAGTTAATTCTTTAAAGAGATAATGTTCTTCTCATTTCCAGAATCCCTGTTTCTTCTTGAAGTACCTATGAGCCTCTGTGACGCTCTTTGAATTCTGTCTGCCTTTCTGAGTCTTAACTTGCAAAGATATAACTTTCCCCTTTTCTTCCTTTTTTTTTCTTTTATTGGATATTTTCTTTATTTACATTTCAAATGTTATCCCCTTTCCAGGTCTCTCCTCTGGAACCCCCTATCCCACTCCCACTCTCCCTGCCTCTCCACCAGACACCCACCCACTCCCACCTTCCCACCCTGGCTGTAGGCCAGTGGTGCAATGGATAACCCATCTGACTACAGTCAGAAGATTCCTGGGACTGGTACTCTGTTTTAGTTCTTTTCTCCCTTTTATCATTCAGATCCCGGTCACAGACTAAGTCGGCTTTGTCTGGTAATGTATCCTTTTTCATTCATTAACACTGCCCTGTTGACAACATGGCTCCCTGTCTGCCATTTGGCTGACCTCTATTTTTGATTCAGCTCAAATGGCATGGTCCTTCTTTCTCCCTTTATCTCCCTCCACTCAGCAGCTGCCAAGATTTACAACCTGCTTGACCTGGAGCTTTTCTTTTAAATGCTAATAAAATTTTCCTTGAGTTTACATTTGAACCTGTCCTTAAATACTTTCAATAATGAGACTAAAACACCCAAAGATGGGATTCACTACCAGGCTCTATGCTGTACTGTATGTGGAGCTTTAGGATATCTTTACCTTGCACAACTGAAATCGTAGAACAATTTTTAGGGAAAATACAAAAGTTAATTTTTCCTTTAAAAACTAAAATCTAAAACTTCACTGTTATTCCAGACTACTTTGCAGTCTTTGAACTTACCTGAAATGTTCATACCCTCTTGCTCTGGTTGCCCCTTTCCAGTTCTTTGCCTTTAAGACTCAGGTGAGTACACAGGCTTAGCAGCAACCCTAACTCTTCCTTGAAGCCTTGGTGATTGCTTTCAATAGAAATTGGTTTAAATACAACCATGATCTTCTATTAGATTAGTTAACTAAATCAGACATATTCTAGTCAATTTGCATTCCCTCACTCCCTCTAAAAAAGCAAACGCCTTAAGAACAGGACAATGAGGGGTATATTTGAGGCGGTCAATTATTGAACAAATGAGCTGGAGATCAATGGGCATGCCATTTATTCTATTGAGTCACTTTTAAAATTCAACTGTTTTATCTGTAGCAGTATTTGTAATTATAAGAGATTACTTCCTTTTTAAATTTAGATTCACTTATATCAGATTAGATTGCCTCTAGGCATTTAATTAAAATTCTACACCCCTGGATAGTTATTGCTTCTAGATTCTTGAATGTTTATAAATAGATATGCCGACACTGGGATCTTTCTTCAAAACTGTGAATGTTACTGAATTAATGTGCTTCTTTGGAGCATTTTATAGACATATAAAACTTAAATTACTTTTTATGTTTCTTTGGCTCCCTAATTCCAATTCTTCTTTCTTAGTCAGCAACCTCAATATATTTTGTTTGTTCATATACAATTTTTCATAGTAAACTACTTCGTGTAACATTTGAGAGGAGAGAAAATACTTAAAAAGTTAACAAAAGAATGCAGAACACTGTTAACAGAAACTATATCTTCCAGTGTCTATAAAATGTTAATGTTGCTGCAGTGTTTACTCAACTGCCTTTAAATACAGGATTATTTCTTGAAAAGAGCTATTTTATAATTAATTTTATATGTATCTACTAGTGTCTAGATGTGAAAACAGGACTGAGGATATGGGGTGAGAGGTGATAGAGTCACATGATGAATCCCGGGAATCAAACTCCAGAGAACAGCATCGGGGTGCATATCTAAGTTTATTGTATAGCACATAAACTCAGACAGTGTTTGAGCCAATTCCAAGCCCCTTAATCTTCAATCATATCTCACCACGCCATCACAGTGCCCCAGTGAAAGCTTTACCTGACAAGGTTACTCAGAAAGAGCAGGAAAGGGGGGAATCAGCACCTGGTAGGACTACTGTAAAAAAAAAAAAAAAGCAAGCAGTTTCTGTTCTGGCCTCAGTTCTTTTTTACTATCAAGGTTCCTGGAGGAGTCTTAGTTCAGGACTCTTTGAGTTGTGGTGCTTGCTCTCCAGTTCACCAACCTACTATTTCCTTTACAAGGTTGACTTCCTCATACCCCACATCTATAAAATCATTTATGCTACTGCATTACTTACTTGGAAATGTCTCAGCACAATTCTGAATTTTTAATAGAAGCACACACACATATACGTACACGCACACACACACACACACACACACACACACATATACATATATATATGTATATATGTATATATATACATATATATATATTACAATTTCTTGAAAGTTCCAGTAACTGTCTGATCTTTGCCTAGTGTCAGTTGCATACTTTAGTCACCAAGGGGAATTCTAAACTCTTATACTTTAAGTGACCTACATAGAGTCAAATATCAACTTAGCATAAGTAAGAGAATTTAATGATTCAGTGTGACAAAATTAATCTTACAGGTTGACGAAAATGTGAAATCCATTGTGTCTCAAAATGTTTGAAAGTTTTTTTTTCATGTTTAATTTCAGGTTTTAAGAAGGCAGTATTTAGAAAAAATTAACTTCTTGTAAATCATATGACCTTTATATCACGTTTTACTTGTCTACTGAGATAGATCTTACCTAGAGAACTTCAATTTTAAAGGAGGAACCTAAAATATTATTACTTCATATTCAGTCTAAGAAATTAGCTTCTCAGAGGCCATGAGTGCTGTGAGAACCCATGAGCTCCCTGGGTTGAAGCAAAGATCAATTGTCATAGTTCTTCTGACAGGATGATTATAGTGGATATTCGCCCTGCTTCATAAAGGTCTCTATGACACCTCCAAGCACTGTGGGTATATCCCAAGAGAAGCCAGAGGACTCAGCACATTTTTGAATGAGAAAAAGCCATTGCAGCTATCATATTACAAGCCATTTCCTTCTTCCAAAGGAGAAACCAGTTACACAGAAACGGTGCAGGTTTAACCTACTTTGTTATCTGTATGTCTAACTACACGCTGACTGGTTATCAGGAGACGAAGATTGAGGTCTATAATTCCAACAAGAATGTTAGAAATGATCAGATCTTATGGCTGACTAGCTTTCCAACTTTAAAATTCTCTCTCTCTCTCTCTCTCCCTCTCCCTCTCCCTCTCCCTCTCCCTCTCCCTCTCCCTCTCCCTCTCCCC
>NW_021604565.1:21220110-21320275 GCF_004785775.1 Grammomys surdaster | reverse complement strand
TCTCTCTCTCTCTCTCTCACACACACACACACACACACACACTATCATGTAAACTTTGATTCACACCCTACTCTATCTACAATAACTTCATATCCAGAACTACTGCAAAAAAGTAAAACTTTCTAAAACAGATAAAATCAGCTTGGCCACATTCATGATGAATATTTTTATAACAGTTTTCAGAGGGCTTTATTTCAAAACAATCAACCATGAGTTGCCTTTCATAAAGATGCCCTGTATTCCCACAGCAAGTGATACAGTGTCTTTCAAAGAACAGGAATCTTGATTGATTTCTTTTAGATCCAACTTAATTTGCTATGACCTACTTCTCCAATTCTTTCAAATTGCTTTATGCATCTCCACAAAATTTCTTTGAAAATTTTTACCACACTTATTTTCTTTTAAATAAATACTTAACCTGTATTTCCCCCAAATTCTGTTGTGTGAAGATCACTTAGCATGAATGGCTTTAAGGATATAGTGCTTGCACCAATAATAATAGAAGAAGAGTTTAAAATTTTGAAACAATGTGTGGGTCATGGGGGATTTGTAAGAGGAATAGAGAGTAGAAATGATATGAATTTTGTATAAAATTTCCCCAAATTACAGAGAACTTAAACTATGAGAACAGACAACATAAAAGATGTATTGAGAGGCCAAACCTATTCCATCTTGGGACCAGCCTCCATCATAAAAGAAAATAAAAAAGAAAAAGAAAAACAAAGATCTGAGAACTTGATCTGCAGATGCACCCAAACTGCGCCTAAGAACCAAGAAGGACCCCATGGCTGGTTCTTGGCCAGAGTTCCTCCCTAGCTATTTCCTAGCAACAGTTAATCAAGAATTAATCTTATTGTTTTAGATGTGCTTTCAGACAGTTTGTGAATGTACACGGCCTTGCTTCAGAACACCCACTTTTCAGCTTGTAGTCATTCTATTAGATGCTTGGCCAAGATGAACCACAACACACTTGCTGCCATTTTCTATAAAACCTTATCCCGATGAGAATTCAGGGCTGCGTCACCAAACCATCCTGTGTGCTGGTGGTGAGTAAGCCCAAACTCTAGTGTGTAATAAAGAGACTAATGTGATTGCGTCAGAGTTGAATCCTGGTTGATCTTTTGGGCTTGCAAACAAGGTACAACATTAGTATTGCCAACAAAATATTATATTACCAACAGTGTTTAAAATTATATACATATTCAATGAAGATGTTGAAGTAAACATTTACAGTTTAAAGATAAATAAGTTTACTGAGTTTTGTATATTTAAAAATGGCAAATCAATATTTTCTCTGATAAGTGATATTAGTGACAGAGTACTAATTAATCTAAGCCTAATTACCTCTAGTTATGACATATCCATAACTTTGTTAATCTTTTTGGATATGTTTTTAGGTTAAGAAATTTTCTGTTGAATTTATTGCTCAAGCTTTTTTTTTTCCTTAGAAAGTTTGAAGACCATCTGTAGAATTATTTTTAAACATAAATGTAAAAACCCTCCTATTTACTTATTTAGTATGCAAGACTCAGAATACTCTCATCAAAATAAAGAGTGAAACAGAAGAAAAGTTGTCATTGTAAGAATTCTTTTTGATCATGTAAACGTTTGTCACAAACCAATTTGTTAGATTTTATTTGGCCCATATACCTCTAGTTATAATTGTTACCTAACTTTACATTCTTTTAATTCCTTCCTTTTATAGATGTGATATTAAATATCCTGACACAATTTTTAACCACTTACTATTCATGTAGACACATGCATATATGCACGTACAGATACAAAGAAACACAAAGAGGTGTACACACATGGACATGTACATACAACCCTCTTTTGCAATTGTTTTATTATTTTACTATGTCATTAATTAGTATAAAGTTACATCACTTTCTCTTCCTCCCTCTACTCCCTCCAGCTGCTCTAAGCTACCATCCCTCAATCTCGAACTGATAGGCTCTATTTATTGTCCCGTACATGTGCATATGCATGTTCGTGTTTGTGTTCATATTCGTGCGTGCATGCATGTGTGTGTGTGTGTGTGTATGCAAGTACAATCTTCTGAGTCCATTTCTGTTGTTTGTATGTCTATGACTTTAGGCTCATCCATCTACATTGATCAATCAATAAAGGGGCTCATCCCTGGAGGAGACTAATTCTACTTAAATGAAGACCTTCAGGCAAATCTCTTATCAAGTCAGAAATCTTGTAAGAGGTCAAGCATCACCATTTAAATGGAAGAAGAAGGGCTAAGATAAATCCCTGTTCTTATCACATTGTAGGTTAGAGCAATGAACAAATAATTGCCAATATGACACAATAAATGGATAGCAACCACATTAATAGAACAGTATAACATTATTAAGAAGGATGTAACTACCTCTAGCTAGAGAACTGGGGAGTCAGGGCAGTCTCACAGATTATTAAAATCCCCATCCAGAGCAATAGTAGAATTAGGCAATTGAAATGAAGTGACGAGTAAATTAAAAGGTCATACCAACTGGTGTAGTGTGCCTACAACAAAGTAGAAATAAGCGTAACACAGAATTTAATGACAAATTAGACAGTGAGGAATCCAGAACTCAGTGGTAAATGGCTCAGCTTCTATTACAAGGCTGCAGGGAGCCATAGGAGACTTTGAAGTGTTTCATAAAATGAGGCAGGTTTGTATTTTAACAACTAGGTCTCATAGAGTATGCATTTACAGGAGAAGAACCTGACAAGAGGAGGAAAAAGAGGAAGGCTTCTTAAAGGGACAGGACAAAGTCAGTTAGCAAAGCTGGGCACATGAAAAAAGTCTAATACCTGTTGAGGGTCATAAGATCAAATTAAACATGTTGAAGTTTTGTTTCATAATCACTTTACTAAAAAAGCATTGTGTGATAATTTAACACATCTTTGTGTTTAATTGTACAAAAAGGATATGACAACTATCCAAACACACCTTAGATTTGATTACATTGGGCAAATTAGTATTTATAAAAAGAAGAGCCTGAACCAGGTGGAGGTGGAAGCAGTGGTAGCAAATGCCTTTCTTTAATCCCAGCACTAGGGAGGCACAGTCAGACAGATCTGAGTTCCAGGACAGCCAGGGCTTTACATAGAAACCCTGATTCAAAAATCAAAGAAAGAAGAGGAGAAGGAGAAGAAGGAAGTGTGGAGGACGAGGAGGAAGAGGAGGTGGACGAGGAAGAGAAGAAAGAGGAGGAGGAGGAAGAGGAGGTGAAAGAGGAAGAGGAGAAAGAGGAGGAGGGAGAAGAGGAGGACAAAAGGAGAAAGAGGAGGAGGAGAGGAGGAGGAGGAGGAGGAGGAGGAGCAGGAAGGGGAGGATAGCCTGGGTAAAGCTACTGTTCAAACCCACATAGGTGGGCCTAATATACATCTTACTTGGAGGATCTGCATTAGAGATGCTTTGGCAAGGGAGGAGTGAACAAAGACCTACTTAACAACTATTCCTGAATCCTCAACTAAGGGCTCAGATCAAGTAGGTAAGTATTTCTTTTTCTTGTTTTTGTTAATTGAAACTAGATATTTTTCTTCACATAATGTAATCAAATCATGGTTTCCCCTCCCTCTACTCCTCCCAGATCCTTTTCACCTCCCATTACATCCTGATCTGTGTCTCATTAATAAAAAAACAGGCTTCTAAGGGATAATAATTAAACTAAACTAAACTAAACTAAAATCTAACATATTAGAACTGAGGGAAAAAACCAACAGAATGAAAAGAGTCCAAAAGACAACACAAGAATTAGAGATTCATTTTTCTTCACACTCAGTAATCCCATAAAAACACTAAACTGGAAGCAGGGGACATTGCTTCAGTCTCTATAAATTCATATTTTCTGGTTATTATGGTAGTTTAGATATGTTTGTCCCAGTGAATGGCACATTTAGGAGGTGTGACCTTGTTTTAGGAAGTATGGCTTTTTTGGAGGAAGTGTGTCATTTTGGAGGTGGGCTTTGAAACCCTTCTTCTAGCTGCCTGGACGATAGTCTCTTCTCCTATCTGCTTTAGATCAGGATATAGAACTTTCAAGCTCCTTCTACAGGACCATGTCTGCCTGAATGCTGCCATACTTGCAACCTGATGATAATGGACTGAACCTCTAAGCGGACCCCAAATAAATGTTTGCCTTTATAAAAGTTGCCTTGGTAGTGGTATCTCTTAACAGCAATGGAAACACTAACTAAGACAGTTATGTTGATTTAGAGGGCCTTGTTTTCTTGGTATCTTCTATCCCCTCTTGTTCTTAACACTCTTTTTACATTCTTTTCCATAAGATTCCCTGATGCCTGAGTGGAAAGCATTGATGGAGACATCCCTTTTAGGACTCAGTGTTCCAAAGTCTTTTGTTTTCTGTATAATGTTTCTCTGTGGGACTCTGACTATGTATTTATTCCTTTTTGTTACAGGGAAAAGCTTCTCTGATGATGGCTGTACAAGGCACTGATTTATGAATATAGCAGAATAACATTAGGAGCCATTTTATTACTTTTATTTCTTCCAAGTTCCCTGATCTACCTAGTTTCAGGTTCTTGGTTATCCAAGCAATATTGGATACATCTTATGGAATTGTTGGTGACAGGACAGTATAATAGATAAAATGGCTTGTGGTTGGGTTAGTGCTAGTTTAAAGGGATTTTACTGAACCAAAGATGCTAGAATACAGTGGTGAATCCTCTGTGTAGGCATCAGCTTGACTTCTGAATATTCAATGAGTTCTATAGGTGTTGTCTTCAGCAATGGGTACTTGCTATCAGTTCCTGAAGAACAACCTATAGTGTTGAGAACATCCTGGGTTGTTAAAGGATGGGATCCCTTTGACCACCAACTCAATTATATGTAATTCAATCCCAGTGCTAGAAACTTCATTTGATCAAAGAGATGGCCATCTTTCTATTCAGCTCTTAACATACTCCAGTCTTTTCTCTCTCTCTCTCCTTTATTTCTTTCTCACACTCCAGTGAATACACACTCCAGTATAGTGGTATATAGGGAGCCAAGGAGTCAAACTGTAATTTGAATGTGATTGTCTTCTCACTCCTTGTTATTGTCTATAGGCCACATCCAACCATGTAAACCTCAGTTTCAGAAGCATAGCATGCATCAAAAATATCTGGGTTTTCACAGTGCTGCTTGCTTGTCCTAATGAAAGGATGCTAATTGAAGAGAAGAAAATGGTAAACTCAACTGATACTATATAAAATCCCAGATATTTTATTTATCTTTTAAGTTTATATGGAGCTGAGTATACTATTGCCACATACCTATAATTTCAACACTTGAAAGGTTGAGTCAGGAGGATTGCAGTGAACTTGAGGTCACCCTGGACCATGATGTGAATTAAAGATCATCATGAATTACAGGGTGAAACCTTGTCACAAGATACAAAAGAGAAAGAAAAAATACAGAAAAGAAAGGAAAAGAAAAAAGAAGAAACGAAGTTCAAATGGCTACTCAGACTTTATGTAAATATTCTAAATTGCCATGATATAACCACAATGTGAGAAGGAAAATAATAAAAATGAAAAGTAACAAAAGCTATTTATCCTGTGGTTAAAAAAGAAAGCTGAATTAAATGCCCTTCCACATAGCAGTGTGACAGTTTATTTCTGTGTACTGGAGAGTGAAGTGGAAATTTATGGTTGTATCGTGTGATGCAGACTCATGTGATGTTTTGCTGAAGCAAGATGTGAGAGAACACATGATGTTTATAGACAGTATAAGTAGGAATCAACAGACAGCAATGGGGTGTTTACATTGCTTCCTATACAAACACTTCTTTGGTCTCATTTTTTCACTGATCTTTACTTCATTGAGAGAGACACAGCAGAGAACTTCTCCTGGTATTCTGGTCACTCCCACTGACTTGTATCAATTTGACCCAGGCCTGTCAGTTTCTACTGGATTGTGTCACCTCCACCACTGCTGCTGCTGCTGCTGCTGCTGCTGATTCATGGTTGGTGATACTTCTAGAACTGGACTACTGGTATATTTACACTACTGAACTGGACTGCCGGTATGCTGACAGCAGAATTTGGAATTGCCCCAAAGAACTACTTCTAAACAGGTCCACATCCCCTGGTTCTATTTACCATCTTTTCTCCCCTACCTTTGGACAGTGGGCTAGAAAGGGGAGGGAGGTAGGAGCTTTTGAAAACCCTTATTAAAGTAGGTTTTGAAAAAAAATCTAAGCCTATAAGCAGACTTTTGCTTAGTCAAAATTAGTGTATACTCAGGTAGTACTTACTGGCACTGAGTTCATTTGAGATTTTAATTTAGGTATTAGCAATAAAAACAGATCACCACCAAACATTCAATCAGCTAGTCAACATATCCTGCGGGCAACATTGCAGAAAAGAAATGTCACTTCAACCAAGTTGATAAAATATTGGCTTCATACTTACAGAGTATTTTAAATGAAAAATTTAGACTTGTTTTTCACAAAATTAATACAGTGCAAACAGCAAAACAAATTATACTGTCAGTATTATTCATGTGGCTGTCAGTCATCATCTGGTCCTTTAGAAATAATCACTAAAATCTTCCTATTAATAAGTAACAATAAATCCTTCAGAGGAAATATTACAGCATACACACAGATGCCAAGTCAGTTTTAAAATCTCATATTCAAAATAAGAATTCTACTAATACTTTCATCCTCCAACTGCTTATCTAACCAATGGCTTTCATGAATACTAAGGGGACACAAAAAGAAAAAATCTTATCATTTCTTTGGCTACTAAAGGCGTTTTCTATTGTCTACATTATGAAAAGCTTACTATTGAGAAAGTATTGCATATTTAAATTAAGATACTCAGATAAGCTTGAGATAAAACTCAATGATGAACAATCTAATATGTGAAAGACCCTGGAATTGAGTTCCAACACTATTAAAAATGAAACAAAAATGGTGAATATCCTATTTCACCTTCAAGTTTTAATACTGAAGTTGCATGTTAAGCTAATAACCGCTAGTAATTTATTTTAACTCTTCTGACAACACTTATAAAGAAATTAAATTTGGCAATAGAAATCAAATTGTACAATAAAAGAGACAGAAAAAAATTAAAAATATGGCAAAAGAAGCTGGGGAGATGGCTCAGAAGTTAAGAGCAAGGAGTGCTCTTGCAGGAGACCTGGGTTTTGATCCTGGAACCATCAAGATGGCTCATGATCATCTCTTACTCCAGTCTTTGGATATCTATGTCTTCCAATGTTCTGTTCTTGTCTCTGGGTATGAGAATGATACATAGACATATACATAGGCAAAAGACCTATACACATTGTCTTAGTTTGGATTTCTATTACTGTGGAAAGACATCATAAGGAACTTAACTCTTATTTAAAAAACAAAAACAAAACTACAACAAAATTTTAATTGGGGCTGCCTTATAGTTCAGAGACTTAGTCTGTTATTATCATGGCAGGAATCATGGTGACCTTAAGGTAGACAAGATGCTGGAGAGGCAGCTGAGAGTTCAACATATGAATCCACAGGTAAAAGGAAGAGAATAAGATACACTAAACTTAACTTCAACTTTAGAGACATCAAAGCCCACCCCCAGTGACACTTTTTCTAACAAGGCCACACCTCCTCCAACCAGACCACTGCTCCCAATAGTGTCAGTCTCTGTGAGTCTATGAGTACTACATATATATAATAAAATAAAAAATAAAATAATAGTAAATAAGGTAAATAATTTGTGAACTAAACTAGTCATCCTATTTTTTCTCTTGTCCAACCGATTCACAAAAGTACCTATTTAGAAATCTTCATGGTTTGGATCTTATTTTTGTGCAGACTTTACGGACATTGGTTTCATTCAATTCCCTTGAATAGAGTTTTTGTTGTTGTTGTTTGTTCGTTTGTTTGTTTTCTGTAACCACTAGATGTCCTAATTAATGAAGAGATGAAATATGCCATAAAAATTTCCCTACAAACAACACTGAAAATGTAATATTTATGTTCTTGGTAATACTTTCCTTATTCCACTCAAGCATTTACAAGAGCCTTGTGTTTACTCCACACATGATACTATTGTTCACTTTATGTCTATCTGTTCCATGTATGACTTACCAGCATCTGTCCGAAACCACAGACTTTACAAACCTGTTGAAAGGTTCTTGTCACTTTGTACACATTAGATGGCAGTTAAATGTATCACAAGTGGCTCATATTTCATTGATTGCAACTCTTGTTTTACCTAGAAAAAGTTTCTCAAACCATTCACTCAGGAACTCTTCATTAGCTAACACAAGGTATCTCTGAAAAATAATCTATGTAAACTGTCAAAGTTCAAACTGAACTATTTGATGGGTTGGTCCTTGTAGTAATGTTTAAAGACACTTAAAAGTCTAATAATTTCATGGATGTGACAGAATGATAGCAAGGAGATATAGCTGCTTGGAACAGCATGAAGTAGACTTTCTACCTTTATTTCAATCAATCATGCAATGATTTTTTTTCCTCCTGATTATAGTGTCAAAAAAAAAAAGAATGAAAAAAAGTACATTTTCCTGTTAATTTGACAGCAGATGCTATAGCATGCCAATGCATGCTTTCTTGGGGGGGGTGGGATTTCATTCTGGTCTCAAAAGAAAAATAGTTCTAAGTGTGTGATACAAGATGCTTCCCCACCCCCACCCCGGCAATTGTTTTAAACTTTTTCTATTATACGCCAGAAACTCATGCCTACCTATACATCTTAAAGTACTGGAATCAAGACTACTTCAACATTTTATAAATGTAATTTAATAAAGCCAAGAGGACGATTCTGTGGAGGAAACACATAGTAATAGGCATAATCTACAAAGTTTGAATTCTTAGAGGATCTTAGAAGATGTTCTCCAATAGTTATTTAAAACTGCTTATGGCACAGAAAAATACAAAGGGTCTTTGAAAACATGAAAATCTGTGCCATTTTTAACATTAAAAACACAATTTCAAAGGCATTGGTTTATTATAAAATAAACTCTAAATTGAACTAAATTCCAATAAAATATCATGAGAAAGTTTTAGAAACAATGATTACAAACTTTCTTTCATAAAAAGTAAACTTAAACAAGAGGTACTCCTATAACTATAAGAAGGAAGGACATTCAGTACTGTTCACACTACCAGATGCAAGGATGCAAACGTGAAAAACCGAATGGTATTCGAGACAAGAAAATAATAGATCTGGCAAAAATAAAGCCCTAAAATTAACTTAAATCTATCTAAAATTCAATGTTTATATTATAATGCAGTGTTATTTTTATCAAAATAGTAGGAGTGTGAAATGTAAAAACCTTAGTACCATTTATTTTGCTAAAGAGATTAAGGACACAAATTAATATCAAATGTTACAAAGTTAACCAATGAACACCAAATTAATTTCTGAAATCAATGTTAATGCCCAGAATAGAAACATAATAACTATTCAAACTGTAACCTAGCCTTGCACACACAGTAAAACATGAAACATCCCATTCTTCAGCCTTCAAGAGGACTGAGAGAAGAGAAGCTTACATGGAGTCTTGATATTTGAATCATCAAAGCCTATGAAACCGATAGATGTACCCCCCTTTTCAGAAAATTAAGTCACTCTTCTGAGATCTTCTAGCTAATTACTAGTGAAGCTAGGTATTTGAAATAAATAATCTGATCCAGTAATCATAGTCAAAGCATCTGTTCAAGCTTCACTGACTGACATGGGAAAGCTGCATGTATTGGTGGTACAAGGAGAATATCAGATACATATATTCAGTATGTGACAATCAAATCAGGGTGTTCAGCTTTTCTATCTCAATCATTTACCAGTTCTCGACATCTGGACGCTACAAACTTTTCCCTTCTTATTCTCTAGGAATCTGACTTTCTATGTCTTCCTAAATTTGGTTTCATTTACTTGACAGGATGCCATATAGGATAAAATTTAATTACTTTTGAAGAGAAATAATAATTCTTTGTAGGGGAAAGCGAAATGACTCAACAGTAAAGAACATTGGCTACTGTTCCAGAGAACCCAGGTTCAATTCCCAGCACCCACATGGCAGCCTACAACTGTCTGTACCTCCATTTCCAAGGAATCAGATATGTTCATACAGACATGCAGGCAAAACAGCAGTCTACATAAAGTAAAAATAAATAAAGCATTTTTTAAAAAATTTACTCCTTAAAAATAATTCAGTGTATGTATATATGAATACCTTTATCCACTTGTTCAATGATGAATATCTCAGTAAGACATTTCTTATTACAATTATCTCTTTATATATTCATTTTATTTATTATAGCTATATTTCCAGAAAAAGAATCACAAATAGTAGTGGCATTTCAAAATTTAATGAGTTTATGAACTAAAAGTAAGTCAGAAATCTATTGTAGATTCAGATCTCAGCAAGCTGAGTTTTCTAATGGTGAGTAACTAGAAGCAATGACAGAAGTCTATGTTGTTTTCCAGACCTCTGGAGCCTCCTGACAAGTCGCTCATAGGGAAGTTTGAGTACTACTTTGCTTTGTATTACAGATTTCATTTAATAGCCCAGGTAGTATGGGAGCTACATTTCTGGTCACACAGGGAAATTCTGTTCACTACTTTCCTTAAAATTGTATTTTTAAATTAGTCTAATAAGTAGTAGGTTTCCATAAGGCATTTTCATAGGTCCTCAATTTAGATGCTACCCACTATCCCCTCCTCTCTCCCAATCCCACACAGTATTTAACACTCAGTATTACCTCCTCCTCTTCCAGGTCACATGTATTCCATTATACCCTAAGTCATCTGTAATCGTATGCCCCTCTCTGCTTAAGCAATCTCACCCTCAGTATTCCATCTCATGATTTTCAGTTTACCTATAATCTCCTATCCCTCTCGCTTAATAGCTCCCCTGAATTTTTCCCTTTCTAGCTCCTGGTTTGTGTTTGCAATACAAGTTAAATGCACAAAATAAAAGATTTTATGCTACTTTCTGCATGTGAGAAAGTGGTGTGTGTCTTTCTGAGCTTGAGTTATTTCACACAGTAACATATTTTCCAGTTTCATTCATTTTCCTGAAAATGTCATGATTTTGTTTTCCTTCATAGCTGAATTTAGGTGTATATGTGTCACAGTTTCCTTATCCAATCATTAATTGACAGATATCTAAGCTGATTCTATTTCTTAGCTGTTCTAAATACACCAGGAACAAAGATGGATGCTCAGCTGTCTCTGTAGTAGAATATATAGTCGTTTGAGTATTTTCCTAGATCAGGAATGACATAGTTGAGTACATGGAAATTCTAGTTTTATTCCTTTTAAGGAATCTCCAGACTGATTTTCAAATTGAACGCATTAGTTTACACTCCCACCAACTATGTATAAATTTCCTCTTTCAGTACAATCATGTGAGTATTTGCTGTCTTCTGTATGACCATTATGATTGGGGTAAAATGGAATTATACAATCACATTAAATGACAGTTCCATAGTGTGATGACTTACAGTCTGTTGTCCAACTACAGCAACAATGGTCAGCTGTGAATGGGAAGTCCAAGAATCTAGTAGTTGCTCAATCCCATGAGTTTAGTTGTTTCAGCTGGCCTTCTATGTAATCAGGAATCCTGAAGATGTGGATTCCAACAGATGTGCTAGCAAATTAAATGTAAGCAGGTGAAGAAAAATCTTTTTTTCTTCCAACATCCTTATGTAGGTCTCCAGCAGAAAGTATCGCCCAGATTAAAGGTATATACCACCATGCCTGGATCTGGGCCTTGCTTTGTCACAGGCTGACCTTGAACTCAGAGATCTCCTTGCCTCAGTCTCCTGGGATTAAAGGCATTTACTACCTTGCTTGGGCCTAAGCTTTTCATGGCCACTATGCCTCAAGATCTCCATTCCATGATCCAGGTCAGAAACTTGTGTCTTCCAACTTCAAGATCTGTATTGGAGGCAAGTCCTCCAATTCTGGACTGTAGTTCATTCCAGATATAGTCAAGTTGACAACCAGAAATAGCCATTACACCATACAAGTACAAGTTTTCTAATTTTTACTTCTGTAAAAATTTTTAGATTACAAAATATAGACTTTTGGGAAGCTTCATTTTTCACTTAATGTTGGACATTGTTGTAGATAGCCCTGGCATTGTATTTTGATGCTAATTCCCTTTTCCTGTCAAGTCATTACACAGGTGAATTATAGTGAATCTTCTGCCCATCTTAATTTGTAAAATAAAGGCTGGAGCCAGTGATTGGGCAGAAGAAGGGGAGGCAGAGATATAAAGGTTGGTGGGAGGAGAGCAGACTGGAGGACGACTGGAGGAAGACAATGGAGGAGGAAGACGGAGATGATGGAGATGGGGAGAGAAGAGAGAGAAGACAACTGGGGAGAAGAGAGGAGAGAGAAGACGATGGAGGACAACAGAGGAAGATGACTGGGAAGCAGGAGGTAGAAGGACATGTGTAGGGTCTGGAAAACCCACAAGTTATAAGGGTCTCATAGCTGGGAAAAAGAGTAGTGAAGTGGTGAATCTACCCAATCTAGGCTTACAGAATATATTGATAATTACTGAGCTGTGTTTTCATTGACCAGTCCTATTCAGGTTGGAGATTTAAATATCTCCCACTACAGGACATGATATCTCTTATACTATGAAAATCTAAGATAAAAATTTTTTAAATATATTTTACTTCCAAAAATATTCTCTGATGAAGGGGAAACAAAATAGCCATCAGAGGTGGATGGAGGGACAGCTCTGGGTTGGAGGGGGTGAGGAGGAGAATGGGGATGGGGATCAGGTGTAGGGAGTGGGGGTGTGGGAGAGGGTTGGGAGTGAGAATGTTAATCAGTAGGGGCCATCTCTGGGAGTAATCGGAGACATTGGACTGATAAGTTTGTGGGGAGTCTAAAGGAGTGGCCCTATCTGAGACTTCCAGCAGCTGGGTGTATTGAGACTGAACTGGCCACCTCATGTAGCCAGGTAGGATTCCAATAGATAGAGGAGGACATCAACTCACCCACAAAACCTTCAACCTAAAATTTGTCATAGCTAGCCAGTGACTGGCCCAACTTGAAACACAGGCCATGTAAGACAACCAGTCCCTGACACTATTAATGATACTCTGCTATACTTGCAGATTGCAGCCTAGCATAACTATCTCCTGAGGGGCTTTATTTATCTATTTAGTTGGGCCTCAGAGGGAGAGGATGCACTTAGACCTACAGCAACTTGTCCCCAGGTGTTCCCAAGGATAAGGGGAGGATTTATTGGGGGAAACATGCATAGAAACAGATGCAGAGCTCCACAGCAAAACATTAGGTGATACTTGAGAAGCATTGTAGAAGAATGGGGAATAGAACTGAGCAAGCTGGAGTGGTTGAGGAAACCACAAAAAGACCTGCAGAGTCAAGTAATCTGGGACCATGAAGGCTCACAGAGACTGAAACACCAACCATAGAACATGCAGAGGCTGGACCTAAGCCCCCTACGCATTTGTAGAAGATCTGCAGCTTGGTCTTCCTATGGGTCCCATAACAATTGGAGCAGGGACTGTCTCTGACTCAGTTGCCTGCCACTGAATCCCCTTCCTGTAATTGGACTATTTAGTTGGGCCTCAGAGAGAGAGGATGCACTTAGACCTAGAGCAACTTGTCCCCAGGTGTTACCAAGGAGAAGGGGAAGATTTAATGGGGGAAGGGATTTGTAAGGGAAGGACTGGGAGTAAAGGGGGGACAGAGGAGGGGTGAGTGGGTGTCATTGGGATATAACGTGAACAAATAAATAGACAAAAAATCTGTGGCAAATTGAGTCAAAAATTTTATAAATCAATATTATAAAATTTTGCTATATCTATAGCTGATGCCTTTTGTGAAGTTTGAAATATATATTGAAACATAGTTTCAGGCAAATCTTAATTTAATTTTAAATGTATACTGTACCATTTTTATATGTTTTCTGAAATATTTGAACCTTTCCAGAATTGTAATAAAACAAAACTAAGATTTTATAATTTGTATAGAATTCAACGTATTTTGCCTCCTTTTCTTCTTATATTGAAAATGGTTTTTTTTTCATACAATACATTCTGACTAAAGTTTTCCACTTCCCCTACTTCTGTCAGTTCTTTCCCACCTTCTTCTGATACATATCCACACACTTTCTGTCTCTTATTAGAAAGCAGTCATCTAAGGAATAATAATAATAATAATTAAATAAGATAATTTTTTAAAATCTAATAAAAATAGATCAAAACAACCTAACAAGGAAAAGATCCAAAGAAAAAGCACAAAAATTCATATAGACACAGACACACATGATGCTTGTACACATAGAAAACTCATGAAACCCCCAAACTGGAAGTTGTAATGTATACATAAAGGATTTTAAAAAACTGTATTAACATTATGAGACACTGAACCTCCAAAGATGCCCTTCAGTTCATCTTCTGTTTGCCATCTACTATTGGGCAGTAGACCTACCACTAAGAGTAGATTGTTTCTGCATGAAGTGAGACTCTTTGGAGAAAACTAATTTTTCATTTGCAACTGATTATTAATTGGAGTTAGTGAAGGCTCTAGGTTAGGGATAAAAGCCTGTGTTCACTTTTTATTTCAGTTGTAAGACTGAAAATCTGGTAAAGACCAATGCAGTCCCTGTGTATAGGACCTCAGTCTCTGCAAATTCATATGTGCATTAATATTGTTGTGTATAAAAGACCTTGATTCCTTGGTGTCCTCCAGTCCCTCTGATCTTAAAAAATTGTCATCTCTTACCCATGGTATCTTGAACCCTGAGGGGAGATATTTAATGGAAACACCCCTTTAAGGTCTAAATGTTCCAAGGTCTCCAAATCTCTGAATATTGTTTGGTTGCAGATCTTTGTCTTTATCCCCATCTGCTATAGAAGGAAGCTTCTCTGATGATGGCTGAGAAATGCACTTATCTATGAGTATAGCAAAATGTCATTAGGAATCATTTTATTACTGTGTTCCTATAACAGAATAGTAATATTTGATTTTTCCTATGTTCCTCTCCTATCAAGTCTCAGGTTCTTAGCCACCTGAAGAGTGCTGGCTACAGGCACCACATCATGAAGTGGGCCCTTAGTCAAATCAGATATTGGTTGCTTACTTCCACAAGTTTTGTGCAACTGTTGTGCCAGTATATCTTGCAAGTAAACTCTTATAGATTCAAAAGTTTGTAACAGGTTTAGTGTTTATCTTGTTCAACCAAGCTAATTGATGATCTGTTTATAATAATCAGTAGTTGTAAACAGCATAAATGCCCATGAACAGATGAGTAAATAATAAATGTGGTACATTTACACAATGGACTATTTCTCAGCCTTAAAAAAAAAATCATAAAATTTGTAGGCTAATAGATGGAAGGAGAACAAAGATCTTCCTTAGTGAGCTAACTCAGACTCACAAAGACAAACATGGTTTGCATTCATTATATATGGATGCTAACTTTTAACTCACTAAGACACAACTAGAATTTATATAACCAGAGGTTAGGTAGACGGTAAGGCCATGGGGGTTGTGGTTAGTTTAGTAGAACGCTGGACTCTGGGACTTTTTGGTTCAGAGACTTTAAGTTAACACATCTATTTCACATGGTGTATAGGTGTGCTTAACTTGCTTATCTGACCTTAATTTAACTTTGATAAGTGGACATACTGATCAAATTATCCATTTGTTTTAGATTTTCCAATTTGGTGGCATAGATATCCTTAAAATATGTTATTGTAATTTTCTGAATTTCCTTGACTTTGTAATTATACCCCCTTTTGTCAATATCTTTGATAAGTTACATCTTTTATCTACCTTTAAATTAATTTGGCTGAGGGTTTGTCAAGCTTAAATATTTCCTCAATGAATTCTGTTTCAATAATCTTTTGTGTTGTTTATTTTATTTATTCGTTTCTACTTTATTGATTTAAACCCTGAGTTTAATTATTTCTTACTATCTAGGTCTTTTTTGTGTAATTTGTCTCTTTTTGTTTCAGAGATTCTTGAGGTATGCTATTAAGTTGCTAATGTCTCTCTAACTTATTTATATAGGCAATTATTCACAAGAAATTCACTCTAAGAACTGCCTTTATTGTGTTCTGTAGTTTGGCTATGTTTTATTTTCATTTTCATTCAAATATAGAAAGTTTTTCATTTTTTTCCTAATTTCTTTCTCAACCCATTTTTCATTCAGTGATTAGTTGCTCACTTTCCATGTGTTCATAAGCTTTCTGCTGTTTCTTCTGTTGTTGATACCCAGCTTTAACTCATGGCTCTCAGAGAAGATAAAGAGTGTTATTTCACATTTCTTGTTTTTATTAAAACTTGCTTTGTGTATGAGTGCATGGTCAATTTTGCAGAAAGTTCAATGAACTTCTGATTTTAAAAAAGTATATTCTTTTGTGATTGAGTAAAATTTTCTATAAATATCTATTAGGTCCACTTTTTATGACGTCAGTTAGCTCCAGGATTTCAGTGTCTAATTTTTGTCTTGATGACTTTAGCTATTGGTCAGAGTTGGGTATTGAATCACCCACTATGATTGTGTGAAGACTGGTATGTAATTTAAGCTGTATTAATGTTTCCTTTATTAACTAGTTTGTTCTTGTGTTTGCTGAAAAAATGTTTTATATCATATTGGTGGATTTTTCCTATGATGAGCACATAGTGACCTTCCATATCTATTAGTTTATTTTAAAGTCTATTTTGTCAGATTGTAGTTTTAATTTTTTTCAAAGAGCTACTTTTAATGATGGCTCTTAAGTGCTTTAACCTCCCTTTTAGTCCACCACCTACCAGAGGTAATGGAAAAGAAAGGATATGAGGGAAGTAGACCTGTTTAGAAATTATTCTTTAGAGCAAATCTCATTTGCATTATTAAGAAATCAGCAGTTGAGTTCATAAGTCAGCAGCTGAAGCTCAACCCACTTGTAAATATTTCACAGGTATACCAGCAATCCAGTTCAGTAGAGTCAGGATTGCAAATATGAATTGGCATCACTCTCTTGAACAAATGGAGACAGCCAGGCAACATATGAATTGGTACAAGTCAGCAGAAGGGGCCAGGACCAACAGGAATACCAGAAGTTCATTGCTGTCCCTCTCTCAGTGAAACAAAGTTCAGCGAAGATGTGAAACAATAAGTGTTGCAAAGCTAGCTCTACAAGCAAGTTCCTCTCAGTCCCTGGAGTCCTATTTATACTCCCTCCAAACATCACATGTCCTCCACAGGTCTTGCTTCAGCATCTGAAATCACTTTGCCAATCAGCATGAGTCCAGGGAAGTGGCAAGAATCCACCAGCACAGCAGCAGAAGTATTTTTGATGCATTTCTCTTTATAGAGTCCCAACAAATGGAGCTCACCCACACAATGTAAGCTGACCAATACATGCATGTCATTAGTGAAAAATCCTTCAGTACATGTCCTTCCACCCCTGTCTGCTTTAGGAAAATATGCCTTCACATGTTTGACCCAGCAAAACACCATCCAACACAACTGCTTTTCCAAAGAACACTTAGGAAAGGGAACAGGGCTAAGGGCATCCATAGGAGGGAGGATATCAGAGTGTGCTAACAGGATCTACTTAGTCTCCTAGGAATGAGGGCAGAGATGAAGGAGAGTCCACAGCAGCAGTTTGCTTCAGAACTGGGAATACAGCTAAGCGACTGAAGTTGAAGGAGAGAGGATAGTGAAAATCTAATGATTGCCTACCTATTTCCCTGGTCTATCTACTTCCGTGCCACATAGCCAGAGAGTTCAAGAAGTACCTGAGGAAGATGGTAGTGGAGTCAAAGAAATAAAGTGGTAAGCCTGTTTAAAACCAGACATCTGCCCAGGAGTTAGGTACTGCCTGCCTGTCCTTTTGCATACACCAAGCAAACAGACAATGTTGCCCACTGCCTGAGTCTGCACATGGATTATACTTCTGCAACTGCAGCCCTCAGTCCAAGGTCAGGTTCTTTTGTCACTCTAGATTTCCTTAACAAAACTCAAATTCAATATAAAATAAAATATCAACATCTACATAGCAGAGCATAGCAGCTAACATCATGGTAGTTAAGAAGCAGGGAGGAAGAGAAAGATCCAAAAACACAATCTCCAAAGACTGATTCTCAATGTCCTACTTCCTACAAGTACTTTCTATTTTTTAGGAGTCCAATGGACTATGAGTTCCTTAATGTGTTGGCAATTGGTTGTTATCACCAATCACTTCTCATAAGCTCCACATGTTGGGAAAGCAAGCTAATATCACATGAACACTTTAAGGATACACTTTATATCCAAACCGTAATACTTCTGCTAAATGGTATTCTAATGTTTACACTGAATTCTCACTATTTAACTAATAAATCACATAACAACCTAAGTACTTTGCACATATAATTCAGGTTATGAATGTTAAGATATGTATTTTATGATAGATTATATGAGTGGATCCATTACTGCAAACATTTCAAGCATATTCTTAGTGGTTCCAGGGGAGAGTTGCAACAGCGAAAGGGAAGCAGAAGAAGAATGAGACTGAAGAGGTGGTTGAAGCAAAAACTGGACTCTGATCATCACTTCTGCCATTAAATATGGAGGAAGAATCTATGAGTTCAGAACACCACTTGTTTGGTATGCATGAAGACCTTCCTCAGAAAGAAGTGAGAGAGGACAAATATCAGTGAGTGCAAATACCCTCTAAAAGCTCAGAATCTGAAGGAAAAAGGCAAGCAGAGTACAAAAACCTTTTTGAACAACCTACAATGGGCAAAAGCACCACTACAGCCTCTGGAAAGGAAGGCAACTTCTCAACACCTTGAATTTGGTCCTGTGGAATCCAACTACAAGAAGCAGCTGTAAGACCTGCATCTAATTGATAAACACAGGATTGTAGTGACAGATTGCTCTTGTCTAAACCTATAATAAGTGAGATAGCTGATTGCATCAGTAGTGAATTAATATATCCACTGTAGAATACGTTCAGATGATGTTCTCAGAAAAGGAAGCATTTGAATCTATTGGAATATGCAAATACATGTCTTAATTCTCAATATGCCTATTATCTACATATAACCAATGGCTTCAGATCTATAATGGCTTCTCTTTATGAAACTAAAGCCTTAAAAGATAATCACATGATATCATCCTGTCATTAATAGAACCTCCTAACAACAGCAACAGTAATGTAGTTTCCAAATCCAAATAAGTCCATTTTACATTTAAGCTCTAGAGTAATCTTTAATGCAGCAGATAAGTCTTCTGACATCCAGCATCCCCACCTTCTCAAGAAACAGAAGGGTACTTTCAGAGCTCTGGTTGATGGATATTTTCAGTCACATTATTAGGAAGCAGATTTTGGTATCTGCAAACAACAGGCACAGCCATTCCTATGTGCTGAAGAGGAAAAATTAACACAAATGTTCCTGACAGCTGAGGCTGAGCTATTAAAAACTGTGGGAATGCTCACAGCAGAGACGCTACCAAAATAGAACGCACCCTTTAAGTGAAGAATGACAACTTGTAAGAAGTCTCTCTGCTTCACACTCACCGCCTTCATGGCCCAATTTCTGTTTCATATGGTATGTAGAATATTTTCTACCTATGATTTTCCTGATAAGTATTAATTTTATAAGAACATTTTTAAAATTTGCTAGCAACTTGCTTAGAAAACAAACAAGAAAACACCTTCTAATGGTATTCTTATTGACCAAGTCTTTTAAAAGGTCATTTTATTATATCCCTTAAATAATCAAAATGCTCAAGCCAGGAATTGGAGATGTCATGTCCCTGACCTAAACTGGCTTTCCTTAAGACCAGTCTAAGGTGCAAGTATAATGAACAAGACTTTTCTATATTCGTTAACTCAACAGTCATCAATCAATGAGCAGTTACTGCATTGTAAGCACTATTTTTAAGTCCTGATATATTGAGTATATGGTTCATTCATGTTCTAGACTAAGATGCGATGAGATGGTGAAAGCTGCATAGTTCCAGAAATAAAGACAGATCCTTAGGAAAGGTACAATATGCGGGGCCATGCGATGAGGCATACGCCAGGTGGAAAGCAAGGGCTCCATAAATGGTACAAACAGCTTAGTGAGGAAATACCTGGTTACCATTCCTAGGAATTATTTCTGCCTAGGAAGTATTATTATTAGAATTATTTCTGCATCAGAAATATCTCCTGAGTTGGATGGGGAAGTACTATTGGCACCAAGTGTGCATACTTATCCAAAATCCTGAAATAGAAGCCTTAGAAATGTCCAAATGAAAACAAGCTGATTCCCATTCAATTTAATCCTCTTGTCTTTTCAGGCAAAATTTTGAGTAATATAAGCACACCATCCTTCTTCCTCATACTCAGTGGAACTCTAGAGATGGGCACTGGAGAACCTGCTCCCCAAACACCTTTTAAGTATTTTATTTTGTTTTATTTTAGTTTTTCATTATTTTTTCATTATTATTATTCATTATTTTCATTTATTTTTTCATTTTATTTTTTCATATGTTTTAAGTGTTTATAGATGCTTGGCTTGCAAGTAAGTCTGCTTACCACCTGCATCTAACCTTCTAAGACTACTGTTACAGACGGTAATAAATCTATCTTCTGATACTGAGAGTTGAACCAGGAACCCTTGGAAGAGAAGACAGTGTTATTAGTAGCTGTTGAGTCATCTATCCGGCCTCCAAATAATTTCTATACAGACTCTCAAGAAAGCCAGTGTTATGTAACCTTAAATTGAAGGAAAATGCTATTAAAAGGAGTATCCTAAGCCAGCCTTAACTCATAAGCATTGGTTTTGATAGACCATTGGGTATGTAATTCAGTAATTAAGAAAAGAGATCCTTAAGCAATATAGTTAAGCTGGATGCAAAAATACCTGGTGCACATATTCTTAGTCTCCTTCCCAATTTTACCCAAGGCGGACCATGGAAATGTTAGTAAAAGACCTTATATATGAGGCTTAGATTCATTAGTAATGGGGGAAAGAATGTTTTACATAGGAAACTAGCCACCACATCTCTGCTGAGGGAATGCAGAAAAGCATCGAAAATACTAGCTACATTTCTGAGGCTGTGTAAAGGAAGAGTGGTTTTCTTTCTTGCTTGCTTGCTTGTATGTTTTGTTGTGGATAGGGCATAGGGGAGGCATAGGTAGAAACTGATTACAGATATTTCCAGACCTCTAGTATTTCTGTAGTATAAGATGCCAATTTGGCAGGTCCCCAAGGTCATCTTCAGTGCAATGCTTTCCCAGGAAGACTCCCAGAACTCAGAGAGTCATTCTGCTCACAGTCACAGGATATGGTTGTGAAAGGACACAGTCACAAGCTAGCAAAGGGAAGAGGCTTACCAAGCATAGTCCACAGGGGTGCAGGTGCAGTTTCCAGTCCTTCCTCTCGGTGGAGCCCACACAGAGGGCTGCTGTGGTTGAATGGGAAATGCTCCCTGTAGGCACATGTGTATGAATATTGAGTTCTCTGCTAAAGGCACTGTTCTGGGAGCTTGTGAAACATTTAGAAGGAAAAGCCTCACTAGAGAAAGTAGGAGCAAGTGTTGAGGTCTTACTGCCCATGCCACTTCTTGAACCATCTCTGCTTCTAGATCTACAGACTTATAATCAAGTAACTGTAGCAGGCTCCTGCCAACACTGACATGGCCACTGACATGACCTCCCTTTGATCATGGATTGAAACACTGTATCACCTAAGATCATGTGATAAAATAAAACTCTCCTCCACTAAGCTGTTTCTTTACAGGTATTTGTTCACCACAACTAGAAGAGTAACTAAAATAATGGCTCTGTCCTAGTTAGGCTTATTATAGCTGTGATGAATCACCAGGATCAAAATCAACTTAGGGAGTTTATTTGGCTTACAATTGCAAATCATTGTTCATCATAGAAGGAAGTCAGGACAGAAAGTCAAGCAGGATAGGAGCATGGAGGCAGGATCTGATACAAAGGTTATGGATGGGTGCTGCTGACTGACTTCCTCTACATAGGTTTTCTTATAGAATCCAGAACCACCAGCCGAGGGATGGCGCCACTCACAATGAGTTTAGCCTCAGATTTTATTTTCCCAATTGAGGTTCCCTCCTTTCATATCACTCTAGCTTATGTTAAGTAAATGTGCATTTTTAAGCAGAAGAGCTTGCAAACTATAGTGTTCTGAGCTTTATTGAGACGTGGAAGTATAGCATAACTCCAGCTGCTTCCTGTCTGAGTGTCCTGTTTCTATAGGACACTCAGATGTAGCTTTAGGGTACTTCTTGACCCAACTAGCCTTACTGTAAATCATAATCCTAGCATAGATTATCACCATCACCCTAGGCAGTAGACAGAGTCTAAGTTTTATTACTAGGATTTCCCAAGAGCTTAAGAGATTATCCAGTAGAAGCTAATAGAAGGCTAAACTATTGTTGTGGAGGAGTTAAGATTTTATGGAAGACTGAGCAGGTGAATTTATCAGTATCATAAAAATTATCATTATATTTTGGTGAGGAATTTTTTTAACATTTTGATTAACTTAATAAAATGAAACTTCATCTTCCTCAGGGCATCCAGCAACCTAGTCATGTTACAAGCACTGTGCGGCATATTCTGAAACTTTTCAGTTTAATTATAATATGTAGTTAATATGAGATATAATTGACTCTAATTATGTTTTAAAGGGTCCTTACGGCTCCATATAGCATAATATTGCCAAAGTAGTGAGATCAAGTCCCAAATCTCATGGGCTTTAAAGTGGGTACTTAGATCAGTCCCTGGTCATAATGTGTAAGTGATCCCTCAGTCAAGCCATTTGTAATGAATTTTCCAACCAAAGGAGATGATGAGGAAAAGTGTGAGATTTGTAACACATAACCCTCTAATGGATGCCTGGCTGAAGTGAAGCAACTGCAAAGTGAACTAGAATCATGTCTTCTGATTACAGGCTATAATCATAATTATAACCAGAGTTTCTAACCAGAATTATAGACTTGATGACCAAGCCAAACCCAGAAACGGTCTCTTAAGTCCAATATCACGTATGTCAGAGTTATGAGGCGGTTTGCATTATCGGCCCCAAAGGAAAAGAAAGAAGAGTGGGACGGGCAGGCTCAGCAGTGTCTGCGTCATTAAGCTCTCTCCAAGGAAGTGACAAAATGACTAGTGGCTATATTTTTAAGCCAAATCTAGAGAGCCCTCAAGTTTGAGAAAAGCTGTTATTTGAGTGCCTGTCTTCTCAGCCACCACCCCCATACATATGTTGAACACATTATACCATCAACAGAGTATTTTTAAATATAAAAAGCAATACTGATTTTGTATCGTGTACATTGAGAGGTCCAGATTAAAAATGGAATTCTCGTCGAAAAGTTCAAAAAAGGACAAATGCAGTACATGTATTTCCTCAAATTAGAAAATATGAAAGAGTGAAAGTATTATTGTCTACTAAGACTCACAAATCAAATTCTAATGCCTTCTAAGATAATGGCAAAAACCACATGTCAATTTCTTGTCTCTCACGGGTAGTAGTTTGGATAATCTTCAACAATTGCTTTTCTTTTTTCTGAAGCAACACTGTACAGCGTTAAGCTTTATAAGGACCAAAAGAACACATCTCCCCACATTGTCTTCAGTCAATAGGTTCTGGTGCTCTTGCTCACCGTCCTCAGTGGAGACACATCAGGCTTTGCCACTTAGCGCATTCTACATGGCTCTGGTTACCTCACCAGCACTCAGATTGTTCAGAGACACACTCTTCTCTTGGCCAAAAGCATAGCGGGCCCAGAGCTTGGGCTGCACCTCCGAACATTCGCGGATTAGAATGGGCAGGTCGGGGTGCGCCTTCTTCAGCTCCACATACCGTTGCAGGATGAAATTCCTCACACCCTTGCTGCCCGGGGAACGCTGGCATAAGTGAATGTGAATCTCACGCAGCCCCAGCTTTGGACCAGTCACTCGGCTAGCAGCGGCAGCTGCCATCTTTGCTAGCCAACAATTGCTTTTCAAATACTATTTTTTTTCTTTTGTGAAAGGGTGCGGAAGATGCACAATCCTGAAACCTGGCATCAAACAGGTTTTAAATCACAAACCACAGGGATGTCCAATGAAAATCTGTGAAATAAGGTCCAGGTCACAAAACTGCTCAGTTAAGATGCAGTGCTATGGAAGATTACTTCTAAATGTAGCTTTTGTAGTTCATTAACGACTATAAATCGACATGTTAGGTAAGTCCTGCTAAGGTGTGATGTGGCCAAATAATGGTATTAACTATTTTTATCTGAAGGGAAAAACTGAAGACTTTCAATGCCTATTGTGCCTTTATGGTACATACTGTCTGTTGTCTACATGACATTGTATCCCTTCCCCATATATCTAAATTTTGTGGAGTAATCCCATGTCCACTTTTGGAAACTTCCTACCTAACAAGTAGAAGCCATTTAACCCACTCCTGCTGGCAAAACAGCTAAAAAGAGATTTCTTCAAGAAAAACTCCCCAGAATCATTTTATTTTTCCCATTCTAGGTAAAGTAAATCCCACAAATTCTACCTTACCAGTTCTTCCTATTTTGAACATAAAAATGACCTCTGGAGTTTCAGCTACCATTCTGAGATTATGAGGCGACTAAAAGATGAAAACTAAAGATAGAGAAACAGAGAAAGAAGAGACGTGTGTCTTTTGTCAGTATGCGCTGCCACCACAAGAGTCCTGGAACCATAGTGGGCAGCGCTGCACTCCATAGCAGTCACGTGGCACCTCGCCCATCATCATGGCTCAGAGAAGAGAACTTGGCAGAAACACTCACTCTTAAAGGTTCCTGCCCCAAAATAGCACAAGCTACATCTGCTCCCATCCCAATGGCTAAAGCACATTACATAACTACACCTCACATCCAGGAAGAAAGTAGCAAAATTCTACCATGTGTCAAAAAGGAAGAAAATCAAAACATTGATTAACAGCTTCAAAGAACAGTTACAAATTTCCTTATGTGAGGAAAAATAAAAACCTGTTGTTGAGTCACTTTGGATTGAATTTTCTATAATGTCTAACCAAAAAAAAAAAAAAATGTTTTAGTCAATAAGCCCTTAAATTAGTCTGAATTGCTAAGATTGTCTATGTAATAGTGTATAAAATTACATGGTATTGTTCTGATCTTGCTTACACAGGCATTTCTAGGAAAGACTCTTTCACAACAGGCTTCTTGGTATTCTGACTCTTACAAGACTTCTGTCCCTCCTCCATGATGCCTCCTAAGTCACAGAAGCAGGAGCTGTGATATAGACTTATCCACTGGGGTTGGGCTGCTCTTGATCTGCATTGTGTCCATGTGTCGTTTGCTGTGATCGTCTCTAATTCCTATAAAGGGAAGATTCTATGAGGAGGGGTGATAACTACATGTATCTGTGTATATAAGGATAAGATTTGGAATGTAGTAAGGAATAATGCTGGTTTGGCAAAGTGATGCTAGTAGTAGACTATTTTCTACAGTCCATGACCTCACTATCCTCAGGCAATTGGCTGGGTTTCCAAGTACAATTTTCTTCCTGTTAAGTGGATCTTACGTCCAAGTAGACAGCTCTTAGTTACTACCATGTGAGTGCCTAAGTGCCCCTAATTCAGCAATGGGGACTTACCTTCACGTTCTGAGAGGAGTCACTTGGACTACTCTGACTAGCCAAGCAGAGGAGAGTTTCAATATCAAAAGACATGTTAACGTACAAGTGTGGAAGTTTCCTGAGATCTAACGATAGTCAAGGAATTTTGCATAATTTATGACTACGTGGAGAGAGAAAAATAGCCCCTCCCTTAGATGACCCCCCTGATAGTTCAAATAAGAATAACACCCATAGGTTCTTACATGTTAGTCTTTGATTCACAGTTGATGTCGCTATTTGGGAAGAATTAAGAAGTATTGCCTTATTGGAAAGAGTACATCACTGGGCTAGGGGCTGAGGTTTCAAACACCTACAGCATTTCTAGCTAGCTCTCCATGATTCATGGCTTGTGGATAAGGGTATAAGCTCTCATCTAATACTCCAGTACTGTGACAGCCAGCAGCTGTGCTTCCCACCCTAGTTCTCACAGACTCTAACTCTCTGAAACAGTGGGCCCCAATTTAAAGGTCTTCTTCTATAACGTGCCTTGCTCATGGTGTTTTGTTACATACTAAGACACAATTTAGTATGAGGGTGGAGTATTGCTGAGACCTCTCTGGCCATGCTGCTTTTCGGAGTTTCAGGCAAGGGAATGTGAAAGATTTTGAGACTTTGGACTAAGAAAGTGCTTGAATACTATAAAGCAGGATTTAACAGACTATCCCAGTAGAAGTTTGGAAGACAGTAGTGCTGAAAGCAACGTAGACTAAGTAAACTCAGCTCAAGAGGTTTCATAGCAGAACAATATTAGCAACCGGGCTAATAGCCATTCTTGTAATAATTTGGCAAATAATGTTACTATCTTTTGTCCATGTCAAAAGAATATGCCTCTGGCTAAATTAAAAATATTTAGTTAATTTTCTTGGTGAAGAAGGTTCCAAGACAGCCTAATATTGATTCTGTCAGATGGTTATTAGTAATCATTCCTATGTGGGTCTGCAAGGAAAAAAATCAAGCAGGGCAAAAAGAAAAATACAGCATAGAGTTTGAAGGAAAGTGCGCCAGGAAATATAACGCTGTGGCCAAGGCTTGTGCTGAAAGAGGTAAGACTAAAGAAAGTTCTGTTCTGAAATGGAATAAAGGGAGAGAAAAACTCCACCCAGGTAAGCTTCCAACATGTAAAAATGAAAGACCTGAGAACATTTCTACTGTTAAAACAACACGACAAAGGAAAGGTTCTGCAAATGTAGGAGGTTAGTGTCCACCCATGTGATCAGCCAAAATTGGTAGAGTTGTCTACATGGTTCTGGCTTTAGAGTCATACAGGATATACAAGTAAATGGATTATGGAATCTTCCTCTGCAGTTGAGGAGAGCTTCTGAGTCCAAACATGTGGCAGGGAATTCCTTGAATGGAGACCCCAAGATGCCATTCCATAAAGCTATAAAAGTGAAACCTAGATTGCACTGGGAACCCCAAGATGTTAGAAATCCTAGAACCATAAAACATCTTCCAAAGCAAGTTGTAAACATGAGGTGAAAACAGCCCAAGAAAGACATCTGCTGTAGGAAGCAGAGGCAGAATGGAAGTACCACCCAAGCAGGTAGACACCAGATATGGAACTATAGAATTTGGAGTTTTACTGTGGGGTTTTGCTTTGGTCCACTATTTATTCACTATGACCCCAGTGGTCCTGTTTAGCCACATTATATGCCATTATATGTTGCCAGATTATAATTGCTTTTGATATTAGGGAGTAACTTTTAATAGATTGCCTTCCATCTCAGAAGAGAATTTGGATTTTTAGATTAATCTGCTTGAATAGTTGATTCAACTAGCCATCCTTATTTAATAGAAAGTAGTCATCCCCAAACCATATATTTAAAATAAAATAAAAGTTACATAATGAAGAATTCAGAAGCATTACAATTTTTTTAAATTATAATTGACCATCAAATGATTACTCTTTGAAGGCAGATTTAATGGAAATCTCTAAAAGCAATGTTTTTCTTTGGTCCTTTGTTGGAACTCAAAACTGAAGTTTTGACTTTGTACTTTGTACTCTAGGTCTATACTGTAGAACTATCCCCGAATTTTTAGAAACAGCTATTTCTTTAAATCATCACAGTTATAAAGGGCTGCTATTGGATCAGTCTTTTAGAGATATTTTGGCAGATAAGAATGAAATTATTTAGCTTTAAAAGTATAAAATATCTCTAAATTTGTCCTATCTAGGACATCAATTAGAATGATGCTCCTTGGGTCTCACAAATGCCCTATATGGAATATGCTATTATACACATAAAACACACGAGAAATTGAGCCATATTAAGCTTAAAGGATTTGATGAAGATATGGATCAGTGGGAGAGAGCTCCCAGGGCATGTATGAGAGCCTGGCTTTAAACTCCTTTTCAGATAAATCATTTAAAATGTGAATTTATTAATCCCACTGAGATAATAAATGGTACACTCATGATTGAACTCTGTATCCAATCACAAATCACAGTCACAAGCTAAGTGGCCCTAATCCTCTACATTCTACAAGGATTTTCCACATCACTGATGACCTTTTGTTAAGTACTAAATCTTGTTTGTACTGCTTCAGAATCATATTTTAATTTAGCTTTTAAATCCTCATTTTCTGACTCCAACGCCTGCTCTTTCAAACCTACACTCTACTGCCTCTCTTGTACTCAGGAAACAAAATTAACTTCACAGAGAACATCTAAACTAGTCATCAGAATGTATGATCTAGAAGATTGAATAAAGCTCAAAATGAACATGGCTTACAACATCAGATGTCATTTTAACACACAGATATAGAACATTACAAAATGTGAGGGGCAAACCAATAATAATAGAAAACAGCCAGTACCCTGTCTTCTCAAGGGTCTTTCTTATTCTACTAGGATTTACCAAAACACTCATAGGAGCATGAATTTGATTTTCTATCTTATGCATTGTGAACTGTCAGGTGTGTTCTTTTTTTAAAAAAAATATTGGATATTTTATTTATATTTCAGATGTTATCCCCTTACACCATTTCCCCCTGCCAAGGAACCCCCTACCCATCCCCCTCTTCCTGCTTCTATGAGGATGCGCCCTCACCTACCACCCCCAATCCCACCACCCCACCCTCGAATTCCCCCACACTCGGCATCTAGCTTTCATGGGACCAAGGATCTCCTCTCCCACCTATGACCAAAACGGCCATCCTCCGCTACATATACAGCTGGAGCCCTGGGTCCCTCCTTGTGTGATCCCCGGATGGAGATTTAGACCCTGGAAGCTCTGGTTGGTCGGTGTTGTTGCTCACTCTCCTCATGGGACCGCAAACCCTTTCAGCTCCTTCAGCCTTCTTTCTAACTCCACCATTGGGAACCTCTTGATCAGTTCAATGGTTAGGTGTGACCAACCACCTCTGAATATGTGAGACTCTGGCAGACCTCTAAGGAGACAGCTATACCAGGCTCTGTCAGCATGCACTTCCTGACATCCACATCTACCTTTGGTGCTGTCTGCCTTTGGTGACTGCACATGGGATGGATACCCAGGTGGAATGATCTCCAAATGGTTCCTCCTTCAGTTTCTGTCCCACACTTTGAATCCATATTTGCTCCTATGAGTATTTTGTTACTCCTTCTAAGAAGGATCGAAGAACTCACACTTGGTATTCCTTCTTCATGAGCTTCATGTGGTCTGTGAGTTGAATCTTTCAAGCTTCTGGGCTAATATCCAACTATCAGTGGGTTAATACCATGTGTGTTTTTTTTGTGTGTGTGTGATTAGGTTACCTCACTCAGGATGATATTTTCTAGTTCCATCCATTTATCTAAGAATTTCATGAATTCATTGTTTTTAATAGCTGAGTAATGCTCCATTGTGTAAATGTACCATATTTTCTGAATCTATTTCTATGTTGAAGAGCATCTGGGTTCTTTCTAGCTTCAGGCTATTATAAATAAGACTAATATGAACATAGTGGAACATATGTCCTTGTTATATGTTGGAACATCTTCTGGGTATATGCCCAGGAGTGGTATAACTGGGTCCTCAGGTAGTGCTACGTCCAATTACCTGAGGAACAACCAGACTGATTTCCAGAGTAGTTGCACCATCTTGCAATCCCACCAACAATGGAGAAGTGTTCCTCTTTCTCCACACCCTCACCAGCATCTACTATCACCTGAGTTTTTGATCTTAGCCATTCTGACTGGTGTGAGGTGGAATCTCAGGGTTGTTTTGATTTGCATTTCTCTGATGACTAAGGATGTTGAACATTACTTTAGGTGCTTCTCAGCCATTCGAGTTTCCTCAGTTGAGAATTTTTTGTTTAGCTGTGTACCCTATTTTTAATAGAGTTATTTGGTTGTCTGGAGTCTAATTTCTTGAGGTTTTTTGTATATATTGGATATTAGCCCTCTATACGATGTAGGATTGGTAAAGATCTTTTCCCAATCTGTTGGTTGTCGTTTTGTCCTATTGACAGTGTCCTTTGCCTTACAGAAACTTTGCAATTTTACAAGGTCCCATTTGTCAATTCTTGATCTTAGAGCATAAGCCATTGGTGTTCTGTTCAGGAACTTTTCCCCTGTGCCCAAGTATTCGAGGCTTTTCCCCACCTTCTCTTCTATTAGTTTCAGTGCATCTGGTTTTATGTGGAGGTCCTTTATCCACTTGGACTTAAGCTTTGTGCAAGGAGATAAGAATGGATTGATTTGCATTCTTCTACATGTTGCCCTCTAGGTGAACCAGCACCATTTGTTGAAAATGTTGTCCTTTTTCCACTGGACAGTTTTAGCTCTTTTGTCAAAGATCAAGTGACCATAGGAGTGTGGGTTCATTTCTGCGTCTTCAATTCTATTCCATTTATCTTCCTGCCTGTCTCTGTACCAATACCATGTAGTTTTTATCACTATTACTCTGTAGTATAAGGCACTCTAATTTGTGATGTTCAACATCCACAGAAACACAGTAACTTGGAGCCTGCCCTTCAGCCTACAGGTTAGCTGGTATGATGATAACACAATCACTTGGTGACATGTTATGAGAGCACCTACAATGACATTTGGTGGTGGGTGAAAGAAGGTAAGCTGCTGGGAATCTATACAGCATCTTATAACATCTTTCTTTTCTTCTTTCTTTTCTTACTTACGTACTTGCTTATTTGTGTGCATTGAGTATGTGCCATGACACTTTTTTGGAGGTCAGAAGACAACTAGATAGAATCCATTCTTTCATTTCAATATGAATCCCAGGGATTCAACCTATCTCAGTAGACTTGAAAGTAAGCACCTTTATATGCTGACCCATCTGAGCCTAACCTGAGATGATTCATGAAATACAAATTAAACAATATTTTCACTTCTTAAACTTCTTTGATGATATTCCAAAGAACTTTTACTGAAGTCTGGACCTTTTGCCTTGATGCCACAGGTTCTACCTATATACAATCTTTCTCATCTGTTTTCTGTTCACTGTAAAAATAACTCTGTCTCCAGAAAGAACAAGGATTTTGTGATTCTAGATCAGTAGTTTTCAACCTATAGGTCATGACCTTTTTGGTAAACCTCTATCTCCAAAAATAGTTACATCATTACTCATAACAGAAGCAAACTTACAGTTGGAAAGTAGTGACAGAAATAATTCATTTTCTTCACCACTAATGCAATGTCTTCAGACTGCTTTAAGGATTTTTTCATTTTCATCCTGCAGACTATAAGAAAATGTCATTTTCACAGAAAGGCCTTTACTCAGTCCTCTCTCTGCTGTATCACAGTAAAGGCCATGGCTGCATTAATCTCCTCACATTGTTTTTATCTGCCTCTGTCAACCCAAATGTTACTTCTAGGAGATCTTACAATCTTCTCTGAGTATCTAATTTCTAAAAGTGTGCGTACACATGACCTCAAGGAAAAAAATTTATTGACAAATTATAGTAATTAATAAGTAAGCTACCAGTCTCTGGTAAATTTGGTCTCAGTAAAGAAGAATTTTGAAATATTCAGTTGAGTAGAAATTCAAATCATATAGCAGAAAGAGCATTTGTGTTACATCTGATGTTGGCAATTGTTTTATACTCTCTCTCAATTGCTAACTTTACATTTCTCCAACCACTGCTCTGAGACTAAAGAATATTTGTCACACTGTTCTACATAAAGACTTTGACAATGAATTTTCAAAGATTCCCTTGATCAAAAGCCTCCTTCAAAAAAAACTAAACATACAAACAAACAAACAAACAAAGCACATAATTTTTGTTTGTTTTAGCCTCTGTTTTTTATGGATCTACATTAACATATCATTTTTTTGTACAAGGCATTTTGTTATATCCCAAACAGTGTGAAAAAAAAAAAGCAGGGCAGAAGTATGACATATCATGCAAATAAATAAATATGTCTACTTAGAAAAAAATATGCTATGCCTTATTATATTCTATGAACAATTTGAAATCTTTCTGGAGAACTAAAAAGGAAAGTAAAGATACTTGCTAGAAAAGCCATGTTGGTGTGTTAGTGTGAAGACTTAATTAGAAGAGTGAAGACAGATGTTATATAAGCCACTGGGATATACAAATAATAAAAGAGGTGACAATGGATGCTTAAATATCACAAATGAAAATAAAGATGAGGGGTTGGGGAATGGCTGCATCGGTGATATAAAGCTCTATACAAACATGTGGATGTGGAGTCTGATCTAAGAATCCCCATTTAAAAATCAGATGCCTCAGTTTCTGGCTATTATGAAGAAAGCTGTTATGAACACAGCTGAGTAAGTGTCCTTGTGGGATGGTGGAGCATCTTTTGGGTATATACCCAGGAGTGGTATAGCTAGATTTTGAGATAGAACTATTCCCAATTTTCTGAGAAACTGCCAAATTGATTTCCAGGTTGGTTGTGCAAGTTTGCACTCCCAGCAACAACAAAAGATTGTTCCCTTTGCTCCATAGCCTTGCCAGCATGAGCTGTCCTTCAACTGAAGATTGGTAAAAAAAAAAAAAAAAAAAAGTGATTCATTTACACAATGGAATACTACTCCACTATTAAAAACAAAGACATCATGGATTTTGAAGCCAAATGGGTGGAACTGGAAAAATATCATCCTGAGTAAGGTAAGTAAGACTCAAAAGGATATATATGGTATAAGTGGATATAAGCCATAAAGTACCAGTTAACTACACTATAATCAACAGACCCAAAGAAACCTAATAACAAAGAGGACCCCAGGTGTTATGCTTGCGTTTTTCTAAAAAGGGGAAATAAAATAGATACTTCAAGTGGATGGTGGGAGGAAACTGGGTGGGAGAGTGGATGGAAAAAGGAGTAGGGCCAGGGTGTAGGGTGTGGATCAGATGTTGGGAGAGCAAGGAAGGGAGGATGGAAATTGGTGGTGAGAACAGACAATCACTAGAACACATCAGAGACCTGTGAGACACCTATGGGGCAACTCTATCTGAGACTTCTAGAAGTGGGGGATATGAGTCTTGATGTGGTCACTTCCTGTAGCCAGGAACAACTTCGGTGGAGGGATAAGGACATCAACCCACCCACAACACCTTTGGCCCAAAGTATGTCCTGCCTACAAGATGTGCAGGGACAAAGATAAAGCAGAAATGGAGGGAACAGCCAACCAATAACTGACCCAAATTGAGACCCATACATGAGAAAGAAACAATCCCTGATAGTATTAATGACACTCTGTTATACTTGCCGACAGGAGCCTAGCAAAATTGTCCTCTGAGAGGCTCTATACAGCAACCAATGGAACAGATGCAGAGAACCACAGCTCGACATTAAATGGAGTTTAAGGTGTCTTGTGGGAGAGTTAGGGGAAGGATTGAGAGCCCTGAAAAAATAGGGATACCATAGGAAGTCCAACAGAGTCAACTAACCTGGACCCTTGAGGTTTCCCAGAAATTGAACCACTAACCAAAGAGCGAACACAGGCTGGAGCTAGCCCCCTTGCACCTATATAGCAGACTCACAATGGTGTTTTCATGCTGGTCTCCCAACATCTGGAGCAAACTGGTCCCTGAATCTAATCTGTTGCCTGAACTTAACATAACTGTTCTATGAGAAGTTCCACCCAGAAACCAATGGAAAGAGATGCAAAGACTCACACCCAAACTTTAGATAGAGATTGGAGAGTCTTATGGAAAAAGTTGAGGGAAGGATAGAGAGACCCAAAGAGGACAGGTACTCTACAGGAAGACTTACAGAGTCAACTAACCAGACTCTTGGGGGCTCCCAGAGATGGATCCACCATCCAAAGAGCAAGCAGAGGCTGGATCTAGGCCTCCTGGACATATATAACAGATGTGCAGCTTGGTCTTCATGCAGGTCCCCAAAAACTGGAGTGGAGGCTCTCCCTGACTCTGTTGCCTGCTTGTGTATCCCATTCCCCTAATTGGACCACCGTTTCTGGCTTCCGTGGGAAAGGATGCACCTAGTATGGCAGTGACTTGATGTATATGTATGCATGTGAGGGAAAAGGATGGGAAGCAGGTACTGTATGCGCAGGTGAGGAGTGAGAAATTGAGGGAGGATCTGCATGAAGGGGTACTGGAAGGACAGGGGCCTGTGCATTGGGATGTAAAGTGAATTTTAAGAGAGAGAGAGAGAGAGAGAGAGAGAGAGAGAGAGAGAGAGAGAAGAAAAGCCTCTGAATGCTTATAATCTCAGCCGTGGAGTGATAGAAAGAGGTAAATACCTGGGCTCACTGTCCAGCTTAGCCTACTTAGCAAGCTTTGGGCAAATATGAAATTCTTTCTCAAAGCATAAGGTAAAGGGCTTCTTAGAAACAACATCTGAGGTTTTCCTCTGGCTTCCAAATGCACACAGGAACACATGTGCACCCCATCATACATACATACATACATACATACATACATACATACATACATACATGAACACATGAACAGAACGGGGGGGGGAAACACATGAAAAAAGGCAGATTAAAACGATCATATTGCCTCTCAGATGAATGGTGACATTCTGAGGACTTTGGGGCAAGACATATGACCTTTACTTGTCTCACTAAAGGTGTCAAAACAGCCACAGTGAGAGTCTCACCTGTTTGTTCAATCGTCTGCAATGCTGAGTATACAACGCCTCAAAGAGAATTGGCCTGATGGAATTTGCAAAACTACGGCACCTCGATCCTCAAAAGCACCACAAAATTAGTACTGATTTCTTTCAGGACTTTATGTACTCCCAATTTGCTCACTCTGCATCAAACAGAAACCAAATGAAAAAACACTACTGCCTCTAAAGATGCTCTCACAAACTGGCGATCCCTACTAACATTATAAAACAGAATACTGTATTTTCCTTTAAGGTAAATGTTAGTATGTTTACTTAGTGTCACATGTTATTTGAAAATTCTAACCTTCCACTTTATTCCACATGTAGTGAAATGAGCGAGAGGTGGGGAGATCAGAGGGAGGTGGGGTAATCATAGTTTAGTCATTAATAGGCGAAGTGATAAGTAAAGGTGAAGACTGAGACCTCAAAGCACCTCCCAGTCTGCCAGCCAAATGGAATTGATTCTGAGTCAGGCCACTGGCTACAGAAGGCCAGAAATGACTAAAGGCTTGCTTTGTTCACAAGTAACAGTTGCTTATTAAATCTCACTGAGGTCAAAAAATGCTGTCCTCAGGAATAGAGAGATGGATGGCTCAGTGGTTCAGAGCACTAACTGCTCTTCCAGAAGTCCTAAGTTCAATTCCCAGCAACCTCATGGTAGTGCACAATCATGTGCAATGGAATCTGATGCCCTCTTCTGGTGAGTCTGAGTACATTAAAATCAAACAAACAAACAAAAAAATGATGTCCTAAATCTCCCCAAGATCAAAAATATGAAGACCTTCCTACTTACTAACCTATGCCAAACAAGAGTAAATTTGTAAACTGAAACAAAATATAATTTTTAATATGAACGAATACTGATGTTTGCTACTAATTTCATTTTATTTTAGTAGGAACTGGAAAATCTAAATATAATATTGAAAAGTCTAACAAGAAAACTCAGTTATAAGATGTTGACGAATTCCAGAGAAATGTTACTACTGGATCTAGCACAAAGCTGCCTGACCTTTATAGTCTATGATTATATTGAATTAATAGACAGTGCACTAACAGTAATTCCTTAAAATGACATAGTGAAATGGCATTGTATTACATAAAGTCTCCACGGAAATGGAGACTCACAGGCTTGTCTCAAGTGTACTCATTTGTCATGATAAACACATTCTTAACGGGCAAGTCTCCACCATATTCGTGAACTAAATTTTCATCTCATGATAGTCATTTCTCTGCTTCTGACACAGAGCCTCTGCTGGCCTCACAACTGTCGATCTACTGTTGATATGAAAATGACAAGAAACTAGCCTCACCCCACATCACAGCTACACATGTCATTACGCTTTAGAACTAAAACAGAAGTCTGAGAAGGACTGCTAGTTACTGTTCTATGATTGTTCTTATGAATAAAGTTTTATTAGAACACAGGTAAAGCAAACATTTATATATTCTTTATGGCTATGTTTCCACTATAGTATGAGTGGTTGGGACACAGAACACAGCAACCATAAAGTCTACAGTATTGATTGGTTCTCTATGTGTTTACAGAAGTAGGTTGCCTATACCTAATTCCTTCAAGCTCTTAAAATCAATACTGATGATGCTGGCCTGTGGGCATCAAAGGATAGCTACCAAGATAATTACAAAATGTTGATAATTTATAACATACATTCTCTTAAGCTGTAAGGTTCTCCTCAAATCTTAAAATCTGGAGAAGTAAGTAACATGTATTTTTTAGAAATAGACTGACGTATTGCTAACAAAAGCAGCTTAAGGGAGAAAGTTTGAATTTGACTTATAGTTCCATAAGGATACAGTTCACCAGGGCAGAGAAGGCCTGGTAGCAGGGACAGGAAACTGACTGGTCATATTGCATCCACACTCAGGAAACAGAGAATAAGCCTGGAATTGAGACAAAGTTATTAAGCTCCATCCCTAGTGATCCAATTCCCCCAGTGAGGTTCCACCTCATAAGGGTTCCATGGCTTCCCAAACAGTGCCACTAGCTGGGGACTAAGTGTTTAAAGATGCAGCCTATGTGAGGCATTTCACATTCATAGACAACTACAGATTTTAAGCATGAGTGTGGAAAATTATCTATTTTGTTCTTCATGTTTTGTTTTTCTTTCTGAGTTAATCTACATTTACATCTTGCACTAGAAATACAACTTAGGAAATGGTTTGCTACAGGAAAATAATCATATTCTTCTGCCTTCATGATTTCGAACACATTAATATATGAAATGAAATAGTTCCAATAACAGAAACTATCCATGGAACCATGGTCCTATTGGGAGGACCGACTCTTCTGGACAGAGAAAACTGCAATTAAATAGTTCTGGCAATAATTACTGACAGTTATAACATAGTAAAGATTTTTATGGAGCAAATTTTAGAATCAACCTATGGAGAGAAGTATAGAACACTGGTGTTTCCTAGGAAGAAATTAATTCTACTTACATACCACAGCTAAAAGAAAAAAATTCAACATCTTACAAGATGGAAAGAATTGCCAGTTTCAGAGTGAGTTTAAATAGGAATGCTGTGGGTGTTAGAAATCTTAATTTTAAACCATTCTCCATGTTCTCATGGAGACACCTTTAACCAAGCTTTGTGATATATCATATTTATTTTTCCACTGGTAGTACACATGCATACAACCCACCTGACAATCGATTGAAGACTGACAAAGTAATACACACATATAGTAAAACAAGAAAATTCTGATTTGAAATGTTTGGCAATCAAATTTTTAATATAGCCATTAAAACCTTGATAGATTTAAACATTAAAACCTTTTTCTGTCATTGTATCATCCATCTGTCAACAATATTTACTGTAACTTGTCTTAGGGTTTCAATTGCTGTGTTATGACACCAAGACTGATTGCAACTTCTGTGCACCTGCATGTATGAGTGTACAGAGAAGAAACACAAATAGGGTAGGAACCTAGAGGCAGAAACTAGAGCAGAAGCTATTGAGAAGTGTTAGTTTACTGGCTTGCTTTTCATAACTTACTAAGGTTGTTTTCTCAAAGCACCTAGGACCATTATCCCTGGGGTAAGTCCACCCACAGTAAGCTCCTACATCAATAATCAATCCAGAAATTGAGGAAAAGACAGAAGAAGCTTAAGCTTATGCATCCCATAGGAGGAACAACAATATCAACCAGCTAGACCCAACAGAGATCCCAGGGACTAAGCTACCAACCAAAAAGTACACATGGAGGGACCCATGGCTCTAGCCACATATGTATCAGAGGATGGCCTTGGTCCTGAGAAGGCTTGATGCCCCAGTATAGGGGAATGCCAGGGAGGGGAGGTGGGGATTAGTGGGTGGGGATCATGCTCAAGGAAGCAGAGGGAGGGAGATGGGATAGGAGGTTCTAGAGGGGAAACCAAGGAAGGGAATAACATTTGAAATGTAAATAAATAAAATATTCAATGAAAAAGAAAAAAGGCTTGTCCACATGCCAATTGAGGTTCCCTCTTCTGAAATGACTCTTTCACAATGTTTCCAGTTGACATAAAACTAGCCAGCAAATGTCTCTTCTGAACAGAAGTAGTTTGTTTGGATGCACTTAAACATTTCTTTGCTTATATTTTGTGCTTGGAGATTTTAATACATTTTCTTTATTAGGTAGTAGACTATATTTTCCTATCAATTATTAGTGTTTTCTTTAACAGTTAGATTCAACCCAAATTTAGAAATGACCATTGAATTATTGGTAAATTTTTATTTCTTTTTTTTTTCTAGGCTACCTTTGCCATTGAGACAAACTCATGTATGCTTCCCAGCCAGAAATGAGACTTCAGCCCAGACTTCCATGTTCTCTCCCTATAAAGAGCTAACTCTAACAAGATTGACTGCCCAGCTACATTTCACATAACACAGTTTTCATGAACACACTCAAATCTAGGGCTTATCCAAGCTAGCTAGGCTCCACAGCCATCTCTGCCTAGGTTTAGTTTGTGTTAGTTTATTTGCAAGACATCAATTTATGATGGATTTATGATGCTTTTACTCATGTATATGAATCACTGTGGGACTGTGTAAGGGTATCCTGGGTCATGGTTGAGCAGGTGCCTGGAACCCCGAGATTCTGCGTGGAATTCTGCGTGAGAACCGGCAGGAGTTCGGTCCCCCCCATCATCCAAGATCTTGAAAAGCAGTCAAGGTCTCCATAGAGTCACATAGGCCAGGCTATAGGCCTCAGGCCCTAGGGATTTACATACTAATGAAGGCCAGAGGGCAGAGCAAATTAAACATGCCTCCCCCAGTCCTCCCCCTTTCTCCCTCCCTATATAACTTGAGACTGCCCTGATTTTTGGGGGGTAAGCCTAGATCCATCTATTATCCGCCATGACAATAAACCTTTTTGGAACCAAGGACGTCCTCATGTTACTGGGGCCTGCTGCAGCCAAGGCCCTCAGGCCGCTGGAACCATAGGACTTCTTCCCTAATGTGGGACCCGCCAGGGCGGCGGAAGTCCCTCTGGGGCTTGGACCGCTGTGGCGGCCTTCTTAAATTTTCTCCACAAATCACAAAAGTAATTCTGTTGCTCTTTAATCTGTTTTGTGGTTTTGTTTTTATTTTTAACTAATTCATACTACATTATAGTTAAATTACTGTCTATGGAGACAATACAAGGATTGCAGAAAACTGACATGTAATGTAATGTTAATATTTCCCAAGCCTATCAAATAATTTTCTATACACTAATTTTATCATATAGATCTTATATTTTTGATTAAGCCCAAAATATGATTGAATGTTGGTTGAGATATAAAAAAATAATGTATGCATTCACTTACAAAGCTTGATGTATTTTAAAATTTTAGCTATAAAAATTGATACCTGTCAGTGGTGGCACATGTCTTTAATCCCAGTGTCTCACAAAGAAATTCTGTCTTGAAAACAAAAATAAAAACTAAGGAAAAAAATGATGGAATGCTGCTCTCTTAGATATGCTATGTGATAATAATTGTGAGAGAATATTACTGATGGGAATAATAATAATGTTGAATAATTAGAATTGTTCTCCAAAGTTGCCACATCAAGAACCAATGCGCAGTATGAAACCACAATCAACAAAGGGTTACCAAATTCATTGTTCCTGTATTTAAAACTAGTACATCACCAACTGAACATTATAACAAGCACAATGTTAGTCACAGGTGCAGATATGTTAAGTCTCCTTGGGATAGTATTCTCAGATAAGCTGTGGCCCTTTTGTAGAAAAATATGAAGATGCACACAATGTACTCCTCCTTTTTTCTGAAACTGATCAGTTGCATTGAATCAATGAACTCAGCCAGCTTAAACAGGCAAACCTGTAAAAGAAGGTAAAGGATGAGGTAGATATCTGTACTGTATTCCTTGATATAAGAAGGTGGAGTCCAATGATAGAAATTTTAGGGTAGCCTCAAGGATCAAAGCAGGTTTTCTGTCTAATAATAACAAGGAAATATCCACCGCAGTGATGTATTCACATAAATGAGTTTTTCCTGGAACCAGTGACCTCTGACAAAGACTGTGAACTTAAAAGGGGATCATACTATTATCACCACCTTGAATTGGGCATGCAAACCTACACCAGATAACCCATGTCAGACTTCTCACCCACTGAGATTTTAAACTTCTATAGTTGTGTTAACTTGATATGCAGCCATAGAAAAAGATATATACATAGTAAACAAAATAGAAAATTTCTGGTAAAGATAAAAATATTGGCAGGGAGTTAAAACTATTCTATTCTGTGAAACTAACATAGAAAATAATACTCGTACTTTTAAAGGACAGTAAAGTCCAAGAATCATTTATAAGTAAGAGACAGTCTCCCCATACACCCCAAGCTAGGTGAAGGCATCATGGTTTTATGGTCAAGTTTGGGAATAAGCTGGCATAAATGACAGTTCGTATCACACAAAATCACAGAAATAAAGGGTCCTATGTGAATTGAACAGCTAGAGTTAACTCCACTGACTGAAACTAGAGCTTGGATGAGAACTCACAATAAAGGCAGTTGACTAACATCAAAACTGCAGGTAGATAGTCTTGGGATCCCTAAAATAGCCAATCATAAGCAAAGTAAACAAACTGACAATAAAAACATCTTTATATACAATACAAGAATTATTTTTGATTGGGAGAGGGGGCTGACCAGCACAAGTAAAAGTGAAGACAGCTACAAACTCAAGTGGAGGAGTAAAAAAAGAAAAAAGGAAGGGAAAGAAAGGAAGAAATGCATGGTAAACCTTCCAACTAAACCCCACATTTGAAAAGAACATTAATGTAGATCAATAGAGAAAATTTGACACAGATTTTTAAAAAGTATAATTTGAAAAAAAAACTCAAAGACTAAACCAGGAAAGAACATCATCAAATAGAATTAGTGGTCTCAACATGGGTATTCAGAAGTGAGGTAAGACATGGATATGGAAAGAAAGAACTGAGGTGATTGGGAATGAGTTCTGAGAGGAGGTGTGTGTGAAGGAAGGTGGATAGGTGGATGTGATCTAAGTACAGCATATCAAAATGAAATAACTAAAGGAAATTTAGTTTTAAATTAATACCTGTAGCCTAGATAAAAAGTTAAATATCTCTTTCTTTAAAAACACTTCAAAAGTCAGTAAGTGAAATAAAATATAATGGGAGGAAGATTGATCCTAAAGTCTTAGGGCCCTTTGGAGTATTTAGCTGTCCAATTCTTATGATCATTTTATTTTTCACTTGGAAAACCCCAATCCATTACCATATCCAAATTTCCTATTAAATTACCAGAAAAATATACCTCTTGTCCATGTATATTTGAAACACACACACACACACACACACACACAGAGAGAGAGAGAGAGAGAGAGAGAGAGAGAGAGAGAGAGAGAGAGAGACTTACAAAGAGTTGGTATTTTATAGTGCTTCTCCCTGCCACTGAACCTATACACCTTTTGCCAAAATGTTCTGCTTGGGGAAGAGCATGCAACCTTCACTATTTCTTATCACTTGAGGTAACTATAGGCTCTGAATTCACTGCCCTCCATAGAAAACTTGGGGGAAGTGTGGGTTCACCAGGATGGGAAGGAGATAAAAATGGATGAACATGAAAGTAATTATAAACAAAATTGTCAGAAAACAGATTTAATTTGTAAGCAGACAGAAATAAATCACAAGGGGAGGTATGACTTCCAAATACACATATTAAAATAATCCACACATTGGAACAAGAAAACAAAACAAAAAGAACAAACAACAATAAAGACTCTAGGATGATTTTCAAGTCATCCAATTTTAACAATGAAACACATCCCTATGTGTTTCTTTCTTACTACTGCAGTCTCAGAAATATGCAATGAGTATAAAATAAAATATGTATTTGTTTGGAACTTGGAGGTATGTGTAGACAGCAGGTGGCTGGAAGGCAGCCTGGATAAGAAACTGGCTTCTGGGACAGTCCTGATTCAAGCTGCTTTTACTAAAAAGAATTGGCATCTAATTCTTTGTTCTCTTGTAGTATGTTCTGGGATTCCTGATCTATCAGTTAAAAATCATTGTAGGAGAGTGTTGGCATCTATGTTTTCCTAAATTCAAGGAAAATAATGAGTGCTACTGTTTAACTTCATTTCTCCATCATCTAACACAATTACATAGAAAATTCTTCCTTTAAAATGTTTTATTAATTTCTTTTTTAGTAGAAAAGCTTTCTAATAATTGCTTTCACTGTGACATTTTCAAATTTCTGTAAATTTGTACTTTTCTCATATATGTCCATGAGCACACTACTTCAGAAATTCTTAGTAAATTTTGATTAAAGATAAATTCAGGAATCTATGGAATATACTTTGTACGTTTTAGTATAATCTGAAACTATTGAATTCAATCTGTAACAACCACTAAGAATAAATATAAAGAAAAAGTAAAAGAAGTTTATCCCTGGAGGGGAGAAATGAGAACATGAGAAATAGCATCTAGGTGGCTATAGAGGCAACTGAAATATGGTGTGTGCTTCTCAATTCTCAAGAATGGGAGTAGTTTCATAGTCTGAGTCACTATCTGCTCATTGATAACTTGGTCATGGAAGAAATAAAGAAATACATCAAAGACTTTAAAGAAGTCAATGAAAATAAAAACACAATATTCTCAATTTTAAGAGAAACAATGAAAGCAGTTGTAAGAGGAAAATTCATAGCAGTAAGTTTCTTCATAAAGAAGTTAAAGAGATCCAATACAAGCAACTTAACAACAGACCTGAAAGCTCTAGAACAGAAAGAAGCAAACACACCCAAGAGGAATAGACTGCAGGAATAGTCAAACTCAGGGATGAAATCAACCAGTGAGAAACAATGAGAAGGATACAAAGAATCAGCAAAACCAAGAGGTGGTTCTTTGAGAAAATCAACAAGATACATAAACACTTAGCCAATCTAACTAAAGGGCATAGAGATAGTATTCAAATTATCAAAATCAGAAATGAGAAGGGAGACATAACAACAGAAACTGAGAAAATTCAAAAAATCATCAGAACTTACTAAAAAAGACTATACTCAACAAAACTGCAAAATCTTGATGAAATGGATGATTTTCTAGACAGATAACATGTACAAAAGTTAAATCAAGATCAGGTAAACTATCTAAACAGTCCCATAACACCTAAGGAAATAGAAATAGCCATTATAAACCTCCTAAGGTTTTTAATAAGCAAACAAACAAAAAACCCCAGGGCCAAATGGTTTTAGTGCACAATTTTACCACACCTTCAAAAAAGTACTAATGCCAATACTCCTCAAACTATTGCACAAAATAGAAACAGAATGTATACTACCTATTTCATTCAATGAAGGCACAATTACTCTGACATCTAAACCGCACAAAGAATCAACAAAGAAAGAGACTATCAGGCCAATTTCACTTATAAATATCAATGCAAAAATACTCAATGAAATTCTCCTAAACCAAATCCAAGAACACATCAAAACCATCATTCACCACAATTAAGTAGGATTCCTCCTTGGATTTCAGAGATGGTTCAATATATGAAATTTCATCAATTTAATACACTATTTAAACAAACATATGGAAAAAAGCCATATTATCATATCATTTGATGCTGAAATACCTTTTACAAAGTACAGTACACTTTTACGTTAAAAGTCTTGGAGAGATCTCAAATTCATGCCACATACCTAAACATAAAATAGCAACATATAGTAAACCAACAGACAACATCAAATTAAATGAAGAGAAACTAAGAGCAGTCACACTAGAATCAGGGATAAGACAAAGATACCCAGTCTTTCCCTAGCTATTCAATATAGTACTTCTAGCTATAACAATTAGATTAACAAAAGGATATCAGGGGGATGGAGGATATAAATTGGAAAGAAAGAAGTCAAAGTACCACTATTCAGATAATATGATAGTATACATAAGTAGCACCCAAAATTCTACCAGAGAACCCCTACAGCTGATAAACACCTTTGGCAAAGTGGTAGTGAAAGGATATCAAAATTCATAGGGAAGTTTGGGACCCCCCCCCCATCTGAATTAAGGTTAGCAAGTTCACAGGCCTAGGTTCCAGGAACTAGCTGGTCACCCAAAGAAACTAGCCAGAAGGGAGGTCAGCTAGGTCGTTCTGGGAACTGGCTCACCACAAAGGATAGCAGAACTAAAGATACAGGTTGGCTAAGTTACTCCAGGATATGGGTGCTTACGATGGTCAGTTTAAGGTCACATTCCTTAATATAATGTGTACAGGATGTTTCCCACTCCCCACCCTGGTTCATGACCAGCTAAATAATGAGTTAAGAATTCTCTACTATTTTATGATGTGGGTTGAGATTTTCTGCTGTTCCCTCTTGGTTCCCCCTCTCCCCATTTTTGGTTGTCTCCTTTAAATTCCCCTTGCTCCCGAGCCTCGCGGTTGAGGCTCCTCTTGTGAGTCTTGGCCTCAGCCAGTTGATATCCCGAAATCTGGAAATAAAGCCTTTTGCAGTTTGCAGCAAGTTCGGTCTCTCATGTGATTCTGGGTAGTCGTAATATACTGTGGCTTGAGTAGGAGTCTCTCCAATCTGGGGTCCTTTCAGTAGGTTATAAAATTAACTCCAACAAATCAGTAGCCTTCAATTATACAAATGATTGACATGCCGAGAAAAAAATTAGGGAAACGGTACCCTTCACAATAGCCACAAATAGAATAAAGTATCTTGGTGCAATTCTTGACAAGTAAGTGAAATATCTATGTGACAGGAACTTCAAATTCCTCAAGAAAGAAATCAAAGAAGACCACAGAAAATGGAAATATCTGACATGCTCATAGATTCATAGAATTAACATAGTTAAACTGGCCATCTTACCAAAAGCAATCCTCAGAATCAATGCAATCACCATCAAAATTCCAATTAAATTCTTCAAAGACATGGAGAGAACAATTCTTAACTTCATATGGAAAAACAAAAAAACCCAGGATAGTGAAAACAATTCTCAACAATAAAACATATCCTAGGGGAAACATCCCTGACCTCAAGATGTACTACAGAGCAAAAGTGATAAACACAGCATGGTATTGGTACAGAAATAGACAGGATAATCAATGGAATAGAAGAGAAGACCTAAAAAAAAGCGCACATACCTAGGAACTCTTAATCTTTGACAAACAAGCCAAAAACAAACAGTGGAAAAAAGAAAGCATCTTCAATAAATTGTGCTGGTCTAAATGGTGGTCTATAAATAGAAGAATGAAAATAGATCTATATTTATCACATTGTACAAAACTCAAATCCAAGTGGGTCAAGAACCTCAACATAAAGTATGTTTTTTTATAAACATAATACACTGAATCTAACAGAAGAGAAAGTAGGAAAGAACTTCAAACTCAGTGCCACAGGGGAAAACTTCCTGAACAGAACTCCAATGACCCAGGCTCTCAGATCAACAATTGATAAATAAGACCTCATGAGCCAGAAAAGTTTCTGTAAGGCAAATCAATAGGACAAATCAGCAACCTACAGATTGGGGTAAAAAAAAATCTTCACTTAATCCTAAATATGATAGAGGGCTAATTCCCAAAATATATAAAGAACCGAAGAAGTCAACCTGCAAAAAATGAACAATCTAATAAAAAAATATGGGGTATAGAGCTAAACAGAGAATTGACAACAGAGGAATATCAAATGGCTGAGAAGCACTTAAAGAAATGTTCATCATTCTTAGTCATCAGAGAAATGCAAATCAAGACGACTCTGAGATTCCATCTTACACAAATCTGAATGACTAAGTTCAAAAACTCAGGTGACAGCACATGCTGGTGAGGATGTGGAGAAAGAGGAACACTCCTCCATTGCTGGTGGGATTGCAATCTGGTACAATCTCTCTGGAAATCAATCTGGCAGTTCCTTAGAAAATTGAAAACAGTTCTACCTGAAGACCCAGCTATACCACTCTTGGACATATACCCAAAACCAAGTCTGAAACCAATCAGTTAAAAACCAAGAAATCAACACAAAAAAATAAAAAATAAAAAAAACCACTTCTTATAGCCATGCACAAACTCCAGTGGAGTGATAAGAACACCAACCCACCCATAACACTTTCTATCCAAAATTTACCCTGTCTACAAGAAATTCAGGCACAGTGGATAGAGCACAGCCATAGAGAACAGAAAACCAATAACCCAACTTGAGACCCATCCCATTAGCAAAAATCATTCCCTGATACTCTGTTATGCTTGCAGATAGGAGTCTAGCATGGGTGCCCTTTGAGCTGACTCAGACAAATGTACACACCCACAGCCAAATGGTGGATGGAACTTGGGGATTCTTATGGAAGAATAGGAAGAAAGATTGTGGGCCCTGAAGAGGATAATAACTCCACAGGGAGACCAGTAGAGTCAACTAACCTGCACCCTTGGGGCTTTTAGAGACAGAACCACCAACCAAAGAACATGCACAGGCTGGACCTAGGCCTTCTGTACATATGTAACAGATGTGCAGCTTGGTCTTCTTATGGATCCTGATCAACTGGAATGGTAGCTATTGCAAAAGCTGTTGCCTGTCTGTGGGATATGTTCTTCTAGCTGGGCTGTCTTGTCTAACCCCAATGGAAGAGGATATCCATTGTCTCACAGACACAGGGGGTCCCCACCTTCTCAGAGGAGAACAGGAAAAGAAGGGGGAAGGATTGTGTGAGGGGGTCCTGGGGGGGGGGCATTGAGTGGGATGTATAGTGAATAAGTAAAGAATTAATTAATTAACTAATAATAAATAAAAATAAAATTTTAAAAGAATGAAAAGGTGTAAGATCCCCAATGGAATTAATATATAAGTATTTGCCCATAATCATAAAATATTTTGCATACTTCTTTTAATAAAAGACTTAGAACATTACTATTATGCAAAGAAAAACTTGATAAGTTACATTTATGGCTACAAAATAACAACATAGTTAGGAAAGTCTTAATATGTACAGCTCATGACAGAATTTTTCTTTTTTCTTTTAACTAGAATCTTTAATGATAATATATTAAATTTTATTCAAATTTACCTGAAAATAACCTGAGAAATATTGTCTTTTGTTCTACTTGTTTTGTCTGAAGAAAACTTGTCATAATTTACAGTTCCAAACTGCCATTTTTAAAGTATTGTAATGCACAGGAATCCTGGCAACAGGAATCTCTCAAATGTTGACTCACTTTTATTTTTAAATTGTTGGTTGTTCTTCCTTAAAATTATTGGTGTTACGACAGTAATAACAATGTTGATTTTCATGAGCTTGCCACATACTGGGCATGGCACCAAGATAAAACGCTGTTCCTCAGTAGCTGTTATACAAACTGTAGGTCTAATCCTAGATTTCATCATGGCTGGAGGAGGGTTTGTAGTTCAGGCCATGCTTAAAATTAAGTACCAAGTCAAAAACTCTAAGCGTTAAATGTTTTTAAATTGAATACATTTTATTGGATTTAAAATCACTGATGTGAAATGAATAATAACCCTACTCTATGATATAAAATGTGTATTTGATTTGCTTCTGATATACAATAAAATGAAGCATTATAATGTAAAGAAATGCATTTTCTTTATAGGTATTTTGAAACATAAAGAGGAAGGAAATGTAAATGAGAGATAATCAAAAGTCAGAAAATGACTCCTTCTAGCAAGGTGTCATTGCTTTTCAAAAAGGAAGAAAATTAAATGCTTCGTTCTGAAATTTTTATTAAGTGACAACATAACAAAAATTAAAATATTTATATGCTGGCAGAGATCATTATTTCTTTTTTATAGTTTAATGTCTTTTAATAGCAAACTTAAAGGAACAGCATAGAAGACAGACAACATTAAAAACACGTACTTGCATGTAGCACAACTCAGAAAAATATAGTTAGTGGGTGGAATATACTGTATGATAAAAATGCTACAAACACCATTTTAATTGCCATCAATAAGAAATTTATTTATTAAAAAATTCTGGCATTGTACAAAAAGTTTTAACAGATTTATTTATAATTGTTATAAAGTTAAAGTGTTGAAGTGTGTTCACTGAAAGATTTTGTATATGTTAATACTTTACATCTTGCATTTATTTTAAAAATTCACACAATGAAAGTGGAGAAGGGTGTCAATTCAATCTCCTATTTTTCCTCCTGCAACCATATACTTAGGTACCTTTTAACCAAATGTAAAAAAATATCTAACATTCAGAACTACTGATAACAGGAAGAAGAGGGTGTAGAGTGAAAAATTATAGACACTGGGTATATAGAATTCTTTTTAGACATATAAAGTATTCCTTAAGCTTTCTTTATAAAGACATAGACAAATCGAGGCATGAAGCAAGTTAAGAATGTGGAAAGACCAGTCACCATCACTGGAGCTGGCCTATCTGCAAAGAGTTAGGAAAGAATGCAATTTAGCCAGGTGGAACCAAGCTCAGAATCATAGTGACAGGGCAAGGCCGAAGTAACAGGGCAGGACCACATTCTTGGGAAAGATAAGCGTACAGAGAGTTTTCACCTGATCCTGACTCACATAGGTTGGGTTCCTTTGGAATGTTCCACTATTTTTATGTTATACCACCCTAGCAACCCCCTCACCCCCTCCTCATTCTTTGGTTTGTGGTTTTTTTTTCCCTTAAAAACCCCTTTCAAACTGGCTGTCGGGGTCAATTCAGCTCCTGCGTGGGCATATGAATTGACCCGCAGCTAGTTGTCACGCTCTAATAAACAACCTCGCAATTGCTCTGGTACATGGTGTCTCGAGCAGATTACTGGGTGGTCGCGACTTTCTGAGACTTGAGATAGGGTCTCTCCTCTGCGGAGGTCTTCAAGGGATTTTTTTTTTTTGAGAATAAAGTGTTTCCCCTCAAAGTGAACACTTAAACTTAAGTACTTTCTCCTCATATGTGGAGTGATAGCTGGGTATCTTTTGTCATAATTGTTATGCATTTGTCATGGCTAGCACACAGTTTGGTGTCTTGAAAAAGCCCAACCAGATAGGCCTCAATTGCCTCCTGTACTCTGAAAGCACAGATCTGTTATGAAGTCCTGAGCAATATCTTTCACCAGTAGTTTGAGGGGAAGCTTGTGAATCAGAAATTCAGTAAACTTCCGATAGCATCTGATTTACAGAGTACCATTGTACCAGGCTTGTAAAGATGAGGTTTCTTCACCCCTCCAGTAGAGGGTGCACTCTTGTGAACTGCTTTGATAGCCAGTTGTTTTCTGGTGCTTTACCACCTGTGGATTTACAGGAAGTCAGCTTTGTACAAGCCATGGTATGGGCACATCCTTACTTAAACTCTCTTCTCCTTCAGCTAGAGCTCCTTAACAAGAAAAGCAAGAGGCAGCACTGGAGTTAGAGGGCAGCAGCATAGAAAGGTGGCTGGAGACCATACTTTCTTTCTTTTATTCTTTTCACATAGTTAATTTTACTTATTATGGAATACTTAGGTAACAGACCTGCACACTGAAATCTGTAAAACATCACTGAAAAGAATTTTAAAAGACATAATATGCATATATAACTAGAGGGGCATTCATTACACCTTAGGATTTTGATATTCAACAGAATTTCTTCAAAAGCTTAGTTTAGAGTCACTGTAATTACAGTAAAATCTACATCTGCTGGATGTCCCATTACTTCCTATGTTCTGTTTTTAAAAGCTAATAAAATTTTTTAAAAAATATACAACTGAGTATTGACATTTTTAAGTCATCAAAATAATTTATAATAGTTAAATGCCTTTTAAATATACATGATATCTTCTAAAGCTAAAAGTAATATTCACTCAACCAGTTTTAAGATCTATTTGGAACATTAACCATGAGAGATGTAGAAAGAAATCACTTATGAAGTTCTCTATGAAAGAAAACTGTGACAAGTTCCTGATTAGACAAGGGAGAATAAGCAGTATAACTGTGGCTTCATAGAATGAATTGGGTAGTGTTCCTCCTGTTTCTAATTTGTGGAATAGTTTGAAGAGTATTGGTATTAGGTCTTCTTTGAAGGTCTGATAGAATTCTACAACTAAAACCATCTGGTCCCATAAACATACAAGAGGCTTACAGAACTCCAAAAGGAGGCCATACTTTCTGCACAGCCCTCAGCAATAACTAAATGTTCAAAGGAGACTCTCCTAAGAGAGCAGCTCCTTCATTCTGAGTAATGGATGAGCCTGAGATCAAAGAATCAGTGTCCTTGTCCCTTAGATAGTTTGCCAACTAGGAAAGACATGGCATGAGGTAATTATGAATGAGTGGAGCATAGAACTGCGTTGCAAGGGTAATCAGTAAGTGTCAGTTAAAATAGAGGAGAGTGGGTGGAAAGTTATTTTGGAAATAAATGAATATCTATAGTATATTATAACAGATATTCAATCTGATTGATTTTTTGGAGCTACAAGAAAGGACTCTGTTATAAATCATTTTATTATTTTCTGTTTCTATTAAGAAAAAGATATTTCCTGGAAATTGTGAAATATAACTAAGTAAGATCCAGTTCTAACTTTCTCAGGGATGTAAACGTTATACAAAACAAAAGCATTTAAAGGATATTTATTTCATTTGATAGCTTTTATATATTCTAGAAAGAATTTTGGCATGATATTTCCTACTTGCTTTTTAATTTCGTTTTTACTTTTGAACTGTACTTCATAATTGAAGAAAATAAAATTAATCTTTTCTTCTAAAACCCAAATCAAAAAGCTAAATTTATTTATATTGTAAATTCAGCACAAAAATGTTTTAATATTTTATGATTTTTAATTTAGACTATTCCTTCAAATTATAGATTTTTAAAATTTTTTATTGGTTGCTTGTGTTTCACATCACATATCCCAGTCGCCTATGTCCCATCCTCTCATTTCTGTCCCTTACCTGCAGCTCCACCCCAAGTAAAACCACACAGACAAGCAACAACAAAAAGCATAGAAAACATCTCATCATGGAAGCTGCATTATGTCACAGTGTGTCTTACAGTACATCCCTCTGTCCACACATCTTCACTTGTAAATGTTCATTGCTTCGAGTCACTGGTCAGTTTTGAGATCTCGAGTTTCTGCGACACCATCAATATTAAATCTTCATCTGTATTCCTCCCGGTTATCTTGTTGTCACTCTGTCATAGAAGTCCTGCAGTTTTGGAACAGCAGAACTGGTCCTTTCACGTGTCCCAATCATTTTTCAGATGATAAGATTTTGAGGTGGGCCAGTTCAGAGCCCTGGGTTTGGACTTGGGTGGTAGCTGAGCTGATCAGCCCAGCTCAGTGCTACTGATCTCATGCTTGCGAAGCCAGCTCTCCACACCCACAGAGCTTCAGAGCCAGATGCACTGTGCTGCCCAGTCACGGTTCAGGTTCACTCTCCCAAGTGCTGCAGACTGAGAAAGATGGAGGTAGCCAGGTCTCTGGCTCCTACCCTCTTAGGTCTAGCTCGTTTGTGTCTTCACCATGAGGGTCAGCTCCACTCTGTTGCCCAGGCAAGGCCCGCTCTCCCAAGTGCTGCAGTAGGTGAGGGGGAGGGCCAGATCACCCACTCTCTTGACCCCTGGGCCAGTTCTCCTGACTGCCCTATGTGGTGGCGAGCAAGGGATGGGCATCACCCCTGCACTCACGTCACTTAATGGCAGATGAGGCTGTATCCTTCGGGCTAGGACATCTGCGACCGTGCCACCAGAGTCAGCTCAGGAGTACTATCCAGGCATGATACAGGGCCTTCACTCTCAAGTGCTTCAGCTGGTAAGAGGCAGGCCTATCTTTCTCAGCTCATGTTCCATAGGGTAGCTTCCCCCACTGTCAGAGGTGGCAAGGGGCAGAGATAGGGGACATCACCTCTGTGCTCCACCCCATAGCAGGTGTGTGACATAATCAACTCTTCCAAATTCATTCTCCCACCGCTAGGGCCAGCTCCACTGTGCTGCCTGGGCAAGGCACAGAGCCATCTCTAGAGTGCTACCCCTATGAGAGATGAGGCCGGCTCTCAAAAGCAATGCATCCATGAGGGGTGGAACTCTGAACATCCATGTGGTCCCTGGTGGCTGTCCCAACCAGGAACATCCCCATGTTCTCTAATGGTATGGACACTGCCAATGAACACTGTTATTACATAGCCACTGACTTAGATAGACATAGCTCTCAGCAGGTTGGAACCTCACCATGGTCACAGGTGGCAGGGCTGGCCACTCACAACAGACTCCTCCTCTCCATCCTTGAGTTAAATCTCTCTTCATAACGCTCCAGCTACTCCATTTTTCTTTCACCTCCATCTGACCACCACATGCTCACACATTGTGATGGCTCACCCTGCAAGCTGGCCACATGGCTGGCAGACCCCTGGATGACATCCTTTATCCTGAGTCTGTGGCCTGCCAGTGCTGAGCACTGGAGGGCAGATCTGTGGGTGTCATGGCAGTCTACAAGTCTCTTTCTCCTTCTGCACTGGGATGCCTGGATTTGGTTTTATTTAATTTGATTTTTATGTGTCCTAGGCATAAAACAGCTTTAGCCACCAAGCCAGGCACCCAGCTAGGTCGAACAAAGACTACCATCTGCTCTGACCCTGGCTGATAGAAGAACAACATCACCAACAAGGTGTCTCTTTGCCCAATGCCAAGGGGAAGGAAATTAAGTAATTTGATTAATTTATCTGATTTTTACTAAACAAGTGGGAGCTAGGGATAATTCCCTAGAGAGCTCTATTGTGTTACCAAACAAAATGATAGTACAATTTTTTTCGATGTTGTTATTTTATATATTTTGTTTAAAGTCTGAGAATTTTGATTTTGTAAGCACATTAGCTTAAAAGACACAAAATCTTTGTGTATCATTTTTTTCTCAGGCAAATGGATACTTTACTTCCCTAAGAGCTTTATGCTCTGTTTTGCTGACAGAGATAATATTCCAACTCACATGTGAGAGTCTAAATACCACATTGTCAAGTGGGATCTAGATGCAGAACATTATAAAAATGTCAACCTACTCCATCATCCAGAGACAGCCTTGCAGAAGCATGCTTTATGAAGTTCTGACTCTTTATTGACTTTTAGTGAGCAAACAAAGAAGAGAGAGAGCACACTTTAAAATGGCATAACTCTTTATCTTTAGATGATATTCATAAGCTTTTAAAAACTGTAGTTAACACTTGAGCTCTCTGTAATATCCAGAAGTGTGTTTTAAAGTCCAGCTTTAAAACACTTTAAGATAACTGTTAAAATGGACCTTTAAAGCTAGACCTTCAGATGATCCATTTCACATAAGCACTCGATGAGTATTAAAGAACACAAGTTTGTTTGTTTATTTATTCCTCTGTTTGTCGGTTTATTTCTATATCCTTTATTTAGGCAACTATGAAAACTTCCCAGCTATGAGATTGTTGGGTTTAAAGAAATATAATTTTAAAAGTGTTTAAGAGACTTGGGATATGATTCAGTGGGTAAAGTTCTTGCAGTGTAAACATGTGGACATGAGTTCAAATCCCTCATACCCATCTGAAAGTGGGGTAAAGCAACACAAAATGTAAAACTTGTGCTAAGAAAATGAAGATAAGCAGATCCTGGGGCTCACTGGGTTGTCAGTATAACTAAAATGTTGAATTTCAAGTTCACTGATAGAGGCTATCTCAACAAATAAAGTGAGTAGCAATGGGTGAAGACATCGAGTGTTAACCACTGGCATACACATATACACACTCAAATACCACACACACACACACACACACACACATATACATACACACCAAGAAAATAAAATAACATTTACATAAATAAAAGAATCTATCTTTTCCAAATTTTTCAATAGTTAATCTAACCAAAATGTTTCATAAGCTTGCTCATATGCCAGTATACTTTTCAGCACTGATTTAAGTCACTTAAGTTTTAGAAAACTAAGAAGTTAGGAAAATATATCTCATCATTGTTTGTTCCTTCTGTTGTGAGCAATAGAATGTTTTACACAATTCTGAATGTTTCCTCAGCTTCATGTCTGTAGCTAAAACCTGTGGCTTTTATTTATTATTTTTTTCTTTTTCCTTTTCTTTTTCTTTTTCTTTTTTTTTTTTTATACTCCAGTGTTTTCCACTCCTGGTCCACCCTCTGACTGTTCCATATCTCATACCTCTTCCCTGGCCTCCTGTCTCCACAAGATGCCCCCATCCCTCCAACACTCCACCAGATCTCTAAACTCCCTGGGGCCTCAAGTCTCTTGAGGGTCAGGTGCATCTTCTCTGACTGAACCCAGACCCCCGCATTCCTCTGCTGTATATATGTTGAGGGTCTCATATCAGCTGGTATATGCTGCCTGGTTGGTGATCCAGTGTCTGAGAGATCTCGGGGGTCCAGGTTAACTGAAACTGTTGTTCCTCCTTCAGGGTTGCCTTCCTCCCAAGCTTCTTCCAGCTTTTCCCTAATTCACTCGCAGGGGTCAGCAGCTCTGTCCATTGGTTGGGTGCAAATATCTGCATCTGACCCTTTCAGCTGCTTGTTAGGCCTTTCGGAGGGCAGTCATGATAGGTCCCTGTTTGTAAGCACATCATAGTATCAGTAATGGTGTCAGACCTTAGTGCCTCCCCTTGAGCTGGATCCCACTTTGGGCCTGTCGGTGGACCTTTTTTTCCTCAGGCTCTTCTCCATTTCCATCCCTGCAGTTCTTTCAGACAGGAACAATTATGAGACAGAGTTTTGACTGTGGGATAGCAATGCCAACCCTTACTTGATGCCTTGTCTTTCTGCGGGAGGTGGACTCTACAAGTTTCCTCTCCCCTCTGTAGGGTATTTCATCGAGGGTCTCTCCCTTTGAGTCATGAGAGTCTCTCACCTCCCAGGTCTCTGGTACATTTTGGAGAGTCCCAGAACCTCCTACTTCCTATTTCCATTCTTTCTTCTGGCCCTTAGGGCTTCAGTTCTTTTCTACCACCCAATCCCATATCATGTTCCCCTTTCCCCAAACTCTACGTCCCCTTTAACTGCCCCCTTGAGATTGCTTTCATCTCCCTTTTAAGTGGGATTGAGGCATCCTCACTTGGGCCCTTCAGTTTGTTGACCTTTTTGAGTTCTGTGGACTGTGTCTTTGGTATTCCATACCTTTTGGGGGGCTAATTTCCACTTATTAGTGAGTACATATCCTTGCTTGTTCTTTTGGATCTGAGTTACTTCACTCGATATTTTCTAGTTCTATCTATAGCCTGAAAAACTCAGGATGTCTTCATTCTGAATAGCTGAGTAGTATTCCATTGTGTAAATGAACCTCATTTTCTGTATCCATTCTTCTGTAGTAGGACATTTGGGTTGTTTCCAGCTTCTGGCTGTCACAAATGAGGCCACTGTGAATGTAATGGAACACATGCCCCTGTGGCATGGTGGGGCATCTTTTGGGTATATTCCTAAGAGTACTGTTGCTTGATCTTCAGGTAGAACTATTTCCAATTTTCCAAAGAACCTCCAGATTGATTTCCAGAGTGGTTGTACCAGTTTGCAATCCCACCAGCAATGGAGGAGTGTTCCTCTTTCTCCACATCCTCACCAACATGTGTTGTCACCTGATGTTTTGATGTTAGACATTCAGATTTGTGTAAGGTGGAATCTTATGGTCATGTAGATTTGCATCTCTCTGATCAGTAAGGACTTTGAACATTTCTTTAGGTGCTTCTTAGCCATTCGAGATTCATCTGCTGTGAATTCTCTGTTTAGTTCTGTGTCCCATTTTTTGTTGGGTTTTGGGGTTTTTTAGGGATTAGCTTCTTGAGTTCATTATATATTTTGGATATTAGGCCTCTATCAGATGTGGGGTTAGTGAAGTTTGTTTTTTTCCAATCTGTAGTTTGCCGAATTGTTTATTGACTATGTCCTTTGACTTAACAGAAGCTTTCCAGTTTCATGAGGTCCCATTTATCAATTCTTGATCTTAGATCAAGAGTCCCTGGAGTTCTGTTTAGGTAGCTTCCCACTGTGCCAAGGAGTTCAAGGCTCTTTCCTACTTTCTCTTCTATAGGTTCAGTGTATTTGGTTTTATGTTGAGGTTCCTTGATCCATTTGGACTTTAGCTTTGTGCAAGGTAACAAATATGGGTCTATTTTCATTTTTCAACATACAGACAGCCAGTTGGACCAGTGTAGGGCACACTGTGCACGCGCGCGGTCACAGGGCCGCAACGACAGAGCGGCGGTCTCAGGACAGCGGGCGTGAGGAGCCAACTGTGGAGAAAAAGACTTCTCATCCCCTGTCCCTTGAGCTGGTGCGCAGCATCAAGAGACACAGGACACAAGCCGCATGGCTAACTAGAGTACAGAGAGCGCTGGGGCGGGCGGACACATGGCTAGCTAGGGTCCCTCCCCCACCCTGCGCAGGCAGGGGCATGCAGGATTTTTGATTTACTCAGATCCAGAATTCACGAGACATGTAGAGATTTGAGATGTGTTGATTTATTAATAGATGATGGGCTTGGGTGGTGAATGGTAAAGTGCTCTCCAGAAACATGTCGGAAGGTGTTTCACTTATATATTGGAAACGGAAGAGAAGGGCAGGGCCAGAGAAATCTTGAGGCAGAGACTTGTTCTCTCCACCCTCTCTCTGGGCTCTGGGGAGCGTGGCCAAATTACAGTCCCACAGACCAGCACCATTTATTGAAGATGCTTTCATTTTTCCATTGTATACCTTTGGCTTCTTTGTCAAAGATTAAGTGTGCATAAGTGTATGGTTTTATTTCTGGGTCTTCAATTCTATTCCATTGATCAACTTCTCAGTCTTGGTGCCAATGCCATGCAGTTTTATCACTATTGCTCTGCAGTAGAACATGAGGTCAGAAATGGTGATTTCCCCAGCCGTTCTTTTACTGCTAAGAATTACTTTTGTTATTCTCAGTTTTTTGCCTTCCTGATGAATTTGAGAATTGCCTTTTCCATGTCTTTTAAGAATTGTGTTGGGATTTTGATAGAGATTTCATTGAATCTGTAGATTGTCTTTGGTAGAATGGCCATTTTTACTATGTTAATTTTGTCAATCCTCGAGTATAGGAGATTTCTCAATTTTCTTGTCATATAGATCTTGTTTGTTTAGAGTTACCCCAAGATACTTAAATTTTTTGTGGTTTCTGTGAAGGAAGTTGTTTCCCTAATTTCTTTCTCAGTCAGTTTATCACTTGTCTAAAGGAAGGCTTTTGATTTATTTAAGTTAATTTTATATCAGGCCACTTTGCTGAAGTTGTTTATCAGCTGGAGCAGTTCTCTGATAGAATTTTTGGGGTCGATTATGTATACTTACTATCATGTAATCTGCAAATAGTGATACCTTTTTTCTTTGCCATTTGATTAAAGAGATCCTTTTAATCTCTTTTTGTTGTCTTATTGTTCTGGCTAGCACATTGAGTACTTTATTGAATAGATATGGGTAGAGTGAGCATTCTTTTCTTGTCCCCAATTTTAGAGGGATTGCTTCAAGTATCTCTCCATTTAATTTGATATTGGCTGTTGGTTTTCAGTAAATTGCTTTTATTATGTTTAGGTGTGTGCCTTGAATTTCTGATATCTCTAGTACTTTTAACATGAAGGGTGTTGTGATTTGTCAAATGCTTTTTCTGCATCTAAGGAGAAGATCATGTGTTTTTTTATTCCTTTGAGTTTGTTTATATAGTGGATTATATTAATGGATTTTCATATATTGAACCAACCTTGTATCCATTGGCTGAAGCCTACTTGATCATGGTGAGTGATGGTCTTAATGTGTTCTTGAATTTTGGTTTGTGAGAATTTTATTGAGAACCTTTGTATTGATATTCATAAGCAAAATTGGTCTGAAGTTCTCTCTTTCTGTTGCATCCTTGTGTCATTTAGGTATCGGAGTAATTGTGGCTTCATAGAATGAATTAAGTAGTGTTACTTCTTTCCTATTTTTTTTTTGGAATAGTTTGAGGAATATTGATATGAGGTCTTCTTTGAAGGTCTGGTAGAATTCTGCACTAAATTCATGTGTCCCTGGGCTTATTTTTGGTTGAGAGGTTTTTAGTGACTTTTTCTATTTCCTTATGGGACATGGGCCTGTTTAGATAGTTTACATGCTCTTGATTTAAATTGAGTATGTAGTATCTGTCTAGAAAAACATCCATTTCATCTAGATTTTCCAGTTTTGTTGAGTATAGGTTTCTGTAGTAGGATCTGGTGGTTTTTTTGAATTACCTCAGTTTCTGTTCTTATGTCTCCGTTTTTATTTCTGATTTTGTTAGTTTGGATACTGTCTCTGGACCTATTAGCTAGTTTGGCTAGGGGTTTATTATTTTGTTGATTATCTTAAAGAATCAGCTTTTGGTTTTGCTGATTCTTTGTATAGTTCATTTTGGCTCTGAGTTTTACTATTTCTTGCTGTCCACTTTTCTTGGGTGAGTTTGATTCTTTTTGTTCTAGAGCTCTCAGATGTGTTGTTAAGCTGCTAGTGTAAGATCTCTCCAGTTTCTTTACCAGGGCACTTAGTACTATGAATTTTTCTCTTAGCACTGCCTTCATTCACAAGTTTGGGAATGCTGTGTCCTCATTTTCATTGAATTCCAGGAAGTCTTTAATGTCTTTCATTATTTCTTCCTTGACCAAGTTATCATTAAGTAGAGAGTTGTTCAGTTTACATGGGTATGTGGGTTTTCTGCTGTTGTTGGTGGTGGTCGTGGTTTTTTTTCCATTATTGAATACCATCTTTAGACCAGGGTGATGTGATAGGATGCATGAGATTATTTCTATCTTCTTGTATCTGTTGAGGCTTGTTTTGTGACCAACTGTATGGTCAGTTTTGGAGAAGGTTCCATGATGTGCTAAGCAGAAGATGTGTTCTTCTGTTTGAGGGTGAGATGTTCTGTAGATATCTGTTAAATCTATTTGGTTTATAACCTCTCTTAGTTTCACTGTGTCTCCATTTAGTTTCTGTTTCAATGTCCTGTCCTTTGGTAAGAGTAGGATTTTAAAGTCTCCCACTATTACTTTGTGGGGTTCAATGTGTGTTTTGAGTTTTAGTAAAGTTTCCTTTATGAATGTGTGTGCCCTTGCATTTGAGGCATAGATGTTCAGAATTGAGAATTTCTCTTAGAAGATTTTCCCTTTGATGAATATGAAGTGTCCTTCCTCATCATGCTTGACAACTTTTGGTTGAAAGTCTATTTTATTGAATCTTAGGATGGCAACTCCAACTTGTTTCTTGGGAGAATTTTCTTGGAAGACCTTTTTCCATCCTCTTACTCTGAGATAGTTTCTGTCTTTGTTATTGAGGTGTGTTTCTTGTATACAGCAGAATGCTGAATCTTGTTTGCAAATCCAGTTTATTAGCTTCTGCCTTTCTATAGGTGAGTTGAGTCCATTAATATTGAGAAATATTAAAAACAGATGGCCTTTTGTTCCTATTATGTTTGTTTTTGTAGGTGGCTTTATGTGCTTGTGGTTCTCCCCTTTTGGATTTGTTTTGAGATGCTTAATATCTTGTCTTTTCTTTTATGTAGAAATGTTCCTTGTGTTGACATGTTCCTTCTAGGATCCTTAGAGCTGGGTTGGTAGGTAGGCACTGTATGAATTTGATTTTGTTCTGAAATATTTTGGTTTCTCCATCTATGTTGATTAATAGTTTTGCTGGGTATAGTAGCCTGAGCTGGCATTTTTGTTCTCTTGGAGTCTGCATGACGTCTGACCAGGTTCTTCTGGATTTCATAGCCTCTGTTGAGAAGTCTGGTGTAATTTTGATAGGTCTACCTTTGTATGTTACTTGGCCCTTTTCCCCTGCAGCTTTTAATATTCTTTCTTTGTTCTGTGTTTAGTGTTTTGATTATTTTCTGATAAGAGAATTTTCTTTTCTGGTCCCATTTATTTGATTTATTTGGCTTCTTATACCTTTATGGACATCTCTTTCTTTAGGTTGTCGAAGTTTTCTTCTATGATTTTGTTGAAGACATTTTCAGGTTCTTTGAGCTGGGAATCCTCATTCTTCTCTATCCCAGTTATTCTTAGAGTTGGTCTTTGCATTGTGCCCTGAATTTCCTGGATGTTTTGGGTTAGGAATTTTTTATATTTTCAATTTTCTTTGACAGTTGTGTCAACATCTTCTACTGTATCTTTTACACCTGAGATTCTCTCTTCTATCTCTTGTATTCTGTTGATGATAATTACATCTGTAACTCCTGACCTCTTTCCTAAGTTTTCCATTTTCAGAGTTGCCCCCATTTATGTTTTCTTTATTGTTTCTACTTCCACTTTAAGATCTTGGACAATTTTATTCAATTCCTTCACCTGTTTGATTGTGTTTTCCTGTATTTCTTTAAGGCATTTATTTGTTTCCTCTTTAAGGGCATCTACCTGTTTACCTATGTTTTCCTGTATTTCATTCAGTGAGTTATTTATATCCTCCTTAAAGAACTCTATTATCTTCATGAGATAGGATTTTAGGTCAGCTTCTTTATTTTCAGGTGTGTTGGTGTATTCAGTGCTTACTGTGGTGGAGAACTGGGTTCTGATGATGCCAAAGTATATTGGCTTATGTTGTTAATGGTCTTGCACTTGCCTCTCACCATTTGATTATCCCTGGTGTTTGCTGGCCTGGGTGACTCTGTCTGTAGTCTGACTCCTTTGTCCCTGAGTTGCTACAGGTCTCCTGATAGGCCTATGTCCCTGGCTGGTATACATCTCCATTGGGGCCTTCCAACTGGGGTGTCTTCAGAGGGGCAGAGAAGCTGCTGATCTGTTGCCCTGTCTGCAGAAGATATTCTGGGAGGCTTTCAGACTATTGGTTTTTCAGAGGAGCACTCAAGCTGTTGTCCTGGAAGCTATTCTCCAGGGGAGTATGGGTGGGGGGTGATGTACTGTTATTTCTGTTTCCCTGTGTGCAGCATATCTCCAAGGAGGCTTTCAGTCTCTTGGGTCAGTTGCCCTGAATGTCATTGAGTCCCCAAGAGGTTTTCAGACTGTAGTGTTGGTTGCCTAGTTGCCTTGTATACTGGAGAACTCTTGGGATGCCTTCAAGCTATGGTGTCTTCTGGGGAGTAGACAAGCTAGTGATCAGTTGCTCAGTTGCCCTGTGTGCAGTGAATCTCCTGTGATGCCTCAGGCTGTAGTGTCAATTATCCTGAGTGCAGTGGATCTCCTGGGATGCCTCAGGATGTGGTATCAAATGCTCTGAGTACAGAGGATCTTCTGGGATGCCTCAGGATATAGTGTCTTCCAGGGAGCAGACTAGCTAGCAGTCTGTCCCAGCAGAAAGGACCAGGCAGAAGGGTAAAGCCTGTGATTTTATATCACAAAAACCCTACCTTAACAAAAGAAAAAATATGCATCATACATGATATTTTAATATGTCAAATATTATCCAAATAACAAGTGTCATATCTGATTAGAATGGGACAGCCATAGACCCCTGTCATAGCCAGTCACTAAATAGGAGCAAATAGTAGGAACTATGAGTGAGAAAGCAGCAGCTGGGACCATCTCCAGGCACACTCTCTACAGCAGGAGAGTTCGTCAATGGTCCCTACAGCTGTGTAAGTCTAGCACTCATGTGGTACAGATCTTCTTCTCTAATGAAGTCTCCTGGTCAGTTCCCCTTCATTCTTGTGGGACCTCTTCCTAAGGAGAAACATATAAGACAGAGGTTAGTATGGTGCTCTACAGACATATCACAGTGTTTGTTTACACAGCCGTAACTGCTTCACACTTCCTCCAGTCACCATTCCAAACTTTCTGTACCTGTGTTAATTTGCTCAGATGCCTTACTGACAGGAATGACCAAATGATTCCTCTGAGGTGTGTTTGTGCACATAGTAGTCACATGTTTCTCTGTTATGTGGTTCTGCTTGTTTATTCATGGTTTCAGTGAAGTCAGGAATGCCAGAAAACCCACTCGGACCTATCAAGTGCCACACATGTTCATTTCTTTCCACTGTATGAAAATGTCCTGTGTTCTCTCCCCAGTGAGAGTTGTTGATTTCTGTGGGGTGATGGGCTGTGAAAGGCAGCTGGGCACCTGGTTTAGCACAAGCCTCGAACGCTAGACCCTAATGGGATGGAAGGTGTTCGGCTTTGCTCCTGGACCACTGGTTCCTTCACTTAGCTTCAGCCCTCCACAGCCCCTCCCACAGAGAAGTCTATGGCCTTCAGGTAGGAACAGTGCCTCAGGCTCTCCCACATGTAGATGAGGCATCTCCAAGCTCTCAGACCAAGCCAATAGGGGTTATCTGCTGGCAGACCCTAACCCACCCTAAAACTGTATTTAAGAGCATATATTCAGGAGAAGTAAAGATGTGCAAGAATCATCCCAGTGTCTGAGAGTTTCTGTCACAAGAGCTGTAACACTTGGGAAGAGATCTGCTCTCCTGAAGTGCCTTCAAGACCTTCCCCTCTTTGCCAGCTATCCAGCTGCTCACCAGCCCAGCCAGGACTGGCTCAGCGCAGAGGAACAGGTGCAGCACCTTGGAGTGACTGGGTGACAATGAGGGTGGAGGCAGCAGCAGCAGAGGCAATATCCCCTCCCTGCTCACACTCTATCCCCTTAGCCCAGACCCCCTCACCTGGCCAGCCAGAGATCTTTGTGGGACACCTTCCAGAACAGGAATGCACAGATTTCTGTGTGATGACATTTTCCCCAGTTTGTAGATGTACAATGTTCAAAGTATATGAAGAAGAGATGGTAATTCTTTTAGTAGGTTTACTAGTTACTTCTGTGTCTCCTGTCAAGAACAATCCTACTTTGGAGAAAAAATTTCCAATCTTCTAAGTATAGAGTTTTGGGGACAGAAAGTACAACATCTCCCAATATGTCATTGGGAGTGGTGGAATGGTTAAGTAAGAACACACTTACTTAATCTCTTGTTCTTAGACTCATTTGGACATTCTACTTCTTGGAGATACAGAACTCAAGAGATTTGTCTGATTTAATGCATACTACACCCAAAATAATGGTACCCCACTCTTTCAGAGTGATACCTTCATAGTTGTGTACCTTTAGAAGAGTGTACCAGCATTCTGTGATGGAAATTGCCCCCTATATAGCTTCAGTAATAGTCCCTGACCCTTGACAATACATCACAACTATGTCTTATAAGGCCTTCAGTCTACTATTTCTCACTTATCAGGCCCCTTTGCTGAGATTACACAAGGAATTAATTTTAACTAGCCTGGAGACAAGGAAAGAACTAAAAAATGGCTCCTGAAGGAGATATTTATCATCTTACCTAAATAAGTCTTCTTCAATCTTTTAGCAAAAGGTGAACTTTTTTTCCAAATTGTAAGGAAACTAGAGCAACTGAAAACCCAGATGCATTAGGATCAACTCATATCTCCAACTCTGCTTCTGGGTTACAGGTGTCTAATACAGAACCCTGAACTTATTAGCAAAGCTAATCTTTAAGTCCTGAGCATTATAAGGTCTCCAGAACTTTTATTCTATCACATCACCATTGAAGAAGTCTATCACATGGCTATCTTCCCTGCAGTTCTAGTAGCTCATCCACTAAAAGTTAAGTGAACTACCACAAAAGGGTCCTGGATCCCATATCTGCCTTATAATAGCTTTCCATTTTTCCTTATCCACCTTTTCCTTATTGCAACACAACTTTGTACTAAACAAGACAAAGACAACAGTGCTGTGTAAACAATGTCTTCCAATTTATATCATTCAAATGTCTGTGTCATCACAGTTGGAATTGAAGCCCTCTCATTGGAATGTTTTCCCAAGTTACCCCTGATGAAATATTTAAAAACTGGGCCACCAACTTGTGCCTGAGATTTCTGCTCACAATGGCATTTTCTTGTTCCTGAAAAGTTACTAAGTGAGCTTGTTCCATACTCTTGTCATGCTTTATTGGCCATTCTCTTTATCACTGTGTTCATTAAAGTTCAGTTGGAAGCACTTTGCAATAGAAGAGTATGCATATGAGAAATTTATTTGAAATGGGAATATGAGACATTAAAGGGAAATTTCAGATTGTGATTCCCACAGAAAGAAGAGATCAGTACCGATAAGAAAAGAAGAATCACAAATAACTCCACAGCTCTACAAAGCATTCAGCCAAGCCAGTGGAGCTTATTGTTCAGAGGCAACAGTGGCAGGGTTCTATCATTTTGCAATAACAGGCTTCTTTTGTGCCTTCCCTAGGTTCAGTCATTGGCTACAAGAAGCTTAGTAAGAAGTACAAAAGCAGTGCACAGATTTCCTGGGACAGTGGATCATGCCATCAGTACACTATGTTTTCTGTAGATGAGAAACTAAGAAATAAAATTTAATACCTGTCACATCTGACATTCCATTTTACTATACACCACAACAAATTTAAGATTCCTAATGTACAATAGATAACTAGTACTTTAAATCAAACCTTCACTTTAAGACAGAATACTAGGTCATTCCATTCTTAGAACAGTATCTCCCACTGCTCACTAAGAACAAAAATTCTGTAGGTTATGCCTTCATTTCCTCTCTCCTCTGAACACATTCATCATGATTATGTTTTGAATTATGGAAATTAAACACAAATTATCTATATATGTTATATAAAGCAAAAGATCTATAAAATAAAATGTTAATCTGTGGTATTGATTTTTCTAATAATGGTAGAGATTGCAAGACGAACTGTTAGCAATTGCTATGTTGTTCTGTTGGCCCTTCAATAAACCAAGAAGTGTTAGTCATTGAACACTAATATATGACACCAAAACTGAATTGACTTAAAATTTATCTGGATGTGTTATGAAACTTGATGTATTCCCAATTCTTTTAAGTCTCAGGAGCAATTTATAACCAAACTAAAAGGCATATGAAGCACTGTTTATAACAGCTGTTGTTTTTCCCATTAATGCATGTTAAATTGGCTTCTTTCTCTAGATTGACAACTTCTATTACAGATCAGATTGTTGGGGATTTGAATACAAAAGGAACTCTGAATAATTAGCATACTATACTACTTCTGAGAATAAGTTATACTTTTGATAAACACTTGTAAGTACAGGTAAATATATATATATTCTAATGTGTTTTCTACTAAATGAAAATTCACTCACATCTTGGAAAACCCAGCTATTAAGAATTTTTAAAATGTATTATTTTTTTAGCACAATAGTTCTTTGGCTCTTAGATCTTGAGATTCTCATTATTCAGAAATAAGAAGCCTACAGTAGCCATATATATATTCGATTATATGACAATGAAATCTATATGACTGATGAGCTTGAAACTATTACATATAGAGAAACCATTGTTGGTACTCACTCACATTAGATCCTCTTTGTCCATTCTTCATGGCCTACGTAATTTGTAAAATAATTCATACTCTCTTCTCATTTGTGTAACAGTAATATATTATAGCACAAGAAAATGATCAACCTATCAGTATTATATTAAATTCCTAGAAACAGGTCCAGAGATGAAACTATAGGTCCAGTTGATTTATTTATTTATTTGGAAATCATGAAGAAATACTACTGAAGGCATGGAGAAATGAGGCTAGGCAGATGTGGTGGCTTGAATATGCTTGGCCCAGGGAGTGGCACTATATAGAGGTGTAGCCTTGTTGGAGTAGGTGTGGCTTTTCTGGAGTAGGTATGTCACTCTAGGCATGGGCTTTTAGACCTTTATCCTAGCTGCCTAGAAGCTAGTATCCTTCTAGCAGCCTCAAAATGTAGAACGCTCTTCTGCACCATGCCTACCTTGATGATGCCATGTTCCCACCTTGATGATAATGTGTGCCCTTCTCCTGCCTTGAGCAGGCCTGAGAGACCTTGTTTACCACAACAGACCAAATAATAGGACCTAGGTGGAACTAGCCACCTTGGCTGCATGTCAATAGACACCTAGGTGGAGTCACCCACCTTGGCTGCATGTGCATCCTGCTACAGGAACTTGAAAGAAGAACTGCCCCTGGGCTTGCCTTGAGACATCGCAGGCCATGACCTGTGACCAAGAACGAATTATCCCACTCGACTCTCCCGGCTGAAACTAGGAAGGGTTCGGGCGGGGTCTTTTCCTTTATATTGAAAGCTGAACATTAAACCATCGAGCCTTGATCAGAGAACTTTGTCTTGGCTTCATCTTTTCTCACTCTCCGCCCTCCTTTCATTCCCAGCCCTCTTTTCAGGTGAACCCGTTCGACTTGTGGCCGCTGGCTGGCTACAATAATGGACTGAACCTCTAAACTTGTAAGCTAGCGCCAATTAAGTGTTGTTCTTTAAGAGTTGCCTTAGTCATTGTGTCTGTTCACAGCAGTAAAACACTAAATGAGACAGCAGATAAATTAGTCTATAAGTGTATTAGTAAGCCAGTCACCTGGTGAGTAGAACTAATTCCACTGGTAATTCCTTAAAATAAACATGAAATTGTAGAGTGAAAAATTATAGATACTGGGTATATAGAATTCTTTTTAGACATATAAAATATTCTTTAGGCTTTCTTTATAAAGACATGGAGAAACTGAGCCATGAATCAAGTTAGGAATGTGGAAAGACCAGTCACCATTACTGGAACTGGCTTATCTGCAAAGAGAAAGGAAAGAATGCAAGTGAACTAGGTGGAACCAAGCTGGGAACCAAGCTGAGAACCGCAGTGACAGGGCAAGGCCACAGTGACAGGGCAGGACCACATTCTTGAGAAAGATAAGCGTACAGAGAGTTTTCACCTGATCCTGACACATGTAGGTTGGGTTCCTTTGGAATGTTCCACTATTTTTATGTTATGCCACCTCAACAACCCCTCATTCCCCTCCCCATTCCTTGGTTTGTGGTTTTTCCCCTTAAAAACCCTTCTCAAACTGGCTGTCGGGGTCAATTCAGCTCCTGCGTGGGTATACGAATTGACCGGCAGCTAGTTGTCACGCCCTAATAAATCTCGCAATTGCTCTGATACACAGTGTCTCAAGCAGATTACTGGGTGGCCGCGACTTTCTGAGACTTGAGTGAGGGTCTCCCCTCTGCGGAGGTCTTCAAAATAAATGCCTAAGACACACACAACCAGAAGTGAAGAGCTGGGACATGTACATTCAACCTTTTCTAAGTCCCTGAGATCTGCTGGAGAATCATTAATCTCATGGCATTTCTGGCTTTCAGGTATAGGAGCTGATGTTGTGGCTACCAAAGCCCTGAGGTATAGAAGGTTGTTGGGCTACATGTCTGCCTTGCGGCTGCGGTGCCAGAGTGCTGCTGATATGGCACTCTGGGAAGGAAGAATGCAGTTCAAGATGGGGTGGGGCTTCCAGCCTGTGTATCCACGGTTGAGAAACAGCAGGAGGCAGGACAGATGCTGTGGTTCTCAGTCTCCTCTATACCCACATGTCTCAGGGTACCACAAGGAGATGAGAATGGTGGTTGGAGAGTCCATGCTCCCCCTATGCACCAGCCAATAAGGGAATGGCTAAGCTCTAAACAGGACAAAATCTGATTTTGTTCCAAGTAAATGAAGAGAGTTCAGAGGGACTGAAAGAAAAAAGGCCTTCTCTGGGAGATTTAGGCATGGATCTTTAGGATGAAGCCCTAACCCCCAACCCCCCAACATGATCCTTGATGAAGGAGAAAAATCTTTGCTTGTGCAGCTTTATTTTTATGGCAAAGGTGAATGCATACATACTACTCAGGGTAAATCAGGGATTAAAAGCTTCCCGGGACGGGTTGCCCAGTAAATGAAGATCATTGGTTAAATACTTTGGCCTTTCTAGATACCTCATTAGCATGGAGAACTACAGGCTTTTATGCTGTACAATCATTTGTCATGGTCCCCTCAATGTGGTGTCATTGTTACTTGTTCCAGGACAAGGTAGACCCTGGCTAGGAGCTGGTTCCAACACCTACCACTCTATATTATGAGATTTACTACTTCAGCATTAGCTGCTTCTTCTGTCTGGTGGCACTGTTCACTTGCCCCACAGAAAGTTTCCTCACTTGCTATAAAAACAAGCCTGAGACAATGTATACAAATTGACTGGCAAATTTCTTCCACCAACACCATAAGGGAATCTCACAAATAATATGTTTGAAAAAAAACAGGCCAGAAACAGAAGTAGTATGCAATTTTTCCATTTATATAAAGTTCAAAGTCAGGCAAAACAGATAGTAAAGTCAGGACTGTGGTTGCATTTGATGAAAAAAAGAAATTACATTGGAAAGAACACAGAGAAATTCAAAGTTACTCATGGTGGTCTAACTTTTGACTTAGGTGGTGAATGTACAGAATACCTTTACACTGAGGTAAGTAAATTATAAGGTGGTTATTCTATATGTGTGCTATTTCCAATTTAAAAGTTTGAATATATGGAATAGGATAGGGAAACAGGGTCAGTATTTCAGTACAAGCAGCCTATGTCAATGGCATTATAGCCTATATGGGCATTTATTCATCAAAATTATATCTGAATATCAGTGTTCCTGGTTCAATTCACTTTTTCTCTTGCTCAGTAGAGCTATCATCTGAAACAAAAAAGTGATGCTCTACTTTATTTGGCCTAGTAAATGAAGTTACCCTCCTTGCTTATTGGTTATGGCAACTTCTTCACAGTCAATACTAAGAGAATAATGGAACCCTCTTTCTATTTATAAGAGGTGCTACTACTCTATGTGTATATATAACCATGTGAGACCAGCCTATTCTTCTGATGGCTGATTCAAAACAACATTGACATCCTGCATCATAGCTGTTGTGCCTGGGCTTCTCTGGGAAAGATGAAAGTCATAGCTTCTGCAGGTTTTTCAGCAGTGACTAATAAATTGGGAAACATTGTGAAAAGTGGGCCCTGAAAATGTTGCTGTTGGAATTAATCCATAATGAACATGGATTCAGAAGAACTGTAACAAAGAAGCAACTCCTTCAAGACTAATCTGGAAGACGAGTCACTCATGCGACAATGAGAAAATCAAGTTTCGTATGTGAACAGCTTATTATCTACATAATGTCTAAGAGAAGTCAATGCTAATACTCTTTGATTTGACTCCTGCTTAGAGTTTTTCTCTCCAGGCTTGCCACAAAGAAAAAAGTGACATTTGGGATAGAATTTTAATGTTTCAAGGTCCATTGGTTCTTACCTAGGTTTTCTATTTCTATTTCTGTGATGAAATGCCATGATCAAAAGAAACTTGGAAAGGAAAAGTCTTATACTTCTACATAGTGTTCATCATTGAAGAAAGTCAGTATAGGAACTCAAGGCAGGAGCCAAGAGACCAGAACTGAAGCAGAGGCCATGGAGGGATGTTGCCTACTAGCTTGCTCACTTTGGCTTGCTCAGTCTGCCTTTTTGTATGTCCCAGGATCACATGCCTAGGAATGGACCACCTACAGTGGACTTGGCTCTCCCACATCAATCATTAATCAAGAAAATGTCCCACAGACTTCCTTCAGGACAATCATATAGAAGAATTTTTTCATTTGAGGTTCTCTTCCTGAACGAATTCTACCTTGTGTCATGTTGACAGAAGCTAACCAACATAGGTTGCCCACACCAGGAGGTTATAGAAAATATTCATGATCCATGAGTATTGCTTCTTTTCGTTTCTGTCCAACAATGAATGTACCTAGGCACATCATACCTCCCACTGTAGTTCAGACCAGGAGAAAAGTATATCCATAAGCAGAATCAGTGTGGGATGATTTTAGCTATATTGGCATTCTAATATAGGTCACAGTCTAATCTGGAAGGGGAGGAAGAATTCAGAGACTGGAATGTTAATCAGTTATTTGTGTGTCGGGGGGGGGGAGGTATTACTTACATACTTTCAAGTGTACATGCATGTGTTTGGAGGCCAAAGGAACTTCTGGGTTCATCCTCCTGGGCATTATCCACTTCCTTTAAACTAAGTATTTCTGTGTCCTATAATTCACCCAGTAGGCTGGGTTGGCTGGTCACTGACCCCAGTGATCCTTATGTTTCTCATTCCTTAGCAGTAGGACTGCAGACACATACCAACATCTTGTTCTTCATTTTAGTAAGTCTAGTATAGTTCCTACTAGCTAAGTTCCAAATATTAGTGCCTACTATAATCATCCTAAAGTTAATCTCTGCACCACTATTGCATTGCTTTTCCATCCTGTAAGAGAAAAAAATGTTCAACTTCCTATGTAACAACCCTTCCTTTCAAAGTACCAACTCAGAATGAAATGAAATGAAGGAAAAATAAATACAGAAATTCTGTCTGTTTGCTGCTGTATCCCCAGCACCTAGCACAGTGTTTGTGATGTGGCAGATATGAGATTTTTGTTGTAGTTTAACTTTCTGATTTTAAAGTGATTTTTTTATAAAAATATCCCACTGATTGCCATTCTGTCGAAGCTAAATGTAAATTATTTCCATAAAAGAAATGATGAACTATCACTACTAAACGAGATTTGAATTACATTCTAATTTCATGAGCTTATTTCGCAGAGGAGGTCCCAGGGACCAAGAAAGTCTTGCATGCTGTGAAAATTCCCTCAGCTGTTAAAACAAGGGCCAGGCCCACAGGCACTCCCAGGCTCTCCAACTCCTAGATGAATGGTTTTCCTCTCGCCTCATTGAATTTTTCTTTGTTAAGTTGCCTGACCTACTGAATAAACAATCCCATTTATTGTTTCTAATCATTTCTGAATTTAAAGAGTATTTCCATCATCTTGACCTTTTCTAACTTGCAGCTGAAATATTATATAAATCTTCCCTTGCCGCAAACACTACAAAGGAACAATTTTAAAGCTAAGACAGCTGACTTTTCCCCAAGAAATGCAAATTTTGTCCCAGGTTATTAATATTGAAGATGAAAAATACAATTCAATTCCATTTTCTATGTACTCGATTTTCTGAGGTGACCTAGAAAAGTGAGAAATTATTAAACTTCAGAGAAAACTCCAGAAGAGAAACTTATACCAAGATAATTTATCTTCCAAATGCAAACATCGCTCTATTACTTTCTTAAAAGATTTCCTTTTGAATACACCATTTTGATGGCAGTAGGAAAAGGGATCTGAAGCTCATTAGTAGTTTCCCAGTTTCTGACTACATGGTTTGTTCCCGATGTAAGATGTATCACTATGGCAAAGTGCTTGTCTTAATTGAGAAAATTCCCTAAAAGAAAACCCAAGACTTGGCACTGTACTGATTGCTTGGCAATTCCAGCATCCGTGCACATAACTCCTTATGCATACATGCAGACCTGAAGTTTCTTTGAATCATAAAATGGGAAGTTACTGCACGAAAGGGATGGCCTTTTCTCTTTGCTCTATTCAATCCTCTGTTCTAGTCAAGTGTGATGCTGATGCCAAACATTGAATCTAACTATAATGATGATGTAAAAAAAATCCATTTTTGTTGTTGTACTGAGTGCAAGCAATGAATGAGATTCCAGTTGAGGAGATTCAAGTAGCAGGTGTCTTTTCAATAAATGAAATAAAATATGGGTCTCCCAATCTTGAGAAGTCAGATGCTGGAAAGTCTTCAAATGCAACTCACATGATTCTCATCGGAGACTTGGTTAAACTGAATTAGGGGTTCAAGCCTTAACATGACATTTTTCCTGAAGATGAAGAAAACTTCTTCAAGCAAGACTTAATGATTCAAACAATAAACCATGATTCCTAAACCCAATTACTGTATCCTCGGGTGGTTATATGAATAGGGATTAAAATTAAACTGAAAATATAGGTGAAAGCTAACTTGGGAATAATTTTACTGACTATTAAATCTAGGTATGAATTTTTTCAAATTTGCTCTGATATGTTCACGTGGGAAAGAAATAAACTAAAAAGAAAAGGAGAGACAAGAAAGGAAGTAAAAGCAAATACAGGTGACTTTCAGGTTGTAGTTTGTAGGCTCATTAGGGCTTTCAAGAACCCCCTTCCTTCTTTCACCATGACCACTACCAACACACTGACTAGGGCCTTCAAACTAGTCACATCAAGTAGCAAGATGGTTACACTAATTCTGAATACATATCTTTACACAACAGAGCTAAATAACACAAGATTATCGTTTCTTTCATCATTTTATAAATAGTGAAATAAAATTATGACTTCTCGGTAAATATTTGTCAATATCTCATGACTAAGAACTTAGTTACAGGAATATTATTTCTTATTACTATTGAAAGGAAATAGAATTTGCATGATTAGAATGAGCTAATTTAGATTTATCTATAAGGTTTTAAACAATGTTGCCTCTAAAGACTAAACCAAAATCTTGGGTAAAATCTCATTAATAACTAAAACAAAGGAGGAAGATTATAAAGTGATTAACCGATACTGTTTGTAAGGCAATTTAAATTTGTTTAATTAAAGAACAAGATGATAATGAGGATTATTTCTGAGGATAGAATGTCCACAAGAATGTGTGGAAACAAAAAGAGTAGATAGATTTCTCTACTGATTTTGCTTTGAACTAAAACTTTCGTTTTCAATAAGGCTTCAAATTAAAAATGTAAAAGTAAGAATCATATCTGGATGCATTTTATTGAGAAATCACTTTGTATAAAACTTAATTTACTCTTTATAATTCACCCAATTTTGTTGTGTTGTAAGCCCTTTTCCTGGTGAGATGCAACAACACTGAAATCTACTGACCCCAGGTAGTAAGCCTATGGCAGACCAAAGTATAGATACCACCAAAGTTCAACTTTGTTAACCAATGAGTTTTATTTTGGTTAAGTCCAAGAGCAGAGATAACTCAAAGACAGCTGCATTATCAAAGCTCACCCCACCAGAGGTGACAGGTCACCAAAATTGCTGGGAACTTGAAGTGCATTACACATCCTGCAGGCAGCATAACAGATTGGACAGTATCCTTTTTAGATTGCTCCATTGTCCTAAGTCTCTTCCAAGCAGCTGATCTGCTCTCAGAGTCCTCTTTACAGATGGGAGTATTCTTTACTTCTTGTTTGTAGTTTGACTCCTCTGAGAGTAACTCTCAGCAACTTTATTGTTTACTCTTGGGAAGGGAGAGACCCAGTGAGTCTGATAAGTTTCAGGGACTTCCTGAAACTACTTAGAGTATATTACATTCTGTCTTACTAAGCTTCCATGAAGGATAAAGTGTTTCAATCTCTGAGGAAATTGCTATATACAAATGTTATTTAGACACAAATCTAACTTAATAAAGTGTAGATTTTAACAACTATGCTTTTGATGAGTTTTAATTTTTTAATCTTTACAATTCTAGAAATGTTACACCAGGTTTCATGGGCTACGAATTTTCTAATTCAGTAAATATTTATAATATACCACAAAATTATGTATAATAAACTTTAAAATGTTTTACATGGTTTGCATCTTATCTATGTCAATGTATTTTTATAGTTTTATTGAGATATAACTAGGACTATAGTTCAGACACGAAGTGTTCACAAAAGGCTGAAACATGTTAGAAACCTGGTCCTAATGCAAGCAGTGTTCATAGGTAGGGATTTTAGGAAATAAGTGGATCATGAGGTCTGTCCTTTCATCTATGAATCAATATCTTGATGGATTTCCAATATGTTAGCATTACTGAGAGGTATTGAGGAATGGAAGGTAGGATCGAGTAAGAGAAAGTAGGTCACTAGGAACCCTGAAAAGATATAGCTTATACCCAGGTCTTCCCTGTCTCTTTGCTTCTGAACACCATGAGGTGAAAGCTTTGGCTCAGCCATGTCTTTCCACTATAGCACTCTTTCTCTCTACTTCCCAGAACATTAAGGGCAACTGGCTATGGGCTAAGAGAGCTGACGTTTTGAACCAAAATATATCCTCCTTCCTTTTAAATCACTTTCTATGAGGCAGTGGACCATGCCAGGAAACTTTGTAAGGTTGAGTTGGTTTAGAAACCCAAGCACTCAGAGAACAGTAGGAGTTTCCCTACTCCAAACTGGATTCCTGGCCTGGAACACGTGACCATAGCTTCCTACATAAAGAATGTGACTAGTGGTCACCCTAGCACAGAAACACAGAGTTCTCTATGCTAATAAGATATCTAGATGAGCCCTGAGGGTTTAGCCAGTGAGCTTCCTTTCCCGGACATTCCTTCCTGCAAAAAGTAATCTCTGCTCCACCCAGAGGAAGTTGTATGCATCCATTTTCTACAATGGACAATAAATAAACAACCTGGACAAATACAACTGTCTCTCTCATCAAGAATCACTGTGGGGAGCATGCTATACAGAGCTCTGCCACCTAAGTCTCCCGCAGAAGGCCCCTCCCAGTTCCCCCTGTGCTCATCATCCTTAGCCTGCAGGACCCCTCTGGTCCTGACTCCGCTAGGTTTCTAGCAACAATTAGACTTCTGGGAGTTAAGGAACCCCAACTTTGGCATCAGCCTGTGCCATTTGTCACTTAGCCTGAGGCACCCATCCTAGGTTGCGTTTTCTTACCCCCTAGGTTGTATCACTGCTTCCTGGAAGCCCATCACCAGGTGGTGACATAGGGTAAATGCAGTCTAGCGTTTTGCATTTTTATTAGGGAAATTCGTGTATCCCTACAGCCAAATGAACGCAGAACCAGTTTCCCTTTGGTATTTGTCACAGTGACAAAAAGTATAACCAGCCCACCATACAATATGGTATATAGTTTAATGGACATAATTCAAGAAACCTGATATCTAATACAGAGCTTTGAATCTACCCAGGTTTTCCCAGAAGCTTCATGGTTTTCATTTTATGCTTAAGTCTGTGATTAATGTTCTAGCTTTCTGTTTATAAGATAAAATATGAACCAAGAATCACTTTTTTTCTACATGGACATCCAGTTATTTCAGTATCTTTCCACTGTCTTTACATGTTTTTATCATTTCCCCAAGTATTTAATCAACTTTTTAATGGTATCTAGTGTACCTATCATAGTAGATATTATATCTTCATGTGTAGCTCAACTCAGCTTTCTTCTTACATTTTCTGAATTTGTACTGTGCATTGTTAGTTTCTTGATTTGATCACTAGGTCCAACATCTCCTGTTTGGGACATTTTTCTTTCTGCCCATTAGAAGTTATACTTCAATTTATTGTGTGTCATACTTCAATTCACAGTGGGTGAAATTTTTGAATGCCAGCATTTTTTTTAAATCAGCATAAATTAATTATGCATAAAATGAATTCCACTATGAAATCCCATTCATGTATAGAGCCATATATACATACACAGAGAGAGGAGAGAGAGTGAAAGAGAGAAGGGAGAAAGAGACCCTCCCTCTGATGCTATCATTTGCCTCCTTCCCACTCCCATCAGTCTCTTTTCTGTGCCCAACTAAAAATCTTTCACTTTCATTTGTGTGTGTGTGTGTGTGTGTGTAATTTGGTGACGCAATGAGTTTAATTAGGATTGCTTTCTTGATTATAAAAGTCACACGTCTCTTGTCCCAGTAGGCATATCTTGTCTGAATAGTTGGTATTTTAGCATGGAAGGCCTATAGCGGATAAGAACATTGATTGCTTTTCTTCCCTAGCATCCTGCATCACACACTCTAGCACCATGAAAGCTAGAGGGTTACACCTCAGTTCCAGTTTCCTGGAACCACAGTACATTGCCTTCTACAATCGAATTCTACTAGGCAACCAAGAATACCAATCTGATATTTGGAAATCCGAACACTGACTCATAATAAGGTAGCCTATGCCTGGTGCTGGGAATTTCCATTTACCCTATTGAATGTTTCCAATTATAGTTTATCATTCACAGCCGATTTTGGCTCAGCTTATCTGTCTTAAAGGTGATGAAGGTAACTATCTAATCTATTGTTTTGCATCTGCCTCGAAGTCTCACACTAGTATCAAGAGAGTAATTCTAAAATAACGTTGGTCTCCTTTGCCTTTCATTAGGCCATAAGCAAAGCAGTAATTTCTAAACCTCCTTATTCAAATTCCCACTGCCCTTCATCTTTCTATCTCATCACTATTTTCAAAACAAAGCCTAAAATTTACACAGAAAAAAAAAATAGACAGTGAAGGTGGGAAAAAACAGATACAGAAAAATTCAGTTGGATTTACCCTAGAATAAAGCAAAGTAGCAAACTCCTGAGCAATGTATTTGTTTATAGAATCTTTCACAGAAAGGAATCAAGAACAGAGAACAGATGAGCTAAGAATAGTGTGTGGGGCAGCTTGCTCTCATGCAAGTGGCCACGGCTATCTATTTGCCTTGACTGTTGAGTCTTGAAATATCAGTTCTGACAGTAGTTGAAAAGTGGAAGAAAAAAAAAGTTTCTTAATCTCTCAATAATATTCTGTTCCCTGTTATAAAAGCAGATTCCAAGGGAAAGAATGCTTCTAAAAATGATTTCAAGATTAGAAGGGACTTTTCAGGAGCACATGTGGTATTCTCAAGAGAACATGGGGAGTCTTGTTATATCTTTAAAAAAAGGATAAGTAAGGAGGATCCTGCTGAGATGAAAGAACAAATGAATCAGATTCAAGGAAAGATGAGTTATGAAATAGTCTCAAATGTCATGACAAGCCACACTGGAAAATGATGCTATTAATCAATTCACACTTGCATTCTTGTAATTACTTATCAAGAATGTGCTATTCTTCTGTTATACAATATTTTATAGCAATATTTCTGGTGTTTTATTAGGATTTTGAAGTTATGCTCTTTTCAATTGATAAAGCTTTGTTTTCCTTTCTGTTCAAGTTTCAGGTTTGGATATAGTTGTTATGCAGATTTAGAAAAGAATTATAATTTCTGTTACACACTGAAACAGTTTAAATAGCATTTAAAAAGCCATTCTTTGATGTAACAGAATTTGGAAATGTTTTATCTGCAGACTGTGGGAATAGAGGTATTTTTCATTTTCTTCAATTCTCTATTTAGTTTTATGCCTCATACTTTCAACATTGCTTTAGTTAAGCCTTGGGTAACTATTTTCCCAGAAATTCATTCATTTAGTCAAATTATTATAGTTGAATTACTTTCAACACAGAGCTTTGAAAACAATTTTCTTATAATGTAAAATTTTAACACTGAGATTATTTTCTTCTTTCCTTTCAAGATATTATGTATTATTTTTCTTCTTTCACTGGGAAGCAGAGCACCTTAGTTAAATCTGGTTTCATGTAAGGCCCCCTCCATTAAAGCTTCTCATTCAAACCAAGCATCCATATTCACTCCCCAGTTGTGGACAAAATGTTTCAAAATATGAACACAATTCAAACAAGAAAATATCTATTCTCTACATAATTAGCAACTTCAGCTCCTAGCCTCTAGTGATTTTTAGAAAAAAAAAAATCAAGCGTAAGTATAGAGAAAGTTCTTTCTACTTTAAAAAAGTTATCAAGTCTCCATACTGCTTATTTTAATGTTCCCTCAGGAACTGAAATGTATTGGGGACTTTCCAAAATCCCACTTAGTTGACAGTCAGTACAAATCTGCTCTCTTAAGTTCAGGATATGAGCTTCTATAATTGAAGTTCTATAGCCAAGGAATATGAACAAAGAACTTATGTTCGATGACCCAGTATTGTACTCATCAAAAGACATTCCTACTTAGAAATTTTCTAACTAAATGAAATGCAGTAAAAATGGAACCTAATGATTCTGAACTGGGCTCTTTTATAACATTTTGGGGTAAAACTGCTTTTCTCATTGCAGTTCATATAGTCTTATTTAGTTTGACTCTGACACCATTAGCTTTAATTCACCATAGCAAATACTAGAAGTAAGTCAATTTCTGAAGGAAAAACATTTATTTTGGTTCATCACTATGGACATTTCAGTTTGGATTATCTTGGTTCCCAGCCTTCCTAATGCTCTGACTCTCTAATACATTTCTTAATGTTATGGTGACCCCCAACCGTAACATTACTTCATTGGTGCTCCATAACTGTAAATCTATTACTGTTTTGGATTGTAATGTAAATATCTGATATACAGGATATTTGAGATGTGACCTTCAAAGGAGTTGTGACCCACAGGTTGAGAAACACTGGATTAGAGGCTTCATTTAAGGCCTATGGCAAAATAGCATATGATACAAGATAAATATGGTGTGGCAAATCTGTCTTACAGCTCAGAAGCAAAGGGGCAGATGATGATGGAGCCCCACAGCCAACGACCTAAAGATCTCCCACTCACCTCAGGCTAAACTACCTCTCAATGATACCAGGTTGGATATCATGCTGTTTTACATGAACCTTTGAGTCATGTCTTTCTAAACCACAGCAATGATCACAGAATCTTACTTTTGAACATATTTAAAAGATAATTTTTATATACTTATAAAGTTGATTTTAGTAGATGCTTACATTTTTTTACAACAAACTTATCAACAAAAGTAAAGATACTTCAACTATTTTAGGTTTTATTTATAATATTTAAGTATGCAAAAGTTTTAATAGAGTTAAAGCAACTCTATTCAGGTTTATGTGGTTCCAGTATGACGAGTTCCTGAGCTGAAACTAATGAAGCTTTTTAGTCCTAAGGCACATCACCCAGTAATTTTCAGAGAGGAGTCTTGAGATCCCCAGATGCAGAGTGGGAGAAATAGGCTGTTCTGGAACTTGACCATCTTCTTCTCATTACACAATCAATTCTCTACCTGATGTTCTTTCTATTTTATGTTTTAATTGAAAAGAGATTCTTGTCTCATACAATATGTTTCAACCACAGTTTCCCTTCCTTATACTCCCCCCACTTCCCAAATCCTCTCTCCTACAGATCGACTTTATTTCCATTTCCCTTCAGAAAGGAGCATGTCTGTAAGAGACAACAACCAAACAGGACAAAGAAGAAACAATAAGATAAAACAAATGCCCTCATATCGAAGCTGAAAAACGTAGTCTAATAGGAAAAAAAAAAGGAGTGCCAAAAAAAGCAAGCAAAGGAGTCAGAGAAACTCTCAGTCCAGCTATCAGGAATCCAACAAAAACACTAAGCTAACAGTCATAAAGTACACATAGAAAATGCAGTGCAGACCCATGCAGGGCCAGTGCTTGCTGCTTCAGTCTCCATGTGCCCTAGTTGAATCAATGGCCCATGTTCTCCTGGTGTCCTCCATGCCTTCTGACTCCTACAATATTGCCTACTCCTCCCCTAGGGGTTCCCCAAACTCTAATAGGAGGGACCTGAAGGATATCTGTTTTTGGAGACTCTTTCCCCTCATAATGTCTGGCTATGGGTCTCTGCACTTGCTCCTATCTGCTACTGTAAGGAACCTCTCTGAAGATGACTGGACAAGACACTGACCTGAGTATGGCAGAATACCTCCCGCTCCCCCTCCCCCTCCCCCTCCCCTCCCCCTCCCTTTCCCTCTCCCTCTCCCTCTCTCCTCTCTGGCCAGTTCTATTTGTGCTATAACAGTCTGTGTTCCAGGCAGTATGTCTTGTGGCATGTGCCTCAAGTTAAACCAGATATTGGCTGGTCACTCCCACAAGTTCTGCCCCACCATTGCTCTAGCACCTCATGCAGGTAAGACAGATCATAGGTCAAAGGTTGTGTGGCTGGGTTAGTGTTACTGTTTCTCTTTCAGTAGCCTGCAGAGTGCCTTCAAACACCGAAGAAACTAGAACATAGGAATGAAGGTTTTGTACAGACACCAGCTGGACCTCTCCATATTCAATGAAATCTGTGGCTGTTGTCCAGGGCATTGGAGCCCTGTTGTCAGTTTTCCAAGAGTGAACTTCTGTCCTAGCATCAGATTGAGTGTATTGGCGATATTTAAGGTACCCCATCAGCAAATAAGTCAAATGAATGCAGCCCCAGCCTACTATAAAATATTGCTAGTTCAGATTTCATAACCTCCATTACTAGGGGTCCTCATTAGGGTCATTCTCATAAATTCCATATAAACTTTTAACCTCACATCAATTATCTTTTTCCTTTTAATTCTGCATCTATTCTTAATTTCCATGATCAGTGATAAGTGTTTCAAATTTGTGAAGTCTCTATTGGTAGTTTTTGTTGTTACATCATTTACAAACAGGTTCTGTTTGCTGTGTTGTATTTTAAGGGCAGATGGCAAAAGTTATACAAGCATATCATGTTCCTGCTCTCACTCCATCTCAAGCATCAGCACTCACTGAGGGGCAAAAAGAAAAAATTAAACAGGGAAAGATAAAAATTTTTGTACATGGAAACTAACTTAATAATTCTCGAACATCAAAATATACTAAATCTGGAGCCTAGCATAACTGTCCTCTGAGAGGCTCTACCCAGAAGCTGACTAAATCAGATGCAGATGCCCATAGCTAGACATTGTTCTGGGGCCTTTATGGAAGAGTTAGGGGAAGGAATGAAGGCCCTAAAGGGGATAGGAATCCCACAGGAAAACCAACATTCTCAACTAACCTGGATCCCTGGGAGCTCTCAGAGACTGATGCACCAACCAAACAACATACACAGGCTGAAGCAAGGCCCCCTGGCACATATGTAGCAGATGAGCACTTCATCCTCCAACAACTGGAGCAGAGGCTTTCCCTAAAGCTGTAGCCTGACTGTTGGATATGTGTTCCCCAACAGAGATGCCCTGTCTGGCCACAGTGGGAGAGGATGTACCTAATCTGGCAGACTTGATGCACCAGGGTCAGAGGATAACAATGGGATGCAACCCTTTCAGAGGAATTTATATGTATAAATGGTTGTATCATAAACCAGAAACACAACTACATTCTAAATACATGTGGCTTATTTCTTCAGAATAAAAAATTCAGATGATTGTCATAAATTTATGAGGCCATCTTAGTTAATTTTGCTGCCCACTAGCAGTGCCATAGAACAGGACTACTTTGTAGTATGGCTCCTAAAAATATTAGATTTAAAACTAATAGCAACAATCACTGCCTTCTAACTTCATTCACCTCTACTGGAAAAATGTGCTACAACTATTGGATAAGTATCTGCTCCCCTCAAAACTTCAGAAACTCTCCCTGTGATACTTATCACATTTTACTCGATCCTCAGAGCCCTATTATACTACAATTCTAACTGCGAACCAAGTGTCTTCAACAAATCTCTTTTACTGCATCTACTTATGACACTCTCCAAGGACACATGTAATTGGCATCTGCATTATTTATTCTGACTAGGATCCATTTGATTTTGACTTCTTCATATCAGAGTGAAAAAAGGCATTTATCCCAATTACAAAAGGGCATGGCTACTAAATTGTACTACACTCACCTGTACATAGACATATGAGCATGAATTTATACAGACATACATAAGTATATCATGTATCTATGTATATGTTGATGAATGAAATTAATGATACTCGAAAGAAGCCATAATTATGCATGAGAAGCAAATGATAAAGAAGTCGAAACTATAAAATGGAATAAAAGTCAAACTAAAGAAAAGTTATGAAATAAACAAAACAAAGTAAAAGTGACTGAAAACTGAGAAAATAATAGAAACAAGAATATAGAAGCAAATAGAAGCAAAAATATTAATCCCGTGGCCAAAAGAGTTAGTGGAATATGCTAATAGCGAATCACTTTTAACTTTTTACTGTCTGCTGTTCCAATTCCTTGAACCTGTTGACTAGCCTTAGATAGTTTCCAACTAAAGTTTACTGAGAAAATACACATGCTATGTGGCACAAGGAAATTAAGAACTCAGAAAAATTACTCACAAGTAAATCAAAGTTTCTTCCAAATTGCCTTTTATGTATGTCTTTTGTCTTCTCATGTCAAAAGAATCTTCTCTGGAATTCATTAATTCTGTACCTATCACTTGCCAAATTCTTCAAATATTCATATTCAGTATGTGAGACTCATCTCAAAATCTTATACATGTAACCAAACAAATAACTGACTGTAGTAATCATGTAGTAGATAACAAAATCTTAGGTGAAATTTTTTAAAGGAAGATACACCCTATAATGTCCCCAAGTTAATCCCATTTGGAATATGCAGTCCTCTCTCTCCATTCTGTAACTTTCCTTCCTTGGGTATAGATAAGACTCCTGACCTGTGGGATATAGTGAAGCTGGCAGGCTGTCACTCCCTTGATGGGTTTAGATTAAATGACAAAAGGAATGAGATATCACTCCCATGATAATTCTCTTAATTAACTGAAATAGGTCTCCAGGTAAGCTAACAACCCAAGAAACATATTGATTTCCTCCTCTTTAGACTCTGGACAAGGGATCAAGACACCTCCTTCTCAAGTCCAAAGTCCTAATTCATAAATTATGGGATAAAAATGTGTGTTGTGCAACTGTAATTACAGTACTCAAAAGCCTGAGGCTGGAGTATCACATCAGGGTGGGGCTGTGAGATACAGTGAGATTCTCCCTCGAGGAGTTATTTCTCATTTCTACTGGAGTTAGAAAACACATTTAGCAAAATCGAATTGAGAGAAAATTGTCCTTATCGTCTGACTTTATTTGAGTCTCCTGCTTATAGTCTTACTAATCCTATATTCCTAGTAGTTGTTTCACAGATCTGTTAAAAATCTGGAATGCTAAATATTGCATGTCCTTCCTTTCTCTGAGAAATAACTGTCTGGGCTGCTATTTTTCCAGGAAATGACTTCTCTGACCAAGCTGTATCTTTGCAGAGCCATGAACATTACTTCTGTTTTCTGAGAACTTACTTGAGATCAGGAAGCTTTTATGATATTTCTGGGGAACAAAACTCATGATGGTCCCAAGAACCACATTTAGTGTGAACCTAAATGTTGTTCAAGGTTGGTAACTTTACGATGGTTTTCTTTGTTATATGAATCATTGGCTTCCAAGTACTCTAGTCAGGATTTTACTGTTAAGTATTTTGTATCAACTCTACTTAGCCCACATTTCCTCACTCAAGCAACTATCTCAGATCATCTACTTTCTCTCCATTGGAGTCACTGGTAGCTCAGCTTTTACGTGAGTCCTGGGCATCAGACTGAGGCTGTCAAGCTTGTTCAGCAAGCACTTTACTGAGACATCATCTCCATCTCCTTCATTCTTCCTTCTTTTAAACAGTGCCTATGATGTTGGAAGGAAACAGACCGTTTCAGGATGGCCTCCACATACCAAAACATAATGGAAATAGAACATTTCCATTCAAAGAGAAATATATTCCAGTGACTGTTAATATTCTAAGCACAGACAGGCTTAGAAAAAGCAACTGACTTACAATTGGAAGAAGCAAATCCTTACTAGAAAGCATTAGAAAGGCTTAGCTGTATTCTAAAACAAAATAGATGGATATGCTTCTCCATATGTCATTAAGAGTATACACATATTTTTTAGAATTATGCTGAGTTACATATGGAGACAGGCCTTGAAATAATTCTTGGCAGTAAAAATAAGGTATAGCAAAACTCACTCTACCAAGTTGTCAAGGAAAGATTTAAATAATAAATGTTTGAAACATCTTATTTTAATTGTATATATTCCTCATAAACGTTACATGTCTTACTCATTTGGTATTTTTATAACATCAGAACTCTCACTATTATACTATAATTTGTATTAAAATGTAATAATGCAATAATCAGCTTGGATGTTTAGAGTCATACAAATCTGTAATGTAATTCAGTACACCTATTTTATTAGCAAAAAATTATGACATGAATCACAATTTTCAAATACATGAAGCATACCAGAAGGAAAAATGAAGAAATAAGAGCAAGACAGACCCATCTGATGATGCACTTACATATGTATCATCAAGATAGCATTGTAAAATATATATATATACCATTAAGCCACGCATATTCATTCATTTAAACCATGGATTTCAATCAGACCTACCTAAAGGCTAACTTAAGAACAGGATTAGTTATTACTTAGAAACAACAGTAGAAAATTCTTCTTTAAAAGAAATCCTGGTATCTTAAAAAAGTAAAATGTGTCATTTCTAAACACTCATGAAAAGGAGAGAACACAGTTACATATTACTTAGAAACAAATATAGAAGACTCCTATTTAAAAAAAAATTCTGGTAGTCTAAAAATAAAAATGTACCATCTCTAAATATTCATGGAAAGAATTCTATATTACTTATAAACAATTCTTTCAATTATTTTTCTATAGTAAATTCAAGAAAAAATAATTTCATTACATTATGTTGTTCTTTAAATTGGGCTAATAAAATAATATCAAAATATAGTAAAATAAAATTTATTTTAAAGTAATAAATATATGTTTCTTTGTGACACTTGGGTGAGAAGCAATGCACATGTGAAAAAATTAGAGTATTAATTAACTTTGTAACACTTTTAAATCCATAAATGGTCTTACTACCAAAACTAGGTCAAGGAAACATATCCATCCTCATTGCAAACACTGGAGAATTTTAATAGACTCAGTGATTTTCCAGTATTGTGAACATGGGAAGTGAGACTGGAACTTTGTTTTCTATTGACTCAGTATCCTTTTCACAACACAGCCATGAAGTGCATTAAGTATCAGAGAATGTGTTCTATCCTTCATCATTCTCATGCTTAAAAACCATTTCCCACAGTCTTGTTTTGATGTACTCAAAATCAGATTGGAAAGTGCTGACCAAGCTGTTTTCCTGTGTGCTAATAACTTGGACACATTACCAAACATAATTCTTAAAATGCAGGTCACCTAATCATTATGAAACTAACAATAATGCTTTTTTTATAGTACTTTGTATTTCACAGAGTTTATATATGATAGTTTCTATTTCCCTAAAGAAATCTGTCCCTGTAAAGCAAGAAAATTTGTTTATGCAAATGAAATGCTAATCAAGTATACCCTTTGCGAGGACTGCAGATATATAAGAGACTAAAATTCTCATCATGTGTGCTCTTAAACAAGATCTTCATACACAAAACAACCTTAATTTATTGTGACTTTTTTTTCTTTTTTTTTTTATTGGATATTTTATTTACATTTCATATGTTATCCCCTTACCCCATCCCCCACCCACCCGGGAACCCCCCATTCCCTTACCCCTCCTCCTTCTTCTCTGTGGATGTAACCCCCACCTATCCCCCCCTCCACTTCCCCACCCTCAAAATTCCCACCCCCTGGGGCATCCAGCCTTCATGAGGTCAAGGATCTCATCTTCCACCTGTGCCCTGCAGGGCCCTCTACTCTTACATATTCAGCTGAAGCCCTGGATCCCTCCATAAGTGCTCCCAGGCTGGTGGTTAGGACCCTGGGAGCTGTGGTTGGTTGGTATTGTTGCTCTCCTCATGGTGCCACAAACCCTTTCAGCTCCTTCAGTCCTCACTCTAACTCCTCCATTGAGAACCTCATGATCAGTTCAATGGCTAGTTGTGAGCATCTGCCTCTGAATATGTCAGACTCTTGAAGGCCTCTGAGGAGACATCCATATCAGGCCCTTATCGGCAAGTACTTCCTGACTTCCACATCAGCATCTACCTTTGGTGACTGCATATGGGGTGGATACTCAGGTGGAAAGGTCTTCAAATGGCCCCTCCTTCAGTTTCTGTCCCTCACTTTGTCTCCATGTTTGCTCCCTTGAGTATTTTGTTGCTCCTTCTAAGAAGAACTGAATCACCCCCACTTGGTCTTCCTTTTTTATGAGCTTCATGTGGCCTGTGAGTTGCATCTTGGGCATTTCAAGGTTCTGGGCTAATATCCAATAATCAGTGAGTGAATACCATGTGTGTTCTTTTGTGATTGGCTTACTTCATTCAGGATGATAATTTCTAGTTCCATCCATTTACCTAGGAACCTCTTGAATTCATTGTTTTTAATAGCTGAGTAATACTCCATTGTGTAAATATACCACATTTTTTGAATCCATTCCTCAGTTGAAGGACATCTGGGTTCTTTCCAGCTCCTGGCTATTATAAACAAGGCTGCTATGAACATAGTTGAGCATATGTCCTTGTTATATGTTCGAGCATCTTCTGGGTATATGCCTAGGAGTGGTATAGCTGGATCCTTGGGTAATGCTATGTCCAATTTTCTGAGGAACTGCCACACTGATTTCCAAAGTGGTTGCACCATCTTGCAGTCCCACCAACAATGGAGGAGTGTTCCTCTTTCTCCACACCCTCGCCAGCATCTACTATCACCTGAGTTCTTAATCTTAGCCATTCTGACTGGTGTGAGATGGAATCTCAGGGTTGTTTTGATTTGCATTTCCCTGATGACTAAGGACATTGAACATTTCTTTAGGTGCTTCTCGGCCATTCGAGTTTCTTCCATTGAAAATTCTTTGTTAAGCTCTATATCCCATTTTTTAATAGGGTAATTTGGTTGTCTGGGGTCTACTTTCTTGAGTTCTTTGTATATATTGGATATCAGCCCTCTATCAGATGTAGGATTGGTAAAGATCTTTTCCCAATTTGTTGGTTGTCGTTTTGTCCTATTGACAGTGTCCTTTGCCTTACAGAAACTTTGCAATTTTATTGTGACTTTTAATAAATTATTCACACCACATGGAAATTATGCTTACATGAAAAAATATCATGACCTATAACATAAAGCTCACCATTTTGTAAACTAGTATTTCATACACATAAAAGGAGAAAGTGCAAAGAAGGGCAAAATTAAAGGGGGGAGGGCCAAATAAACTAAGTTCTGATCTCAAAAAGTTTCTAGTTTCATAATTTTATACTGCTATTTTTAAATATAACCCACAACTAAGCGTAAAAAAAAAATTCTGATTTTAAGGAATATATTTGCTCTGTTTTTAAATGATGGAATGTTCTAGTTTCCAAATGATACAAATATTTAGCCTATCAAAATTAAGTTCCTATGCTTCTTATAGGAAGTTAATATAGGAATAAGAGGTGATAGTGTGAAATTCAAGTTACTTAAACTGTGCAGCTCAGCATGAAAATTATCTTTTTTACATTTTAGTATATAATATAGCTCTGGATATAGTAATGACCTCAGGGTGAATATAGAAAACATTTCATTTGAGTCTAATATTTTATTCCTAGCATCTCATCTTTTACCAAGAAAACATTATGATCACCCTCAGAGAGTTCATGCAGACCAAAGATTAGTCAATCGTAACCAACATTCTCTGGACACGTTGTACACGACAAAGCACCTCTTTCGTTATTCAGGCAATCTACACTTGGTGAAGGGGCTCTGATTTTGCCTCCAAATGGAGACAAAGTATACACCTTCAGCATCTGACTCAACATGACATCTTGCAGTATAGACTCTGAGGAAACTATCTTGATAGCAATCATTCTGATAAAACCACGAGTTCTCAGACAGAACAAGGTAAATAATTTCTTTTTGATAAATCATAACAATAAGGCTTATTTTTAAACTGATTTTCCTCAATGGTGAAAATAGAAGTGTTATTTATTTGCTATTCAGAATATAAACTCAATTTTTCAGTAAGGCATAATGTATTTGTGAAACATCTACTTTCAACCTACTTTGAATCTACTTTCAATTAAAAAAAAAACTCATAAAGTGAATCTTTAACATACAGCAAGTATTCATGACCATACCACGAATACTCCCTGGAGATGAGGTTCTATCACAAACAAGTATCATTGAATTCCCTTCCTGCTTCCTTCTCCTGCTTTGTTCCACATTCATTGATAAATCATTATGTGATTAAAGGATACTTTGATTGCCTTCATGGGAAATTCAACAGTCTTTAGCAATAACAGAAATCTGTTTTATTTATTTTCGAGATTATAATTACATACTTCCCCCTTTTTTCCCACCTCCAAAGCCTCCCATGAACTACTTCTTGTTATCTTTCAAACACATGGCCTCTTTTTACATTTGTTGTTATGTACATATTTGTGTAGCCATATTTATTCCTAAATACATACATGCAACCTGTTCAGTGTACATTAATTTTACTTTTATGTATGTTTTCAGGGATAACCCAACTGGTTATACAATAACAAACTTAATATTTTTATTCCAATGTTTGATAATATAAAGAAGAGCTTATAGAAAATACACTTGGCTCATTTTCTACACACAAATCATTTTGGTTGCCGGAAAATGTTGTGGCATATGCTACCACTGCTCAATCTAAATGCAGACTGTGCTTCTATGATAACCTAAAAATGAGTGCTTTCCCTTCTGCTGCTCCCGGAATGAGGACCCAGAGCCTGAGCATCACTGTGTACACAGCTCCTTGGTGGAAATACTTTTATCACAAGGAAAACAAGGCCAGTGACACTTGCCTAGGCTTTGTTCTTTTGCAAAATTTGAATTTCGAAATTTATCCACTTCTTTTGGATCTTCCAACTTAATGAAGTAAGTTTTCCAAACGTTCCTTTACAATATTCTGAAGTTCTTCATTGAGTTGAAATATCTCCCTGTTTATTACTGATTCTGTTCATTTGGCTCATCTGGTTTCTTCCAGATTCTTCATTTTGGTTAATTGGGCCAACTGAGTGTTGATATTATTTATCTTTTCTAAGAACCAGCTTCTAGATTCATTGATTGTTTACATTGTATTCTTTGATTCTACCTCATTAATTTATATTTTGATTTTCATTATTTCTTGCTGTCTACTAGATTTGGGTTTATTTGTTTCTTAGTTTCCCAAATTCATAAATCATATAATTAAGTCACTTATTTGTGTTCTTTCTAATTTTGAATGTAAAAGCTTAGAACTATAAATTTCCCTAATATAGTCGCTGTCTTCAGACATGTCAGAAGAAGGCATCAGATCCCACTACAAATGGCTGAAAGCCACCATGTCCTGCTGAACTCAGGTCCTCTGGAGGAGCAGTCACTGCTCTTAACCACTGAGCTATGTCTCCAGCCTGTTTTACTTTTTCTTTAGCCTCTTTTACATGGATTTTATTGTCTTCTTTATTGTTGTTGTTGAGAGAATTAAAACCTGAGAAACATGTTTGTCCTTGAAATATTAATATTGGAAGAGACAGACTCACATAAAAAATAGGAAACTTCAGTGAGTGCTAAGCTCTAGTGTGGAATTTGACAAATATTTCCAAACTACCCAATCCTCGCAAGTGAAGAGGGCAACAAATAAAGATAGCAGAGAAAGGACATGAGTTAATCAGTGATGTTCTTGCCTTGCGAGCATATAGACCTGAGTTTGATCCCCCAGAACCCAAGTAAGCATGTGAGATTGTAATTCCTAGCAGCTCAGCCAATCCATCTGAATTGGTAAGATCCATGTTCATTGGTAAACTCTGCCTCAATAAACAAAGTGGAGAACAATTAAGGATGTTGTGAGCCAACACAGTTCTTTCTATGGGATTTTATGTTTGCTGGATTTATGATTAAGACTGCAGGATACAGAGAATAAGATACCCTTTATTTCTCTAACCTACCTCCCCTAATATCTCCTGTTAAGTCACTAAAGACCCAGCTTTCTTAGTAATAAATCAGACCAATGATCAATCTAATGATCAATTTAATCACTCAGGAAAGGCAAAGTGACTTATCTAAAGTCCTCAATGAAGAATGAAGCTACAGCAAAAGTTGGTGCCTCTTTCTCTAATCAAGGACTGTGATCTAGGAAATCTTTTTTTCTGTAAAGTACTATAAATGAGAAGAATAAATAAAAATGCACTGTGCCTCTTTGCCTAGTTTCATTCTGCTTACCTTTTAAATCCTTTGATACAATTCTTAATCACTCTTAGTTAACTTTTTATCACTGTGGCAGATAACTGACAGAAAAGCTAAAGTAAAGAAAGATTTATTTTGGTCCATGGTATAAGGCAGTGGCTTTCAATTTGTAAATCATGACCTCCTTGGGGGTTGATTGATCTTTTCATGGTTTTTTTTTTTTTAAGGCCTTCATAAAACACCAATACATACATTATGATTCATAACAGTAGTAAAAATTACAGTTATGAATTAACAATAAAAATCATTTTGTGGTTATGGGTTATCACAACATGAAGAACTATATTGAAGGGTTGCAGCATTAAGAAGGTTGAGAACCACTTGGGTAATGGGACTTCAGAATAACATGGTGGGCAGGCAAGGTAGCACAGCTCCCTTGGCAAGAGCACGAGTGCAAGGGGGTGCAGGACTTGATGCACAAGGAAACAGTGAAGTGAACTTGATCTCTGCTGAGCTAAGATCCTAAATCTTATTTCTTTTAAAAAAGAATCAAACATAGATTCTTCTCTCATATAATACATCCCAACCACAGATTCCCCACTCCTTCTCTCAGCTTCCCTTCACCTTCCGTCTCCCTTAAATCCACCTCTTCTCCATTTCCCTCCAGAAAATATAAGACCTTCAAAAGACAACTAAACACACCAAAACAAGATAAAATAAGACAAGGCAAAAGCCCTCCTATCAAAGCTGGACTAAGCAACTCAATGGGAGGAAACAAGTTCCAAGAAGAGACAAATGAGTTAGAGACACACCCAGTCTCACTAAGAGTTCCACAAAAATACCAAGCTAAGGGTCATTACATATACAGAGAGAACATGGTATAGGTCCATGGAGGGCCCATACTTGATGTTTTTGTGTCTATCAGGCTATATGAGCTCTGTTTAGTTAATTCAATGGGCCATATTTTCCTGTTGTCCTCCTAAAACAGGTTCTTCTCTTGGGCTGAGGACTCTAACCATCTTCCTTTTGACAAAGTCCCAATCATTCTGCCCAAATGGAATACTGTCCACTTTCATCTTCTTACTCTCAATGTTCAGGAACACCATGTGTTCTACTAATTAGACTCACAATTCCTTTTATTTTCATATAATATCCATGTATGTGAATATGTATCTATATCTTCAGCTTTGTGAAGTTTGCATCACCACAGATAGTAAACATAAACTGAATTAAAGTAGTACAAGTTTGGGCAATATGATGATCTCAGAAATTTAAGAAGCCCAAAGAATAAAAGACAGTAAAGTATATATATTTTATACACACACATATGCAACAAATACTTGTGTTATTAGCATTTAGGAGGCTGAAGAAAGAGGAATCAAGAATTTAAAGAAAACTTTGGCAGCATAGTAAAACATAGTTACCTTAAAACATGACAGGTACTACCAAGAGAAAAAAGATTGACAAATGTTATTTTATCAAAACCTCTGTTTCTTGTAAATTTACCATTATGCAGTAAATTCTGATGCTGTAGAAAGAATGAACCCAACGATAAATACTCTAAAACTAATGTAGTTTATGTATATTCCTTTACTGAATAAATCAATCTATTTCTTTGAAAAGTTTCTTTAGTTACTATTGTTGTCCAGAGTTGCAGATATATCAGTGAATAACAAAATCAAGATTTTTTCCTCATAGATCTTATACTGTAGACCATAAATAAGCAAGAATAAGAATAGAATAGAGGTTAAAAGATACAAGCTGGTGACTTATGTTTTAGTATTTATTACATTAATAATATTATATATTATAATATACTTATATATTAGCTATATTATATATTATAATATAATTATATGTAATGTAATTATTATATTATATCATATTATATTATATGAAATGAATATCCCCCTGTTAAAGTGTTGGTCCCCAGCATAGAACTATCAAGAGGTGGTAAGTCCTTTAGAAATGAGACCCAGTACAGGCTCTTTATGTCTCTGGGTCAATAGTTGCATTTCATGCCCTTGAAGACCAATAGTGAGACCTCACTTTTTTTCTTACTTATTTCATATTTACTTACTTATGTAAGTATTATGTTAATCTGCTCTATACTTCCAGCATTATGTTAGTCCAGTACTATGTTAACATGCTCTATACTTTCTGACAGGTGCACTCACTTTTCTAACTACTGTCCCAATATTGTGGATTCCTGAAAGACACACATACAGAGCCTTATATTTTAAATATCTTAATCAGTTCAATTCTTGGGACACTCCCTAACTCCATGTGCCTAACACACATTTCCCTCCTATATTCCTGAGTTAATACTTACTAAATCTACATTTTATCTTTGGTGGCCTGGGCCCTGCTGGCCCACTTTCCCCCTGCACCTACATGTCAGCTGTCTTTCCTTCTTGCACTTTTCGAGTGTGGTCTGCCTCCTATGCCCTCATCATGGCAGAGTCCTCTCTTCCTCCTTCCTCCTTTCTCAGTCCCTTCCTGGAAATCATAGGAGTCTCAACTCTGTCTCTCTGCCCAGCCATTGGCCGCTGGTAACTTTATTGACAGTCAAAAAACAACTGGGGACAGGCTTCCTTTACTCTTACTTGCGTGAGCAACACTGCAAACGGATTTTTGCGTAACAATTAGCATGAGAATGCAAGCCACTACATACTTACTTATTAGGTTTTGGTTTTGCTCCTTTATGAGGCAAGCAGTTTGATCCTGTGTCCTCTTTATCACTGTCACCTGGAAATCTTAGATATTGGATTGAAGTCTCCAAAACCATAAGTCGAAATAAACCTTATTTCATTATAGTAGCATAAATCTAACTGTTCAGTAAGCTTGCAATATGTTTCCCAAATTTTCCCAATAAAATATACAGCAAACCTTCAATTGAGAATAATTTTTAGGTGGGAGGATATAAGGTGAAAAGTGTAGCTATAAAATATTCATTTTGTATCATGTTCAAGCAGAATATAAACACGGATTTTTGGTTAAAATGGTAGCAGTCTATATAGACTGAGACCAAGAAACAGAATGGAGAAAGATCAAGAAAATCTTCAACCGTTTCTAAGGTTCTGTTGGAAAGTGATAGAATAATTCAATGTAAATGCAATTTAAATTATGATGAGTGAATACAGTTAAGAAAAGTGGACTGGACGCAAGATACTCATTACCCTGTGTGGCAGGAATTTCCCTGCCCAATCTATTTTAAATATTAGTGCAGTAGGAGGCCTGTGATTGGACAGGGAAAAGGAGGCGGAGCTAAGTGTGGGAGAGAGAGATAGTTGGGAGAGGGAAGGAGGAAAAAATGGAGGCTGACGTGAACCAGCATGGCTTTAAGTAGACACAGGTAGTTACCTATATCTAAAGGTAAAATTGGGATAACGTGTCTAATCTGTGTGGGCATCTTACCATTATCAATTGAGCTTGAAATTATTGTGTGGACATCTTGGGATTTGAATATTTGCTGATACATAAATCTGATTGGTTAACTATAAGCTTTAAGAGTTTCGATTTTACCAGGTCACTGTATATTGTGATATCTAACCACGAGGTTGGCTGTGGGCGGAGGCAGTGACCACACCAACGTTTGGGTGGGAGTGGTGGCGGGCTGGTGGGACTGAGATGGTCGCTGGTGCTGGGCATAGAGTGGGAACTTGGTTGGCAGCGGAGCTGGGAAGCTGCAGGCCGTCTTTTTTAATACCTCCCACTTCAACCATGATACACTGTAGATACATGACTGGGTAAGATAAGCAAAGGCAAGAGCACAGAGGTTGCAATGAGAGAGAGGACAGTTAGTCGGATTTTCCTAGAGGATGGAGAATCACCTGAGTCATTTTCAAAAGTAGCACATTCCTCAGGAATAACAAGACCAATGATAAACATGGATATGGGAACTGTCAGATATTGAAGATTAAAGGAAAGTGGTGCTGGAGATGAGGTCAGGATGTTGAAAGAAAAGTGTAAGGTATCTTTTTAAAATGTACTACTCTAACTTCTAGCTGCAAAGATTATAGCTAACTGATAGCCCAGCTACTATTTGTCAATATTTATTACTATAACACATGAAAGCTTTACTTTCTGCAGGATTCTTCTGGCCAGTGACTGAGAGGATACTAAGGCAGAACTTTTCCAGGGAGGTGCAAGACTCTTTTAGTGGAGACAGAGTCTTAAAACTACTGGTGTCTGTAGAAATTTTACTTAAAACAAAACTGGACTTCGTATTGTTCCATATAATCTCTTCTCTTCTCTGTCCTCTCTTGAGATCAATTCACATCACAGTCCCACAGCAAAGTGTTAGCTATGAAAATCCCCACTTGGACTTTAAAGCAGTGGTAATGTTAAATGCTTAACTATTAAGGATATTTTTAAAGTCTTTGTAAGTATGTTGTTTTTACCTTGCAAGCTTTCTATCTTAGTTAGGGTTTTGCTGCTGTGAACAGACACCATGACCATGGCAACTCTTATAAGGACAACTTTTAATTGGGGTTGGCTTACAATTCAGAGGTTCAATCCATTATCATCAAAGCAGGCATGATGCAGGAGGAACTGAGAGTTCTACATCTTCACCTGAAGCCTGCCAGCAGAATACTGACTTCCAGGCAGCAGGATGAGGGTCTTAAAGTCCACATCTACAGTACCATGCCTACACAAAAAAAGCCACACCCACTTGAACAGGATCACATCTTGTAATAGTGCCATTCCCTGGGCTGATCATATACAAACCATCACAGTTTCTACAAAACCTGAACGTACACAATTTTTCAGACACTCCTGAAGTAGTGCAGTATTAACTTATATAATCCTTTCTATTTCCAAGAATAGGCAGCATCATAACTAAAATTTTAAAAAATGAATTCTCACAAGTTAGAAAATGAGCCAAATAGATGGTGAATATCTGAAGTGGTGAATATAGAACTGAAGTCTAACATTGTCAAACTTCAAAATCCATGCTCTTTTTTTAACTTTTTAACATGCTAGGAAAAGCATATATAGAACAGTTTAATGCCTTAGATGATACACGTATCTTCTAAAAAGGCTCAGAGGATCTGAAGATATAGTCTGGTTTTCAGAGTATTTTATCACTTCATGGGTAAGTAAAGGGTCTAATTTTTTTTTAATATTTGAATAACTTTTGGAGCAGAAATTTTATTTCTGTCTTAAACTTTTATCATGTAATAGTCACATCAGGCTATGGAAATTTTCTACTCACAAAAGGCTGCCATTAGCAAAGCTTCAGTTCCCTGTTTAAAGTAATCAGATCAAGGCCAGTAATAGAACTGAAGTTATGTAAAATTAAATTAGTCAATAGGAAGTAGTTTTTAAACTAAGCTGAATTATGAAAAGTAAAATAAAATATTAGTTTCTGTAATTAGAAGAAAACCTAGGAGAAGGCTCATTAACCAATACTAAGGGTCTATTGAGTGCCATTATTTTACTAGATTATATACATAAAAGAAAATTTTGGCTTTGGGAAACCTCAGGAAATTTACATGACATCAATGAAAGTAAATTTAAGCCTCATGTAAAGACTCAAAATTATATTGCATTCATGTTTAGAAACTGTTTTTTATTGATCAACAGTAATTTTATAATTAATATTAGTGGATTTAATTTTTACTGCTATAATCAGGTTTAATCCAATAATGAGATTATTGGAAACTTATAATATGTTAAGTACTATAGTAATGCTACTTTTTCTAGCATTATGTCCATGAAAGCTACAACTTAAGATTAATGAATTATTGACTCATATTACACAGCATGGGATATTGTATTTTATAAGCATGCTTTGAAAACAGTAAATTCTCTCCCATTTGCTGCTCCTGGATAAACAACAAGTCTTCAACTGGGCCCATTATCTCAAGGATACTAATCATTTGAACAAAATTTTCCCATTCAAAATATAATTCCAGCACGGCTCACCCACAATAAGGAGCACTGAATATCTACAGTAGACAAACACCTTTTAAATCATTAATATTATATAAAATGCACAATGACAATTGGATAGTCATGATCCCTTCAGAGAGAAAAGCAGACGAGAGAGAACAACCCAGTTACCATTACTCACATATCAGATTTATTATAGTTTCTCAAAATCCACACATAAGATAGAGGAGGTTGCAGAAAGTGGGAGACCTGATGCAGGATACCAGTTTATGCAGGTTTCTTTAAAAAGAAAAATTTCAGAGTCTTTGAGAACATTTGTTCAGAACAACTTATACAGGATCTTACCTTCCGCAGCTGAAATAGATAGAAACCAATGGTTGCTATATCAACACCAGCTGAAATGAATACATTTTAAAGCACACTATGTCCCCTTCAGTAATTATTAACAAACAATCTTCAATTCTTGACTGAGACTTTGTTTTGTCTCACTCAAATGTAAAATTGACACGGGAAATTCAAGGTTAACACTTTCAAATGCTATGTTACTCAGTAGGTGTAACAGAAAGGGCTCAGTTACTGGAGTAGGTTAAGGGACTTTCCAGTGAAGTCAAGATCAAAAGTCATATCCATGTGTCATGCTCCCGATTCAGTGCAGTTGTCAGCAACTGTCCATTGCTAGGGCTGCTGCTTGTTCTCTGTCTTGCTCAAATAGAATTCATGACTTTAGGGCATGATTATGCTATTTAAGCTTTTTAATCATATTATCTTTCTTCTACAAAAGAAAATTCTTGCTGACATAAATGTTTGATTAGAAGCTTTCTTATATTGCAATATGAAATGTTCCCTCCCACCCAGAACTCATGAAATATACATCAAACAAGTTCTTTGTGCAGGATAAAACAAATTTCAAAACTCCCCTTCAAATATAATAGTTAAGAGTTTTAGACTTTTACTAATTTCTATAATGAGCTTCAGAAGGTAGTTGTTACAGCCCATGAATATTTATATACCAAGTAATTTTTAATAAATCTTTTGTACTAGTCTTTGCAGTTCCAAAGATAAGAGTAGGTATCCCAATAACAGATATTTACAGGGGGCATTTTTCAATTATTTTAGTAATTGAGTAAACAGTTCTTTGTAAAAAGTGTTTTGCTAGACCTGTGAGAATTTCACACATTGTGTTTTGATCATATTTATCCTCCTCCTTCACCTCAAAGATCCACCCTCCCCCTATTTCATTCCCACCTAACTCTGTAGCCCTCAGTCAGTTTTTAAAGTGTTGAGTACAATTAGTGCTAGGTGTATACTCGTGAGTGTGTGGCCATTCCCTGGAGCTTGTTACATCTGCAATGGGCCATACTCTTAAGGAAAGCTAACTCTCCCTCATCTAGAAGCTATCAAGTACCAATGTGTCATTCCTTCAGCTAGGGATAGGTTATAGTACATACTTCACCCCTCCACATCAGGATGTTGTCTGTTTTGAGTTTACACAGATCTTCTGCCTTCTGTCATAGCCACTGTGAGATGATACATGCAACCACTCTTTCTTCTCTGTCTTCCACAATGACCCCAGAGCCTTAGGAGGAGAGGATATAATATAGAAATCCCATTTATGGTTCAGTGCTTCACAGCCACTTGTTTTCTGTCCCTTGACAAGTTGTGGGTCTCCATGTTAATTGCTATCTACTACAAAAAAGAAGCTTTATGATGAAGTTTGAGGAATGTACTAGTTTATGGATATAATAAGAGGTTATTCAGAGTCATTTTAATAATGTGCTTAATTTGCAGAGTAATAGCAGTAGGTTTCCCTCAGACCTATGAGTAACTAGTTCACAGTAACCAGGAAGTGAAAACAACCTAATGTTGAGATTTTGTCTTTTACTGTCTATTGTAATGTTAAATGAGAACTCCCATAGCCCCTGTGATTCTGTCCCCAAATTATTTCTGAATGATGAATAAAGATGCCAACAGCCAATAGAGATAGAGATATAGGTGGGGTTTAGTTTTCAGGGGCTTGAGGGGAAAGGAAGACTACGAGGAGGAAGAGAGTGTAGTAGAAAGAAGAAGAAGTGGCCATGGGTTAAGAGTCAGGAGAGCATGACCCTGAGGGCTGCCCAATTAGAACTAAGAGCGGCCCAGATAAAACATAGTAAGTAATGACTTAAGATTATCAATAGGAAAAAAGATTCTAACAGCATGGAGGGTAGGCAGCTGCCCAGCTTTTGGGCTGCTTAAGGCTTATTATAAAAATAAATGTTGTGGGTGTCTTTCATTCAAAACCTAGTTGGTAAAAGGGGGGGTAGAAACCCAGGGTGAGATTTAAAGTAATTACTAAAACAGTCTAAATGTTTATTAGCAGATAAATGTATCATAAAATGTGATAAACTTATATAATGTAATATCATTCAGCTTTTAAGAAAAATTAAATTGTTAAATTTTTAGGTAAATTTATGGAGCTAGAAATACCATCCTAATTAAAGAAACAAACCCAGAAAGACAAATGTCACACACTTTCTCTCATTTTTAGATGTTAGCTTTGAATCTTTAGGTACTTCTGTTTTGTTTGAAATACCCAAAGAGGTCAGGGAGTTGGTCAGGGAGCTTTCAATGGAAGAAACAAAGAGCATGATACAGAGGGGAAAAGGAATAACTGAACAGCAAGAGTTAAATGTGAAGGAGAATGAGAAGACTGGATGGAAGAGAAATTATAGGAAGGGACAGCTAACACTAAAGATCTTCTGAAAAGGTCATATGAAAAACTAGCATTCCTGAAGCTCCCTAAAGTATAAATATATGAATGTATGAAGAAAGTTTCAATGAAGTTCTAATATAATGAGACAATATCTCTTATAAATACCACATGCTAACAAATGAAAACAACAGTATCAGAAATGTTCTGCATCTATTAGATTGTCCTCCAGAGAGATGCTTAAATATTACACATTATTTACACTTTTTTGATAACACATAAGAACATGAGTATATGTATACATTAGGAAATGAAAATAGAATAGCTAGTTATCAGTAGATGACGGTCTGGAATGGGAGGATCAAGTCGGGAAGAGGAGGAAGGCACGTGGGGTGGGAGGGGAACACAGGGAGAGACAGCTGAGATTAAGTGGCAGTTGATGGATAGTCTGTAAACCTAATACAGTAGAAACATCCTAAAATACATACATATATTAAGGCACTATAAATGACATCAAATAAATCAAGAGACAGAGTCCCAATGGGTAACTGTAGTATGTATGCCTTGGGATTATTTTTGCTAATTAAATAAAATATGGCTAGAATGGTTAATAAGGTACAAAGTTTCTTGGTGTGGTCAGTGAAAAAGATGAGAATCAGTGAGTAGATTACTAGAAATGGTAATGACTAGAAGAAGTTGCATTGAAGAGCTAAATTATGAAGAAAATATTGACTGTCATATAGGAGAGCTTCTAGAATGACTTGAAATGATGAATAACATGGTCTAGCTTACAATATGTTTGCTGTGTCAGCCATGCGGGTATGGATTGATTGCAAGCATAATGAAATGACTAGTAAGAGGTTTTTATAATTCAAGAAAACATACCTGGAGTTTGGATTAGTGCTGATGTAGGAAGAAGTGTTCAAGTTAAAGGAATGTATTCAAGTAAAAGTTGGCATGGTAGGTTGATATATTCTAGGAAAAGAGATGTTTCCAAGATTTTTCTGTGAAGGAGACAGGTGCTTGCTACTTACTGAGTCAAAGAAAAATAAGAAAGAAGGAGGTTCCTATAATAATAAGAGGAAATAATAAATTTAATTTTGTTCATTTTAAGTTTGAGGCATCTTAAATACAGTGAACCAACTATTCATCTACTGGTCATCACAGGAGAGACAGCAGATAGTCTCTATTTGGTCCATAATCTGTCTCCATTGAGAGCATTTTCGAATCCTCAAATCTCATTTGAAGACCTAGGAACATATGATTTACCAGAGTCTGTAAGTGATTCTGATATGTGCTAGTTTGGAAACTGCTCAAATTCCTGGAGGCATTTGGGACTGACACAATAGAGCAAAGGAAGAGGAGTGCTTTTAATATCTGGAAGGAAAGGGTCATAGATTCTGACAAACAGCATATACAATAGATCATCCTTCAAAGCATAGGTTATTTAACACAGAATTTTAATAGTGTTGCATTTAAGAAGGCCTAATCAAGTTCAATAGAAGTATTTGTCTATATTTGAGTTAATTATTGACTTTGGGTTGTTTGTTTGTTTGTTTGTTTTTTCATCTTCTGTGATGAATACCACAACTAAAACCAGCTTAAGAAAGGAGAAAATGTATTTAGGTTTATAGGTTCATCATCAAAGGGAGGCAGAATGGAGATCAAGGAAGGAACCTAGAAATAGGAACTGAGGTGATGCTGTGGAAGAAGGCTATTTTCTGGCTTATAGACTACATCAGTAAACACACTGTTGCCCTGTGGTAATCAAAATTGAGGTACATAATTGCCTTTACAAAATGATGAACAAAGGATTAGGAATTAAGAAATGTGTGATGGTCCTCAAGTCCCATCATAGAACATGAGGAGAATGAACGAAAGTAGGACCCAGTGAATCAGACATTCTGCTATGATATTATATCTCCTGTGGGGGAAATAAGGCTATAGCCAGGATACCTTATCAATATGAATGCTGAAACAAGACCTGAACAATACTAAAATTAATGGCCATGCTAATACAGAAGGGAAAAATCTCACAGACCCACCCTAGACAAATTACTACAAGCAACAAATGACTGCTAAGAGAGAAAAATGAGGCTCTCTTAGGGATGAGCTCGCTAATTGGTAATCCAATGCAATGCAAAGTAGCCCTCCATAAAATTATATA